>NC_089504.1:253704778-254024908 GCF_036850995.1 Saccopteryx leptura
AACATAATCCTTTCTTAAGCTTTTCAGATCAATTTGCAAATCTGATTATTTTTATTTTTGAATCTAGAAAATCTTAGCAGTCCTATTGGGGGGGCAGGTAGAACGAGACATTATTAATGTTGGTCCCGTTTACAAGCTTCGTTAAGCTCCTTTACAAATTTTAAACTGCATTTATAAATGTAATATATTCAATTTCCTCTTTTAAATACTTCAATTATCTGGCTGAAAAACTTTCCCCATACCTAAGTAATTCTTATAAATCTAATAAATTAGATTTAAATACAGCGAACCTTACATTCTCTTAAATATTTTAACGCCATATATAAAATTACTAAGGTTTCAACTTAAATTTATAGGCCTAAATCAGTTACTCAATTGTCTTATTTTAGATTCAATTTACAACACTACATTATTATTCTAAAAGGTCCTTGTAAGTATCTAAACATTACCAGTAAGTAAAATCACAAATAGTTTTTTTTTTTTCAGATTCCTTGACAAAGACATTATTAATCCTGTGGTCCAGTCTTTTAAACAATTCAATAATACTTAATCCTTAATCTTTCCAAGTTTCGAAACATCCGTCCACAGTAAAGAAACCATGGTGTTACGGACAGAATTGGGGGGATACTCTCTGAGCCAGCTGAGGTCACATGATGACCTGGGCTTCCACTGGGATAGGTGACAAACCTTTGTAGCTGTACCAATGGGGCTGTGTGGGTCCAGTTACCGCGGTTCTATCAAAACCCGCCCATGGCGGGGCCTCGGGCTGCTCAGCTAGCCCATGTCACGTTATCTATGACAGGATTTATTCCATTTTACCCCAGAACACTGCATTCTCAACTTTGGCTTCCTGATCGGATTTTACTTTCCTTTGTCTTTTTTTTTTTAAAAAAAGAAAACACATCAATGCATTTTCCAGTGAACTCTGTAAAGACTCCTGGACCTGTCGGAACCTCGTGCTTTGTCCCCGCCAAGTCCTAGCCCTGAAAATTGAATTGTGGACATTGCTGATGATTGGTGGGATGTTCAGCCATGACTTCTAAGGTCACCCCCTCTGGCACAACCTCTTTCTGAGGCTCGTGGAAGTCACTTTGGAAGTCTAGCCCTGCCTCTGAGAGCACTAATGACCGGGACATGCTCAGTCCGTGTCTCCGTCCCCCTCACAGCGTCGTAAACTCCAGGGGCACGTTTGGGGCCTTTTAATTTCTTTCAACCCAGAGCTTTACGCCGTGCTGGTGCCGCACGGTTAGCATTGGTCTGTGGCGTGTTTGCGGAGTTTGTTTGTGGGAAGGTGTGCTGGACGGAATTGGTTGACCAGCCCCAATATTTTACAGACACAGAACATACCACAGAATGCAATCTACACACTCTCTGCCTCCCAGCGCGGCACGTGCATCACTGAAGTCAGAACAGTGGTGTGAGTGACCAGTGTCACGCGCGTGGGCTATCAGGTGCACAGGGGGACCTCAGTGCACGCTGTGGGAAATGTGAATGGATGGCCGTGTCTGCAGAGAATTCGGACTGACTTCTACATGTCGAGCACCCTCATCATGCCCGTCGGAGAACGGCTCTAGAAGCCTATGTGGAGGGACTGTTTCGGGAAGAGAGAGGGAAGGATGAAAATACAGAGCAACCCCTGTCCTGTCCTCGGCGGAGGAGGGGGGCAAATGCGCCAAACGGAGGCTCGATGCCCCGGAGAGCTGTGCCAACCAATCTCTGAGCTGTTCAAGTAGGGACGCCAGTGAAGAGACTCTTCCTCAGTGCGTCTCGTTTTTATTTTATCTTTTAAGTCCCCACCCACTATATTAATTAGCTGATAGAACCCCTGTGGAGTGATGGGTGTTCAGGGCAGATCATAGAAGGCGCGCTGTCACGGAAATCTGTTTTGTGGGACTGGTTAGCACGAATATTATTTAGCTAAGTAGCTCTTAATGATTCACTCAGAGCCCACTGCCTCTGCTGGGTGATTTGTTTTATTCTTGGAGGCTTGAAAAATTCTATTATATTTTTTAAAAACGGGTTCAAACTTAGTGACCTGTCTGTAGACCAGGGAGGTTCATGGGAGTATCATTGGGCTCAGAAAATATTTAAAATAACCCTGGGTTTATCCTGGAATAAGGGAAGAAAACCCCCAGAGTACAGTATTATTTTATTCCATCCTGAGGAGTCATTAAAAAATAGATTTTTTTTTTCTTTCAAACAAATTGCTGCAAGGGAAAAGGAATTTGAATTTCAGCAAATACGGGCGCTTTTGACAACAGACCTGTTGAAGTCAAAGAACTGCAAGCCGGTGAGATTTTTGTTTTCATGAACCAGATTGTGCGCAGGTGACAGTGAGCTCGGGTTCCAAAGGGGCCAGCGGTGACTTCCGCGACCCTCAGCGGTCTCGACTAATGGATGAGAGGCTCAGTCTGCCTGCGGGCCGTGTCATCTAAGAACGCCGGGTGTCTCTGGGGCAGGCGAGTGGCGTGTTCTCATCCGGAGACTGATTTTGCTTGTGAAATGCAAATGTTCAAAGGATGCCAGACGGACGGGGCTGGGAGGGAGCCTGTCTTTCATCACCCCGTGGTCCCGTCAATGTTCTGGTCTTAAAGGGGAGCTTTGAACACGGCAGCATGGGAACCCAAGAGATGCTGCTGTTCAGATGTCTCCACCTTGCGTGCTTCCAGATGAAAGTCAGCCTCTCAGACACAGACCCCGGGCAGCGTGTCTGATGATGTCCCCACCAATGGGTCCTGCGTGGACCTCGGAGAATCCTTTCCAAGCACGGAGTCGTCCTCATTCCCTCGAAGGAGAGCATGTCTGTGCGTGTGGTAGGACCGTGGCCCGACAGCAGACCACCCCAGGTCCTTTATGGGAGCTACGTGCTACTCTGGGGCCCAACAGCCACTTTCCTTGGTCCGTTGGTTCTGATAGGACGTTGGCAGGTGTTCGCTGCAACAGAGCAGTCAGTGGTCCAGGAAGGATGGAGAAATCGAATCCAAGTCTCATTTCTCCATTTGCAAATGCTGCAAACTTGGACATGTTATTGAAGGTCTACATGTATTCCTCTACAAAGACGGGCAATGGTAACGGACTGACGGGGCTGCGGTGAGAATTATGGGAGATGATGTGTACAAAAGGCTCATGTTGTAGGTGCTGAGAAAGCTGAGCAGCCCTTTACAGTGTCTTCCCTGACCCATGGGGGCACGCGGGGCTCTTAGCATGGCCACGAGAAGCCAGAGTTCGTGTGCAGTTACCACTGGACATTCTTACGTAAAAGGAACATACACACGACTTCAGCTACTTTCCAGAACAAACATTGTTGTGGGGGTTTTTTTGTAAAGGGTCGGGCACTAAGTATCTCAGGCTTACAGCTGCGGGGTCTCTGTGCCACCCAGCCCCCCAACTTTGTTGCCGTCACAGGAAAGTAGCCATAGACAGACGCTCTGTGAACACGTGCCCGTCACACTATGCACAGACAGGGTGGCTGGAGGCGCGTGGTGGGTTGATGTCCCCTTACTGAGGAAATAAAATAAGTTATTTCTCAAAGGACTATAGCCAAGGGCTCAAAGGAACCGTAGCTGCACAACAGAAGGTTTGGTTGGTTTTCATCACTGAGAGCGGTGTCTCCTGCCTTTTCCATCTCATGGCACTTGTAAACCAACCACCAAATTCTGCAGCACACCAAAAAATACATTTTATCTTTTGCCCACTTAACAACAACAACAACAAAATAGGTACAATTTTTTTGTGTGTGTATTTTTCCGAAGTTAGAAACGGAGAGGCGGAGAGACAGACTCCCACATGCGCCTGACCGGGGTCCACACGGCATGCCCACCAGGGGGCGATGCTCTGCCCATCTGGGGCATTGCTGTGTTACAACCAGAGCCATTCTAGCACCTGAGGCAGAGACCATGGAGCCATCCTCAGCGCCCGGGCCATCTTTGCTCCAATGGAGCCTTAGCTGCGGGAGGGGAAGAGAGAGAGATAGAGAGAAAAGAGAAGGGGAAGGGTAGAGAAGCAGATGGGCCCTTCTCTTGTGTGCCCTGGCCGGGAATCAAACCTGGGACTTCCACATGCTGGGCTAATACTCTACTGCTGACCCAACTGGGCAGGGCCAAAATAGGGTCTGATTCATTCACCAGACGGCTCTTGTTGTATCGGCTGTTGTCATTTTTTTATCTTGTCAATCTAAGGGAAGAAAGGTCAGTGACCTTGACCAAATAATCAGGTATTGCACGTTTTAATAATTCTTGCGGCACACCAGGTTGAAAATCATTGACCTGGGTTTGTCGCCTAAATCTCCCAAGGTACTTCTAACCAGTAATGGACAGGTTATAGACAGTGATAAAATTTGCTATAGACAGTGACGAAAAAGGAAACAATAACTGGGTTAAAGACCACAGTTTTTGCACAGGGAAACTAGACAGTCTAGAGACCGTGGAGAATTGACACACTGAGCGACCGATTCCAGTCTCTCTGATGACTACATGTTAAAAGTCCTAGCAAACTAGTAGAAGGCATGGTGAGAACTGGGAATTTTAACAACATCAAAAAGACATGCACACATAAATATTCAACTGATCTTCAAAAGAAATAGGACTTAGAAATCACGGCAGGACCAACTCCAGCTGAAGCTATACACACACAAACCTGTTTGGTAAAAAGGAAATGAGTGTGTTTGAATTCACTCCCTTCACTCACTGTGTTGAGAAGGGGAAAAAAATAAAATAAAAGCCACAATGATTTAATTAGAGGTTTTTTATGTTAATCAATCCGCAAGTTGGTTTTTTAAATAACTAGGTTTTCAGATGAGTTCAACTTTGTTTTTTGTTTTCTTTTCAATTGTTCAGCCTGACCATTGACACTGGGAATGGACATGAGGTCCAGTCCCCTCCCCACACCCTGCAGTGCCGGTGTTGACCCTCAGAGCCCACGGGGTCAAGACCAAACCCACAGCCTGGCCTCCACACTGGCTTCGCTTGGTCCCCACAGATGTCACCAGCCCCCCGCCCCGGGTTCTCTGAACCTCATTCCTCAGGGTTCCTGTGTCTCTGTCGCCATTGCAGTCACCCTCTGCCTGCCCGTGGTCACCGCACCATCTTGGTCAAGTTCATTTCCGCTCCTCTCTGAGGCCTCTGCTCCACTCACGTCCCCACTGAGCCTTTCCTGAGCCCGTCAACGGTCACTGAAGCTGCCCACAGGCAGCCTTCATGCTCTCCCTGCTGTTTGTCATTACCCGTTCACGGGGTGACCGTGTCACTGAGGTCTGTCTGCCCTGTCCCGGCCACGTGACCCCTAAAGAGCAGGGAGTGTGCCATGGCTCTGGGCCTGGTGTGCAGGTGGGTCACTGTAAAAACAGGGTGGGGTGGGGATCAGCGGACACAGGATGGAAAACAGCCGTGAAAGGTCGAAGTGAAGAGGACTTCTAAGGGACGTTGCGGACGGAACCTTGCCGTTGCAAAAATAACACCGGTTCTTTTGTTGGCGGGTTGTTCCGAACTGATGCTCTGCTCAGATCAGCAAACCCTCTCTACAAAGCAGCCGATGGTAAACGTTGTAAGCTCCGGGGGCTGTGTGACTTCCGTCTCAACTCCTCAGCTCAGGGGAGAAGCAGAGAGACAAGGCCGGGGCCCCGTAAAACCAGGGAGTCTCAACTCCCACGTTGTGGAAGTGTGGGCCCAATCATTCTCCATTCTGAGCCTTGCTGTGTGAACCGTGACGTCCCCAGATTTGTCAGTAGTGTCCCCATTGCCACGCGCAACAACCAAAAATGTCTCTGGACACTGCTGAATGTTCCCCAGGGAGCAACACCACTGCAGGGGACACCGCCCCCATGAAACCTCGTTTACAGAAAGCAGCGCAACATGAATTTGGCCGGTGGGCTGTGGCTGGCTAAATTCTGACCTAGAACAACAATAACAACAAAAATCAGGAAGTTCCTTCATGGTGTTGTAGTTCTGAAAGGGCCAGTCATTGGTTCTCTCACGCAGAGTGGGGGCTCTTGGACGGTTTCCCTTCTCGGAGGTGGGACCCCATGCCGTGTGATCAGGGAGAGGCATTTCAGGAACTGAAGGTACAGGGACCGGCAGGTTGACTTAAGGTTAGAGCTGCCGGCCTGGGGCTGAGTCCGGGGTCGGCTACTTAGAGCTGGAGTGTGACCTCAGAAACCTGGCTTTCTCCCTTCCCACGTTTTTTTTCTTCTTCTTCTCTTCTTCTTCCTTTTTGGACAGCAGGAGCCCCACCTTGGCTGTGTTGCGGTGTTTGGTTGACGATACCCACTCTCTCCAGTGGTCTGGGCAGGGAAGGGCTCACTTTGGGTTTCATTTGTTTGTTTTGTCTGTTTATATACCCTGTTTCCCCGAAAATACGACATCCCCCCAAAATAAGACCTAGTGCAATTTTTTTCAAGCTTAGAAATATAAGGCCTCCCCTGAAAATAAGACCTAGTGTGTCTTTAGGAGCAAAAATTAATATAAGACACAGTCTTATTTGGGGGGAAACAGGGTAGATTGTTGTACATGGAAATAGAGTCACAAGAAATTCTTGATGGAATTCAGAGTCTGGCTGGTTATGCTGATGTTTGTGATGACATGACTACAGTATATTAATACTAGTTGATTTTTTTGTTCAACAATACATGTGAATTCTCGTTCATGGAAAAATAAGACATCCCCTGAAAATAAGACTTAGCGTGTCTTTAGGAGCAAAAATTAATATAAGACACCGTCTTATTGTTGGGGGAACACAGTAGAAAACATCTGTATCCTCCAGGTCATGCCCGGTCACTACCTAACACGCCCTGGACGCTCCCTCCCTCCCCCGCACGTCCCCTGCCTCCCTGTCGTCCTGTGTCACTTGAGGAAAACTTGAGTGAGTACAGCATCTGAACTTTATTTTACCTTCCCAGCGCCCTTCCCAGGATGGGGGCGTCTCAGCTTGCAGGTTGGGGTGGGGGCTCAAGTGACGGGCTAACGAAGCGGCCTCTCGCCTGCCCGAGCTCTCACGCGGCGGTCCCGACACCGTCCCCATCCCCTCCGACCATCCTCAGGAAGGGCGCCCACGTGCCCTTTGCCCCTCTACGTGGGAGCAGGAACCTAGAGACAACCAGCATGGGGCACGGAAAACACTGACCTTCCGATTCACGGCCTTTGCCTTGTGTGAGGCCAGACAATGCGTCATGTCGGAAAATGTGTTCTCGGGAGCGAAATGGGTTCTTAAAAAAAATACTGGGTCTCTCCCCCTTCCTGGGCCACATCTCTATTTCAGCGTTGTAACGTTTACACCACTCGGTGGCATTGGGGCCACTTGCCCCTGGCGGGGGGGAGCTGACTGCAGGGGGGCACGGTCTCATTTTGAGTTCTTTCCAATGACCCCGTGGCTGCTTGTTACAAGAGCAGGAGACAGGTCAGTCTCTATTGTCTTGAAATTGAACCTGAGGAATGAAGACAGGCTGGTGCAGATCCACGTGTGAAACAGAAGATACTTGGAGGGAAAACCAGCCCTGAGCAGGTTACATGAATAGCCTTTTGCATGGCTGTTGATTCAATGTAGCAGAGATGAGGCCCTGCAGGCAGCCTGCCCCATTGGGTGGGCTTCTGGCGCCCTCAAGTGGTCAACATGTAGAATGGCTGCCCATTACCTTAGACCAGACCACTGAGGTCCTTTGGTCCCTGCGGCCTCCTTTCCATAATGAATATTCCATGCTCTCTTTACTGCTTGCACTGGATATAGCTGATGCATGCATAAAAATTCCAAAAGATAGTTCTTAAAAAACCCTAATGGGAAGATAGAGTAAAAATCCAAGGGAAGTCCTTTTAAAATAAAATTACTGTATTTTTCGCTCCATAAGATGCACCTGACCATAAGACACACCTAGGGTTTTAAGGAGAAAAAGAAGAAAAAAAAAATATTCTGAACCAAATGGTGTGTTTAAATATTTAATAAAATACCATACTTTTTGCTCCATAAGACACATGGGCATTTTCCCCTCCACTTTTGGGGGGAAAAAATATGTCTTATGGAGCGAAAAATACAGTAAAATAAGCAACAAATAAGGCAAATACACACACCCATAAATATATATATTATATATATTGTTATATAAATACATATATATATAACAAAAATAATCTGCATGTCAGTAATACAAATTATGTAAATGCCCCGGTGGGTCCACGTGTTCTAGAAGGCTCGATCATTGGGAACTTGCACCACCGTCAGAATCACCAGAGATCCAACAGGGAAACGAGCCGTGCAGGTCTTGGGGCTAGCAGCCGCGTCGCTGTGGGCCACGTGACTTCTTTTTGAAATGGGTAAAAACTAAAAATCTGGTAAAATTCTGCACCAAACAAAGAACAACATTCCCTGGGGCTGGCATGCAGCTTTTCTCTCTTTCTTAGAAGTCTCAGGTATCTTAAAATTTTGCAAATAAAGTCCTTTCTGGTTCTGTTCACATTCGTGGAGCCAAGGTCTAGGTTTCCTGGGCACAACTGTGTAAATAGACTTTTTACCCACGTGGGCAGAACTGTCCAAAGAGGTAGGGGTGCCATGACAGTTCTTTGTCATGCTGGACGGTCCCCTGCATGTCAGGATGTTAAGAACCCCAGTCCACACAGCGACGGAAGGAGACTTGACTTTGGGGGGAGGGCACACACGTGATATACAAATGACGTGTGACAGAATTGCACACTGGAAGCCTATGCACTCTTATGAACCAACATCACCCCAGTGCATGTAGTTTAAGAAAGAACCCTAGGCCCTGGCCGGTTGGCTCAGCGGTAGAGCGTCGGCCTAGCGTGCGGAGGACCCGGGTTCGATTCCCGGCCAGGGCACACAGGAGAAGCGCCCATTTGCTTCTCCACCCCTCCGCCGCGCTTTCCTCTCTGTCTCTCTCGTCCCCTCCTGCAGCCAAGGCTCCATTGGAGCAAAAGATGGCCCGGGCGCTGGGCATGGCTCTGTGGCCTCTGCCTCAGGCGCTAGAGTGGCTCTGGTCGCAACATGGCGACGCCCAGGATGGGCAGAGCATCACCCCCCTGGTGGGCAGAGCATCGTCCCTGGTGGGCGTGCCGGGTGGATCCCGGTCGGGCGCATGCGGGAGTCTGTCTGACTGTCTCTCCCTGTTTCCAGCTTCAGAAAAATGAAAAAAAAAAAAAAAATGAAAAAAAAAAAAAAAAAAAAAAAAAAAAAAAGAAAGAACCCTAGTCCCTACCCACAGATGCCGGCAGGACTCTTGGATCGACGGGATAATCAAAAAGGCACCCCTGCCTGACCAGGCGATGGTGCAGTGGATAGAGCATCAGACTGGGATGAGGAGGACCCAGGTTCAAGACCCCAAGGTCGTCAGCTTGAGTGTGGGCTCATCTGGTTTAAGCAAAGCTCACCAGCTTGGACCCAAGGTCGCTGGCTCAAGCAAGGGGTTACTCAGTCTGCTGAAGGCCCGCGGTCAAGGCACATATGAGAAGGCAATCAATGAACAACTAAGGTGTCACAACGAAAAACTGATGATTGATGCTTCTCATCTCTCTCTGTTTCTATCTGTCTGTCCCTATCTATCCCTCTCTCTGACTCTGTCTCTGTATTAAAAAAAAAAAGGCACCCCTGCTGTTTAGCAGGTGGACTTCAGAACAGAGGAGCCAGATCTATGGACAACCCCTGTCTGCATCTCTGGCTTCTCCTGGCAGGTCCACCATCCTCCTCGCTGGTAGTGGCCGAGGTACAAGCAAAAGAGAACAGGACCCTGTCCTTGCCAGCACCGGCCACCTCTGAGGCTGAGGGGACACGGGCCATGTGGCAGCCATGCCACCTACTGCGCAGGTCACGCTTACACTGCCAGATGCGTCCCGTCACTGCTATCACACCTCCAGGCTGGTGGCCTTTGTTTACCCACCCCAAGCAGCCTGGGCAAGATGGAGACCTTCAGGAGAAGACCGATGGGGCCGGGCAGCATGGCCGACACCGTTTAAATAGAGAAATGGACGCAGCCCTCAGCAGGTAGCTCCAGACATCCGACCGCTGAAGCCGCACTGTTGGTTCATCGGGAACGCTCGACGAGACTTCCCCTTACGCCAAGTGACGGTGAAAGCTGGCATGGAGCGAGCAGGCCCTCGTCTTAAACCAGCGAGTTCTTCACGATGCAGAAGCTGTGCAGAAGTAACAGGAAGGACGACGGAGAGACAGCCGGGCGTCCCTAAAGCCTGCCCACCGCCCACTCTCCCCTCCCGTGAGCATGGCCATCCACGGGCACAGTTACCACTCTGTGTGGGCCATTATTATTATTATTACTGTTATTCTCTTCGCTGTTATTTGACAATCCTCCATCCTGGCTTCCTATAATGCTCAGGGAGGGGCTTTAGAAACAAACCGGAATGATTCCAGCCCCCACCATCCTCCACCCCAGGATTGGATTAATATCTCAGAGAGCAGAGCCCAGGAATTGAAAGTTTGTAAAACTGTCCCTGGAGAGTCTGACGTGCCCCCCAGGCCGGGAACCGCTGTGCAGCGGTGTGGCCAACATGCACAGCAACAGTACCTCAGCGGTTCTACTGCCCGGGAAAAGCCGCTTCCTTCCCACCCAGCTGGGCTTTGTGGCTTCTCAGACACGGCCGCACTTGACAAACTATAGAAATGATCCCTGAAAGTATAGTCTTGTGGTCGCACTTGAGAACCAACCATCTGGGGAGCTTTCAAGCCGTGGCTGCCCCGCCCTGCCCCAACCGATGGCGCCAGAATCTCTGGGGGTGGGGGCAGCGGTGTCAGAGTTTTATAAAAGCCCCCTGGGCGATTTCACTGTGAGGCCAGGACATCAAGCCGTCGCTCTCATTGCAGGGTTTCCGACCTGGAACACCGGAGTCATGGGGAAGCATTTTAAATGCTGGTACCTGGGTCCCTCCTGCAGAGCCCCTGACAGAACCGGGTCTGCTGGGAGGGCTGGTGTCAGGCACTGTGAGAGCTCTCCCGGTGACAGCGCTGTGCAGTTGAGGGTGGGACCGGCGGGTCTCGGGGGGGTGGGGGTGGAGGGGAGGAGATTCCACTTTACTGTGATGAGAAAGGGCAGAGACAGGGCTGCGTGATTCTAACCTGAAGCCATTGCCTCTTTCTGACCTAACCAGCAGGATCCTCCCCGTAACACAGAGATGTGAGGTCACTTCACTGAGTTTGGCTGCAGCGCAGGTGGTGGCAAGTTTGCTGTCCTTCTATCGAGGGCCTACCCCCACCCCCGTTCCAGTGGCCAGAGCATGCAGGGCACCAGAGACATGGACATTCAGTAGAGTGGCTGGAGCGTCTTCCCTGACAACGTGTCGGCTGGTGTAGCCCGTTCCTCCTGTTCCACTCCGGGTGGCAGTGTGTCCCCTCCCCACCCCACCCTGCCCAGATCCTGTTTCCCAGCCTCCCCAGAGGTGGCCACGTCACAGCCCAGGCCAGCAAGGAGCATGTGAACGTCGGGAGGGAAGAAACTTGTTTCCTTAGAGTCTTGCCGACAGAGGGCAGGAGGTAGAGGGGGCACGAAGCAGCAACCCGAGGAAAGCCACCACCAACAACGCAAAACAGACAGACAGAAGGACCTCCATGGACCCACAGCGCCAGCCCAGACCTTCCTGGACACACAGTACCAGCCCAGATGGCTCACCTCCTCACTCCGCTGGTAATCCATTTTTTCCTTATGCCGCTGACCAGCACTCCCCCCAAAAAGAAAGAGCCTGGGACGCCCTGTTCCTAGCTCGTGTCATCGCTCTGCACTGTGTGACTTGATGCCACTGAGGAGAGCTGGTGTCCACTCTCGGGCTGGTTGGCCAGCTGCCGTGTCCTCCCACCGTGGGCAGGTCTGTTCTCCACAGAATTCAAGCTCCTCACATCATCCCAGCCCACCATCTCCAGAGGGTCAGGGGCATCACCCCTCATGACACAATGCAGCTGCGGAAGCTCCTTACTGCGCACATCCTCACGTCAAAATGGTTCAGTTTAGAAAAGGAGGAGGCAGCTCCCACTAAGTGATCAGGGTGAAATATTTCCTGGAAATCTCCTGTAGACTTTCTTTTAGGTCATATTAGCCGTAACTAGGCTGCTCTCACAGCCCTAAGTCAATTGTTCACAGAGGAGTACGGATGACCATGATGGACTCTGACCCACTCAAGGTCCCCCCTCCCCGGAGCTGCAGGAAGAGACAGCCCACCAACACCGAGCCCAGTGCTGCCCCAAACCCGAGCCACGTTTGGGCTGTTGCAGCAAGCAGAAGGGGGGTGCTGTTTGCTAGGCAAGCCACAGGACCGGCCCGAGGGGCCCAGCTGGGGGACAAGGGAAGGCAGGAGTCAGAGGCAGAGAAAGAAGCATGCACCAAGGAAGGGACCCGTGAAAAGCATGTTGTTGGCGGGGAGAGGGAGTTCGTCACTGTCACCTCAACACAGAGCCATCAAAATAACCCCCAAGGAGTTGAGATGGTAGAGGTTTGGCCCGAGACACAGCACGGAACTTTAGAGGGGACGTGGCAGTGAGCTTGGACCATCACACGGTCCCTGTGCGGCTCCCCATGTGGTCGGCAGGGGGTCCTTCCAGATTGAGTGACCCTCTGTGCTCAGGACGGCGCAAAGGTGGAGCGTCCTGGGTGCGACACTCACCCAAACGTGTGGCATCAGCTCTCAGGTCCACTGGGCCCCGGCTAGCTCACTGATTAAGGCCGTGACCCCCCACCCCCACCCCCATCAAACTCCTGCCCCTCCAGGACTTCTCTAATCTAAGGGAACCTTTCCTCAGTCTTGGAGAGATCTCTCCGAAACCAAACTTAGAAAAATACTTTCTATTTTCCCAATATAAATATTTATATATCCTATATCTCCCCTAATAAATATCTGCATTAGCCGCAGTTGTCTTTAAATGATTTCTGGGCATCCGCTCTAAATAAACCATCAGAAACACACCACTTGCCCCCAAAGATGTTTATTGTGATGTTTGTACGACAGTGAGAGGTTAGGCCAGTGTCCACATATAGTAAGGGTTGGCTGAACTGGGTACAGCTATGGGACACACTGGCGTGGTGTTAACTACAAGTATGTGCCTATTGAAATTTAATCATTTAGAAACGTGGAAAGATGTTTATGACTTAAGTTTGGGTTAAATAAAACAGGATCACGAGAAAAGTCAAGGTCGCAGACTTCTCCGATTACTGCCACATGAGCGGGGGAGGGAGGAGTAGGTGGCTGACACACCACAGATAATTATCGTTCACAGCTTTGGAACTGGATGTCCAAGGTCAGGGGCTAGCATGGGTGGGTTTTGGTCAGCACCCTTCTTTTGGGCTATAGACGGCCAATGTTTTGCTGTGTCCTTGCATGACGGTGGGCATAGGGGGTCTGGTGTCCCTTATACAAGGGCACTGATCCCATTCACAAGGGCTCCACCCTCATGGCCTCATCACCTCCAGGCCACACCAGTTTGTAGCGTCATCACCTTGAGGGGGACCCATTCGAATCCTAGAACCTGACCCACAAGATTAACTCGTATGTTGAGTGAAGAAGGAAAAGAAGAAAGAGAAGGAGGAGGAGGAGAAAGAGGAGGATGAAGAGGAGGGAGAGGAGGACGAAGAGGAGGGGGAGGAGGAGGAGGAGCAGGAGGAGGAGGAGGAAGAGGGGGAGGAGGAGGAGGAGGAGGAGGAGGAGGAGGAGAAGGAGAAGAAGAAGAAGGAAAAGGAAAAGGAGAAGAGGAAGAAGGAAGAAGGAAGAGGAGGAAGAGGAGGAGGAGGAGAAAGGGATAGGAGATACTGAGAAAGCCAGCAGTGACCTAGAATGAGGAAGCAACACACTTCCTCAACTATTTCTTGTCTTAAATGGCTAACTACATGTAACAGTATTAGAATTTCCAAAGTCCTTCTGAGAGCCCACCTCTGTTGACCTGTAAGCAAGCCAGGTAGAAGCCACACCTGAATCCCAGAATGCACAGCCTCCACAGAGCCGCAAAATTCTAGGTCCCATGCAACCTGTGCTCAGAATACGCTCCCTTTGGAAACCTGGTTTTGAGCGACTACTGGAGTCATCGCTACACCGAGGACTTAGACTCCATTCACCTGACCAAGAAAAAGCCATCTCTACTGCCATCCTATGAATCTAAAACACCTTAAGAAAACAAAAACAAAGACATGTGTCTAAATGTCAGTGAAGCGTGGGACTCCCAACGTCAGGTTTTCTGTATCGGGCATTGTATAGGCACGCTCATTCTCACCACACTTAGATAGGGTGTGGTCTATGCTCACCTCCCAGCTTAGGAAATCAAAGTGCAGAGAAATCAAAACCCATAGGACAGGTGTATAAGCCAACCACACACACACACACACACACACACACACACAAGGGGACTCTGTCTCCCTCTATTCAAAACGAACTGTAAGAAAGGTTATAAGACAACCGGAGAAATGTGAACACTAACTGAATGTTTGATGACATTAAAGAATTATTGCTGATATTTTGAGGGGGGGATACCATGATGACATTATAGTTCTATTTTTTTAGGAGTCTTCTATTTAGAGGTATTTGCTGAAGTATTTTTACAGAAATGATATAATTTGTCTCAAAATCATTGCAGAGGTAGAAGAGATACAGGATAGCACAAAATGGAACGAGACAGGCTATGAATTGATGGCCACGGGAGGCTGACCATGCTGTGTTCTTTACTTTTGTTACTATTATTTAAAACCATTTTTAATGGAAGAGTCTACTTTACAATAAGAGCTTACTTTATAGTGAGAGTCTACTTGAATGTGCCTAGCAACTACAGTACTGTCGATGGCCCCATCCCCTTCCCAAGTTACTATGGACTTCTGAGTCCTCTTCCCTGACCAATGGTGGTCACCCTCACTGCGGGACGCTGGTGACCACCAGTAGGAACACATGGCATCTCTGAGAGAGAAGGAGGGGGTTCGCAGGTGGGGGATGGAAGGAAAAGTCCCCCCCAGCCCGCCTTGCCACTGACACCAGACGCGTGTGGGTTTCCCACACGGAGCACTTCCCTGCAGCGCCCGCGGGGCTCCTGCAAGTCATCGTGATCCTGACCCTGTCACCTGATGTCAGCTCCGACCTCGCAGGCTAGGGGCTCAGTCCCAGGAGACCGCCCTCCTCTTGCAACAGACGCCGATGGTGGGTGGTAGGTCCCCAAGTGAACCCCAACTTCTGTCCGATGTGGCTACGAATCGGAGGGCCTCACGACCCTCTTCTTGGGGTCTCAGTTTTCCCGGAACAGCTCACAGACTCAGGGAAACACGTCGAACAATGTGTTACATAATAAAGGATAGTGTTGGGGGTCCACGTGACCAGCCCGATAAAGAGAAGCCTGAAGGGAGGTCCAGAAGAGTCTTGAGCACAGAGCTTTCGTCCCCGTGCAGCTGGGGTGCCCCGCCCCCCTGGTACGTACGTGCCTGCGTTCCACCCCGAAGCGCTCTGAACTCCGGATTTGGGGGGATTTTACGGAGACCTCATTGCGTAGCCACAATCCATCTTCAGCTCAATCACCAGCCCTTACCGCCCTCTGGAGAGTGGGCTGAGGCTGCAGCGGCCAAGCTTCTCTCCGTGGTTAGGTCTTTTGGTGATCAGCCCTTACTGGAAACCATCCTGGCCAACCAGAGTCACCGCGTCAGAACAAAGGACACTCCTGTCACCCAGGAAACTGCTAAGAATATAGGTTGTTTGTGTCAGGAACGAGGGGCAGAGAACAACATCACACTACTGTCTGTCGTGTCACAAAGGGACACAGGCACCCTCTGTCCCCCATGCCTGGGCCGGTTTGGAGTTTCAGCAGAAGGGCTGCAGTTCTGAGTGTGACCACAAGATGGAGGTGTTGCCCCGGAAAACCCTGCCCATGCTCTGGGACGCACCTCCGTGGGGAGAGGGGTCCTGCCCACCTGCCCCGCCCATCCTCAACGGAGCATGGCTGACCACTGCCCTCCCGGAGTCGCTCACTGAAGGTGGGCATTTCTGCTCACTCTAAAGTTCACCAACAAAGTTTAGCTTGCCAGCTATATACAGTATACATATTTTTTATCCATGCAGGTTTGTTTTCTGGGATTTTTAAAAATTATTATTTTTCGGCCCTGGCCGGTTGGCTCAGCGGTGGAGTGTCGGCCTGGCGTGCGGGGGACCCGGGTTCGATTCCCGGCCAGGGTGCGTGGGAGAGGCGCCCATTTGCTTCTCCAACCCCCCCCCCCATGTCTCTCTCTTCCCCTCCCGCAGCTAAGGCTCCATTGGAGCGGGGATGGCCCCGGCACTGGGATGGCTCCTTGGCCTCTGCCCCAGGCGCTGGAGTGGTTCTGGTCACTGCGGAGCGACGCCCCGGAGGGGCAGAGCATCGCCCCCTGGTGGACAGAGCGTCGCCCCCTGGTGGGCATGCCGGGTGGATTCCGGTCGGGCGCATGCGGGAGTCTATCTGACTGTCTCTCCTTGTTTCCAGCTTCAGAAAAATACAAAAAAAAAAATAAATAAATAAAAATTATTATTTTTCAATTCCCCCTCTTTTTTAAAATTTTATATACTCTGATTTTGTATTTCAAGGCAAATTAGGTAGAAAAATGTCGGTCCTCTAAAGTCACACGGAGATATACGGAGGGACAGGTTGCCTGACTGCCATCTAACTTGACCCCGAGACCTCCTACCCCTCTCTGAGCACACAGCTGGTCTTCAGTCTGTGCGGTGAGAGACGTCATGGTGGCTTCACAACTCACAGACACACGCAGGCTCACACTCACACGCTTGGTCACATGTGTGCATACACATCCATACATGTGCATACTGGTGCATTGTCATACCCACACCTCACTTGTCACACACACACATATACAATTATACCTGCACTGTCACCCAAACACCCATCCGCACACGTCCTCACTCACTGTGTCCGAGTGTGTGTGAGTAGGTGTGAGCATATATACATGAGTATGTGTGCATGTGTGTGAGTATGTGTATAGTTGAGTTTGCGGGTGTGTGCAGCACACACACCCACACACGTTCAGACTCACACACATGCACTTACAGGTCATGCTTCCAGGTACACCCCAGCTGAGACAACGGCAGGTGTTACAGACCTTCTTCTGCATCTCCAGTGGCACTTACATCATGTTCGGCATCCAAGTATAAGAAAACGTTTGTTTTTTTTAAAGGAACTAACAAGACACTTGAAACTGGAAGAAGAATTTGAACTGATCCTCTCTTTCTTTCTGGGTCGATTAACTTCTGAAAGAGCAAACACTGGTCCATGTTATCACTGACCAAATTTGTGACGAATATCATTTGTGACATTAAAATTTGAGGCACAAGTCATGTCCAAAACAAGGATCGATAATCAAAACGGGCCCTGGTGGGGTAGGCCAGCGGCTAGGGCATCATCCGGGCACGCCGAGGTTGCAGGCTTGGTGCTGGGTCAGGGCACAAACACGAGTCAACCAAGGATGGCATGAATGCGTGGAACGGTGAATTGATCTCTCTCTCTCTCTCTCTCTCTCTCTCTCTCTTTCCTCTTCTCTCCCTAAAAATCAATTTCTAAAAATGTCAAACAAAACGCACATGGATTGGTTGTTCTGAGTGAGCTGCCCTGACAAGGGATGGTACAGCTTCGGGGTGAGCCTCTCACCCCCACTTTACAGAGGCAACCAACACCTATGTAGGTCTGCAGGCAGGAAGTGGCACTTGTCACTGAATAAAAGCTCGGTGGCCGGAGCGTGGCCAGAACATCCCCCCTGTGTCCTCAGGGCTGCCAGAGTGCCCGACACCCTGAGTTCTCACTGGGGATCGAATGTGGGAACCTGGAGTGAGTGAGTGTGAATGTGTAAGTATATGGGTATATCTGTGTGTGCATATGTGAGAGTGAACACATATATATTTGAGCTTGAAAGTGTGTGTGTGTATGAGTGTGTTTGGTAAGTATTAGCCCAATAAAAGTGGTGGCTCAAAGTCACACAACCAAGAGGACACTTCAGTTTGCTCCAGCCTGTCTTAAAAGTGCATATTTTTATAGATGCTATTAACCAATGACACCTCCATAAATGCCAATTAAAAACAGAATCAAGTGCACACTCTTTCTAGTACAACCATTGTCATTTGAGGCTGACCACCAAAGGAACCGTCCAGAAAGGTTGCGAGGCCAGGTGGCCCAGGTACAGGGACCAGGCTGTTCTCTGACGCACATCTGTGATGAGCTCGATCCAGCCTTGTCCAGTCAGTTGGCAGGGGGCAGCGGTCGCCCCTATGAGCATGGCTCTGTTTGTTTATTAATTTAGATATTTTCCCCCACATATTTTAAGCTACACATTCCAGCTTGGACATTTCAAAGTATCTTTTATGGAACTGTTTAAACCACTCATTTTTAAACTGTTTTTGTCTATTTTTCTTAGGCTTCTCTCCAGAAACACAGAGCTACTTTGGGGTTTTTGAAGATCTACACCTTTGGTTGGAGATGTCTTGTGAAAACATCCTCCTTCCCGAGCATGGTTTGCTCTCTCAGAGCCGCAGATAATTCGGCGTCTTCATCCCAGAATGAACGATTGGATAAAAGCAGCCGTTAGTTCCTAGGGAGCAGCCGAAAGTTCCCTGTCGGGATGGGTTACAGGTTGTTCTGTCCATTCTACCATTGGAAAAATGGAAAAAGAATTTTGCCAGGGTCTCCCAGCAGCGCCCTCAGCTGCCTCATGACAGCTCTTCTCTGTGCCCACCAGAGGAGTCCTGTGACTGACCCTTCCGGCTCCTCGTGTTAGACTGACTCTCTAGAAAGGGAGGCTGACGCAGAGGTGTGGGGGTTGGGAGGGCTCGAAGAAAAGCTGACGTTCAGCGCACGGACCCAGCGCAAAGCTTCCCAAGGGCTGAGGAGATGCCTGCAAAACTTCTGCACGGTGTCCCGAGAGAAAGAGGGCAGGAGGCACCGTGAACCGGTCACTGAGGCCGGACACAAGAATGCCTCCTGTCCACACACGAAGGGATAAAGAGTTGGGTTCGATTCCACAGACATGACTAGCTCGTTAGTGTTAAAATGAGAGTAAATGAACGTTTTCTGACGCATGTCCAAACGAATGTTCCGAACATGTCCCCAGACTGTGCTTCACGTCCCCTGAAACACTGGCTGGTCCAAGTGTACACGTAAGGGGGACAACTTTGTCTTGGAGACCGTGTCCCCCAACAGAACATTATACAGCACTGGTCTGGTGGTTCTGGCCATTATCTTGACCTTTAACAAAAACAAGGCCGACCTGATCCATGAAAGCAGCTGCTGACCACACAGGGTCACTTAAGTGCTCGGTAGCTGGAACCCAGGTGGCATTCTCTCCTCTGCCCTCACCCTCATGCTTACCCCTGCCTGCCACTGTGGCATGGCCGGCTTTGCCAGGCTGCACCTGCTTGGCGTGTGCCCAGCTCTACAGCCGACAGGAGCTCCCGGAGCTTGTAAGATTGTGCCTTAATCAGGGACCGTTGGACAAACACTGGTTAAGTGCAGGGTTGGCACCAGACCCTATGCCGGGGGTTGGGGGCTGGGGGAGTCCGGACCAGGTCCTTGTGCTCAGTATGTAGCTAATCACAGTTGGGTGTCTTGAGCATTATGGTTGGAAACGCAGCATGCTAGTGTGTGTGTGTGTGTGTGTGTGTGTGTGTGTGTGTGTGTAGTGGGGGGGGGGTGCTTCAGAAAGTGGACTCAAGAGGTTGGGCCTTTCCTGGACACAGCGAAACCTAAGTTATGTCTTTAAAAAACGCACAGAAGTTGACCCCAGGCACTGGGGGCAGGGGCTGAGTCTCCCAGAATGCCCAGCGAAGGGGGTGACAGACGGAGGAAGGAAGAAAGGCAGACATAGTTGGAGGGCCACCCGGTCCCAGGTCTCACCCTCAGGAAAGTCCCTGCACGTCCCACTAACCCCTCCAGAATGCGGCACCCCCGGGGGCGGGGGGAGGTTGGCTCCCATCCAGTCCCTCTGCCCCACGTTCTGTGTAATTACTTATGGCTTTTAAAGGTTCCCCTCTTTCCCACCCCTGCTTTTAACCCCAACAGCTTCGGTGACAACCTGCCAGAAACAGGCCTGCCAGCCCAACGGAGAGAGAGGGGTGGGGGCTGGCAGCGGCCAGGGCCCCCCACCCCCACAGCTGCCCCCGCAGGTGCCGCCCGGCCTCCATGTGCGCCTGCGCACGCGCAACGCCTGTCACAAGGCAGTGGACGAGGTGATTAATTAGCGGCGTGGCCTGGTGGAGACGCATGCCGGCCTCCACATCTGCCCCGGGACAGCGGGGGGTCAGCCTGTGGTGTCACTCCTCTCCCTCTCACTCCCTCCGAAGCCTAATTGGCTGTGACACGTGGGCCAGCTGTTCAGAGAGGCGGAGCACGGCGGGCGCCCAGGCTGGGCAGGTGGACACGCTGAGATGGTACGCGCTGCTGCTGCTGCTCGGAGGATGCAGCTTCCTTCCGCGTCTGGAAGGGCTGCGGGCTTTGGGCGTCGGCGTTCTCTGCTTCTTTATCCTCCTTTCCTCCTAGTCACCTCCAGGAGGGCGGGCACAGGGGCAGGAGGAGGATTGGGGGTTCCCTCGGGGGGCATTGGGCAGCACCCTTGCCCCCTAACACCTGGAAAGCTCCCTCCGCTCCTGGACTGACATCAGGTGCCCCTCTTACTACTCTTACTGTGGACTGAATGTGATCAGACTGACTCCTAACGAGAACGAGAGAGCGTCCAGCTTTGGGATGGGGGCAGGGGCAGGTCAGAACTTCCAAGAATTAGACCAGGAGGGAGAGAAGCCCTGGAGAGAGAGGGACAGACCTGGTACCGGGGAATGAGCAAAGGGCATTGCCCAGTCTGTGGGATGAACAGGGTTCAAGAAGGGATGCTTTGCTGTAGAAAGCCTTGAAGGCCACTTGACAATCCACTGTCCCACCAAGCAGTGGATACACCCTGAACCCTGTTCTGAAGGTGACTAACAAAGCGACCAGTGCAGCCACCCGGGCTGAGCAGGAGCCAGAGGGGTAGCGTCCTAATATTCATAGAGCCCTCTCAGCTCTGTTCTGGGAAGGCTACACCAAGGACTTAGACTCCATGCACCTGACCAAGAAAAAGCCATCTCTATGTCATCCTGTCACTGAACCTAAAACACCTTAAGAAACCTTTACTGTACCGGGAAGGGTGCTAAGCACTTCTCTACCGCTGGGTGGGGTGGGGTGGGCTGGGGCGGGGACAGGCTCCCTGCCTCTCCAGGTCCTGGGACTCAGAACTGAGGCAGGTGGTGAATTTGAATGAGTCACTCATTCCACAGCCTTTACAGAACTCGACCCTGGGTCCGGCACCGTGATGGGCACCAGACACAGAAGAGCAGGAGATGCCCATGGCAAGTCCTGGAAACAACTGGAGCCCCAGGTACAACCCAGGGGGAGGCAGAGCCAAAGAGCCAGGCACAGGCCAGCAGGCTCAAGTCAGAGGCAGGTCAGGGACCAGGGGGTTCCTGGGGGCACTTCTGAGCTGAGCATGGAAGAAGTGGCCATTAGGAACCAGGGGCAGGTGTTGGCAGGGGTGACCCCAGCTTATACCTGGGACAGGCATGGGGGGCACTACAGCAATCGTGCTCCCCCCTTCTGGGCCTGGAGGCACCCAGGGGAACGCCACACTCAGAGATACCCCTGGAAAATGGGGCATATCCCCTGTGGGTTTATGGGCTCTACTTCGAGCCAACCTTGCTGCTAAGGCAGTAGAGGCCACCGGGCCCACACGTGGGCAGCCAGAGGTGGACAGGGCCCACGTCCCCTCCGCGGTGGGCAGTAGCGAGCTCGTTAGGAGGCAGGGTCTGAGTGCACAGGTAGCAGCGGGCGTGCAGGTGGCCCCACCTGCTGTCAGCACTCCGAGCAGCTGCGGTGGCTCTGACACCTCACTTCTCATTAGCCCCCTGCCGGGCCACCACCCGGGCAGATGACAGAGTGTTGCTGGTCCTGAGCCCGGCTCCCGCCAGCCGATCGCCCGGGTGCCCACCTTGTCCTCCCCTTTCCGGGTCCTCCAGCCCTTGAAGCAGGGACATCAGAGCTGGGGCAGAGAAGCAGGAAGCCGGTGCCACCCTTGCTCCTTGGGGTCCACATGTTCTTACATCCCCGTGAAGTAGAGGGGCGTGTTCCACACAGGACAAGCCATGCACCTGACCAGTAACGAGGGCCCTCTTTCTGATGCTTGTCACCTAACAGAAGGGCGAGGTCGCCGTGTGGCCAGGACAGCGGCCGTGCAGCGACTGGAGACAGCCTGACCCACACAAAGGGTTCGAGTGACTCGGGGACAAAGCAGAGGCGAGGGCCAGGCAGGCTCTCAGGGACCTGCATGCGCTGGGACCTGGGCTGCAAAGCCCCACCCAGAGGGGTCACCGCCTAGCAGGGAGGTGCAGACTGTGGCCTGAGACATTCCAGGCAGCAGACTGCACAGTGCGAGCAGGGACACCAGGTGAGGGCCAGGTGAGCAGGACAGACAGCTGGCGGCGAGGAGCAGGGCGGGACAGGGCTCTGACAGGGAGGGCACCCCAGATTGCGGGGCCAAAGGAGCAGAACAGCCTGGGCACCGGGGCAGCCTGTACCCTTCCCCAGGGCGGGGGGGGGGTCACAAACACGTTTTCAATATGCCTCCCCAATATGACTTGCCTACCTCATATTTAAATATAAACAAATAATCTACGTGGCATGCCCCATGTTTCCAAATACCCAGACATTTGTGATGGTCACGTCAAAATGTCTGTGGATGGGTCCTGGCCGGGCAGCTCTGTCAGAACAGTGGTCCCCAACCCCCGGGCCGCAGACCTGTGCCGGTCCGTGGGTCATTTGGTACCGGTCCGCAGAGAAAGAATAAATAACTTACATTATTTCCGTTTTATTTATATTTAAGTCTGAACGATGTTTTATTTTTAAAAAATGACCAGATTCCCTCTGTTACATCCTGTCTAAGACTCACTCTTTTTACTTGTCTCGTGAAAATATTTTCTGACATTAAACTGGTCTGTGGCCCAAAAAAGGTTGGGGATCACTGAATTAGAGCGTCATCCCAAAACACCAAGGCTGCGGGTTCGAGACCCAGTCAGGGCACATACAGGAAGCAATCAATGAACTCACAGCTAAGTGAAGTGAAGCAACAAATGAATGCTTCTCTTTCTCTCTCTTTCCCTCCCTGTCTCTCTAAAATCAACCAATACATTTAAAAAATAATATATTAAATGTGAGTTCTGAAAAATACACTTTTTTAAAAAAGAAGTCTATGGATGGTTTCACAGCAAACGACCAGGTGTTTGGTATTATGACGACAAGCTATGTCACAGTTCATTTCCTGAGCTGGAAGGCAGTCTGAGGGGGGTGACACTCCCCGTTGCTGCTGTGACTCCTGCTTACCCTGCACAAACAAGGTGCCTCCGTACCACGGGCACAGACCCCCACACACCAGGCTCGCCCCGGGAATGCCAGCACGGCTGAGCGGACAGCTCCGCCCCCCATCAGGCCAGGTTCAGGCTGCTTCTGAAACACGGGCAGGACAGCCGAAGCACCCAGCCTCCCGCCCAAAGCACAGCAGCGGTCAGCGCGTCCTCACGCCCGAGGAGGAGATGGAAAGGGGGGGGGGAGGAGACAAAGCAGGGGGCGGCAGGAAGAAAGGGACAAGGGGACAAGAAGGACACAGGCACGGGCGAGAGTCCGCTACGCGCCCCGCAAAATAACAGGGGCACTGCGGAGCCACGGGGACGCCCAGCTGCTGGCACGACGACAGAACTCACTTGCGCGTCTCACAGTCGTAATTAAAACCTCTCAGTCAGATGCTATGGAGAGATTAGTTGTCACATTGCGTTAAAGGAGTCCTGGCCGTATTCCCTACAAGAGGACAGGCTGCCTGCGGTCCTGTCATCTGTTCCTGGGCACGGAAACCGCGGCCAGAGCGCCTCCCTGGCAGGTCCCAAGTGCAGCAGCCCTCGGTGGCTGGGGCACATCCTGTCTGCTGCACGGGAAAGAACTGGACCCCGTCCCCAGGCCAGCCCCTCCCTCCCTGGGCCCCGTAGCCACCCCATTTCCTTCGACCAAGGCGGCAATCCACATTGCTGAGAGACTCACTTGTCAGTCTTGCCTCTCAGGAAGGTCACTCAGAAAGTTCAAGAGGCCACCGGGGCGGGCAGGCAGCAGGCAGTGACCAAGATGGAGGGAAGGAGGTCCGGCCTGGACACAGGGGGATGGCACTTCCTGCTCCTCCGCATCACCGCCCGAGACCTGGGATGTCCTCCTCTTTAGCTGGTTCTCTGGACCTCTGGGCCCCCAGAATGGGTTCTGTGGCCAGTAAGCACAGTGAACAGCAGTGAAGTTCAGGGACAGGGTCTAACAAATAACCGGTTGGCTCAATCAACACTCTGTCGGCCACACCAGCCTTTTGGCTGAGCGGACTGCTAATTGCACTGAATTTCTAAGCCCGATAGTTGATCACAGAAGGATGCACAGGGACCACCTGAGGAGTCCACGGACACCTGTCCTTGCACATCTCCCACAGCCTCCCCCTGGGGGAAAATTCTCCCTTTCTTGTTCACATAATGCCCCTCCTTAACCCTAACCGGAGGCAAGAAACTTGTCTTCAACACCATCAAGAAAGTGGAGAGGCAATCCCCAGAATGGGCAAAAAAAAAATACATGCGAATCACACATCTGAGGAGGGCCCTGCATCTGGACCGCGGAAAGGACTCGTCCACTCAATAACAGAAAGACAACCCAGTTTGTCTAAATGGGCGAAGGCTCTGAACAGATATTTCTTCGAAGACACACAAAGTGGCTGAAAAGCTCACGAAAAGGGGCCCCAAGCATTGTGTGCAGTTGGAGAAAATGTGCAACAAAACCACAGAAACTAGCACCTCACTCCCACGAGGATGGCCCTCGTGAAATGATGGGCTAACACAAGGGTGGGTGAGGGTGTGAGGAAATCAGAACCCTCGTGCACTGCTGTTGGGAATGGAAAATGGGGCGGGTGCTTTGGAGAAACATCTGGCCGACCTCAAAAGGTCAGACAGAGAGTGACCGTAGGAACCAGCAGTTTTACTTCTAGGCATATATACCCTGAGACATGAAAACGGATGTCCATACACAGACATGTGCAGGAGCATGCATAGTATCAAAAAGTGGGAACCCTCCACATGCCAGCCAATGATGAAAAATGGATAAACAAAATCAGGTATACCCAACCAGTGAAGGGTATTTTCAGTAATAAGAGGGATGCCACAACCTTGGAAACACTGTTGCTCAGTGAAAGAAGCCAGACACAAGGTCACACACTGTATCTTTCCAGTCCTATGCATTATAGACAGGCAGAGGGTTATGCAAACATCCAGAGTAGGCAAATCCACAGACACAGTGAGTAGATCCTTGGTGGCCTGGGACTGGGCAGGGAGGTGTGGCGGGGTGGACAGGGACTGTCCACGGGTACAGGTCTTTGGCTATGTCTGAAAAGTTGCACCACCAGGTAGACGGGGCGTGGCACACGGAACCAGGTCTCCACAAACCAGGGATGTGGCCTGGGGTTGGGTTGGGTCCCCAGAACGAGTCACGACCTCTCGTGCCCTACGGCTGGGTAGAATTTCCATCATGCCTCCTCCGACCTGGATGCGCCCACGAGAAAACGACAACAGGTCATCTGGAGAACTGAAGCCAACGCCCACAAAACAACGCTCGGCCGGATGGCACGCCACACCCTGACGTGATTTTGCTCTCTTTCTTTTTATTCAATATGCTGGCCGGGAGCCGGTGACCTGTTCTCACGACCCGCCAAGGCACTAGAACTCTCGGTGTAAAAACTGTCCCTTCTCCATCCATTAATTACCAGTACCCCTTTGCCTTAGAATGCCCCTTGTGTCTGTGCTAGCTCCTGACACACAGCCTGCCCCTAGAAAGCTCTCGTTCACTTCATTCCCCTTGGGATTCGAGTCACATTTTTTTTTACCTTCATAGGAAATACTTGAATGTGGAACCTGAAAGCAGAAAGAAAGCCCCGATCTCTCTGCCTCTTCATCGATGAGCAGACAGGTGAGTCCGGAAACGTGGTGGTTTTTCGCGGGGCTGGTTACAGACATGGGGGCCGTCATGACTTGGTGTCCTTCCCGAGCATAACTCCCCCTCTTCTCTGTGAACAACCATATCCTCCAATCATCAAGTTCAGGATCAGTGCCATGTTAAGAAAGGGCTTTGAGGGGATGAGATAGTGGGGTTTTGGGAGATTCTCAAATTGTGTATGTATTTTTGATGATCAAATATGATATTTCATTTACTGAAAAATCTATCCTTTTGTATAGTGCTATGGAATTTTTTTTTTTTTTGCGGTAAAATACACATAGCATAAACATTACCATCTTGACCATGTTTAAGGCTACAGCTCAGTGGCATTAAGGACATTCACACTGTTGGGCAGCCGTGACCACTGTCTGCCCACAGAACACAAAACGGAAACCCTGTTCCCAGTAAGCACCGCCTCCCCCTCCCCCAGCCCCTCTATCTCCGGTACCCACTGTGGTACTTCCCGTCTCTAGCCATTTTCAGGTCACATTTTACGTGGAGGCCGCCCAGCCAACCACAGACACCGAGTGGACAGGCAGGACTGGGGCCAGCTCTATTTAGCTGCGCACAGCGTCCTAATTTTAAATGACACTCCTGAGCTCGGCAGGTGGCCCCGTGGGGCAGCGGTGGCCTCTGACGCTGCTCATGAGATTAAGGGAACAGTTAACCCCAGTAAGCAAAGCCATGGATGGTAAGAGAGGCCAGCGCGGCAAGGCGGACGCGGACGGGTGACCCCACACTCTGACCGCAGAGGCCATGTCTCTGAGGACAGGCAGGGGCACTCGCTATGACTGACAGCAATAAAGGCAGAGCAGCTGGTGTGCCGTTAATAATCTCGGGCTCCCGGGAATCCACCCCTCCCCGCCCCCGCCCCCAGTGGATGAGGACAAACAGGGCTGTCGTCAGCGCGCACTGGGAACCCCCTTCGGTCGCCCTGGAGGCCTGGCTGCATATCCCGCACCTTCTCAACTTGCTTTCCTCGGGGGCCGGTGACATTTATTTTCTGACCCCAGGGTGATATCTCATAAAGGCAAAATTACCCTGACCCAGCGCCAACCCGAGTCATCCGTGCAGATCATCCCTGTAAATGGTGGCTGTCGTCATGCGCAGAGCAGCGGCGGAGGCCTGGGTCCTTGTTGTCCTCTCCTGTCTGTGCCAAACAAGGCCAACTTCTCTCCTGTCATGCTCTGCAGTCCTGGCGTGGACAGTAGACTCCTAGAGACAACGTACACAAAAGCCATCGTACGAGCCACAGAGAGCCATCGCCCGTGGTGGGCACAACGTGGCTGTGAGCCATCACATTTCTCACGGTCCCCAGAACACGTGCACATTCAGGCACTGCTAGTGAGTGGCCGGCAGGTGTCTCTCCCTGGGGAACCGGCATGAAACAGTCCAGGAGGAGATAACAGGGCGCTCTCCTCAGTTTGGACGAAACATGGCACGTGGCAAGTTCACAGGAGCCACACACACACACCCTCTCTTTAGAGAGGCGGTGGGGTAAGAAACTCCCGAGGAGAACAACACTAAGCCTTCTGGATCGTCCGTGCAAGGCAGCCTTGGGTGTGGAGCGAGACACTGGGGTTCACATCCAGGCTCCGGCTCTCGCTCGCTGGGACCCCCAAGTAAGACCGTCTGAGCCTCTGGTTTTCCATCTGGCAGAGTGGATGTCAGAGCACGAGCTGCCTTCCTGGGGTGCTGAGGGAGCAAAGCCGCGCACAGGGGGGCGAGCCATCTTAGGGGAGATATGTCAGAGGGTGTGCGTGCCATCTTGCTGGGAGGAAGTGGCACGGTCTGAACCCACGGGACACCCGTGTCAGGATTGACAGTGACCCTGTAGAAAAGACGGATCTCGAGAGCCCCCAGGCCTGGAGGTTTCTAATGCAGCAGGTCGGGGTGGCCACCCTGCAAATCTTCTCGTTGGAAGTTTTGTCGCCAGTGATGCTCTTGCATCTCCAGAACTCGGCTGACTTCAGGGTGAGCTTGGGACAGGTCTGAGTGGGGAATAAACCCTCCTGTGTCCAGATTCAAGTCAGAAAAGGCTGCCCGGGGACAGTGCAAGGTGCAGGGAAGACACTGGACACCTGGCTGATTCCTCCCGGGTTTAAATACTCGAGATCACGGTGGGACCCATGTCAAGACATCGGAGTGGTAGAACTGTAAGGTAATAAATATGTATCATCTAAGCCACTGAGGCTGGGGTCATCGGTGACAGCCGCAATAGAAACACACAGCATGGGAACACAAACATCCCCTTAACCTTTGCCCACCGGCCCTCGACAGCCTCTGGAGTGGGCAGCACAGCCACTTCTCTTCCCTAGAGCAGACAACCAACTGCTCAAAGATGCATTTTAAATCCATTATTGTTCGCTGGAATCTTGTCCTCCCCCACACACATACACATATGCCCCCCCCCATGGTCTGGTAACTCAGCCTACTACCCCAAAGTCAGCTCAGGTCAGGCCACCAGGTGTCCAGGCAGACACATGGGACATTCAGGCATTAGTGTGATGAGGGAAGAAGACAAAGAAGGGAAGGCCACAGAGCTGACCTCCCACGACAGCGGAGTCTGGAAAACGTGAGGGCCAGAGCCCAACCTGACCCCCCCGCCTGGGCCACACGGTCCCACAGAATCAGTGAGCTGGGGACACGACCCCCGGCTAGAACGAGGAGGACCTGGAAGAGACGGTCCCGGTTGAATTCCTTGGCACCGAGAGAAGCGAAATGGTGAGGGGTGCTTTTTGGGTTTTTTGTTTTGTTTTGTTTTGTTTTGCAAAATCCTGGCCTGTGGACGGGTTTGAGGGGAGAACGCAGCCCAGGAGGAGGACAGCAGACACAGCCTCCCTTTGTCCGTCTGTCGGAACGGACCGTGCGTTCCTGGCCACCTCTTGGGAGCCTCCGGGCCTGGACTGGGCTGGGGCTGACTTGGCCCTGTCCATTTAAAAATGTTTGATTTGATTGCACAGCAAAATGCTTTTTGAAAAGCTGGGCTATTATCCCTGAAATAGAAAAATTAAAAAAAAAAAAAAAGAAAATTGAAAAGCACCTTTGAAGTCAGTTACCCAAATGAAACCTGTGACATCAGAGCGATGGCAGATAAGTGGGGGTGGAGGGGGGACAGAACAAGGCCGCCATTGACCGCCGGATGGGCCAGGCCCACGCCGCACTTTACACCCCACCAATATAAGTCACAGATGAAAGAAGCCCCGGGCAGCTCGCCTGACCCCTGGGCTCTGTTATCTCCACTCGATTGCACAGCGTTTCGCCTCGAACAAACCCTCACTGTCTCCCCCGGGGGCAGGTGAGTGTCAGCCGTGCGGCGCGGGCCGGCTTGGCCAGGTGACGAGGATGCCATGCATAGCACAGGGCCAGTGGAGGGCCCGCGGATCAAGCCCTGTCTTTATTACCACTCTTCTCCTGGAGGCCGGGGGACAGGGCAGCAGAGTGCAAACCAAGGGCAGCGGAGAGAGCCCACAGGGGGTGGGAGCAGTGATAGACAGGCAGCTCCCTCTCCAACAGATGGGACATTGCCCCGAGGACCGGCTCCAGCTGCCCCTGCGACCTCTGTGTAGCCTCACCAAACTACCAGAACCATGCGGTGGCGTGGTGGATTGGGACAGGCCAAGGCGAAGTTCTGGCGTCCCTTAATATGTGTCAACTAGTGCCTGACCAGGCGGTGGCACAGTGGATAGAGCATCGGACTGGGATGTGGAGGACCCAGGTTCGAGACTCCGAGGTCGACAGCTACAGCGTGGACTTATCTGGTTAGATCAAGGCTCACCGGCTTGAGCCCAAGGTGGCTGGCTTGAGTAAGGGGTCATTCACTCTGCTGGAGCCCCCAGTCAAGGCACATATGAGAAAGCAATCAATGAACAACTAAGGAGCCGCAATGAAGACTTGATGCTTCTCATCTCTCTCCCTTCCTGTCTGTCCCTATCTGTTCCTCTCTCTGTCTCTGTCACACACACACACACACACACACACACACAAAGTGTCAACTAGTTACTGAAAATGGTGCATCCTTGAGGATGGTCTCTCAGTGATTCCAAACCAGAACCAGGGTTCTCAAACTCACCAAGAAGGGTCTTGCTGGGCCCACCCCAGACCGTTCGTTTCAGTGAGGTTGTATTTCCAACAAATTCCTAGACAATGCTGAGGCTGCCAGGGTCCAGGACCCACATGGTGAGGTCCGCTGGTCCGTAGGGCATGTGCTGGTCTGTGTTCACCACCACTGCTACATACGGGGTTTGGTCGAGTCCAGTCCTATAAACCAGGAGTCAGGTGCCACACAAAGTGAGGAGGGCACCGACGTGAATAACAGGCTGGACAGGTGAGCATCTCGACCCTCGGAACTCCGGAACAGAACAGGGTCAGACAAAGCCCTACTCGGAGTCTTTCTCCCAACAAGTACCCAGGGTAGGTTTGCAATTTTTAACAACTCCTGAAGATACCTCGTGGGTAGGTGACATCAGGAAGGGGTGGCAAAGGCAGATAAGGAAGAAAATGTGGCAGGTAAATGCTTCCCTCAGGCATGATGGCTCTGTGCGCCTAGCAGGTGCGCTGCGGAATGGCACTCCGCACACTGAGGGCAAGGAAAGGTGGGAGACAGTGGGGGAGGGGGAGAGGGGAGCACAGGCTCCAGGATGGGGGACATTTACAAGATGGGACACGGGGTCTGCAGAACACCAGTGTGCCCACAGGAGCCCAGCACAGCAGCTGCCAGGCAACAACACAGAGACCTTCTCCCACTGGAGGGCAAGTCTCTGCATCCTTTCCAAACCCCCCGGGCATGGCCGATCATCTGTGCCTGCTTCTCTCTCTCCTGGGAGACAGAGAAGAGTTGATGGGTCTTCGCTGTGGCTTGAGGGCCACCAAAAATCCCCTTGTCTGTGCTGCCCCGCCCTCCCAGATTGGTGTGCTCCCCTCAGGTCTGATGTCACAATCCTCTAATAGGCATCACATGTGGGTCAGGGAAGGTCAGGGCTCTCTGTTTCCAGAGGCCACAGGAGAGAGGCACATACGTCACCCATGGAGCTCCGTGAGCACCTTTAGCTGCTGCCACAAGGTGACAGGGATGGATGGGGCTCTAGAAAGTGAGCCCACCCATGGGACAATGGATCCTGCTGTGAAGCTAACCTGGGACCACCCGGCTACTGAGCAATGGGGAGGGCTGATGCTTTCAAAGCAGCACATGGCTCCGTGCCCAGCCAGCGGACTATCTGCATAGATCACGCCCGTGAAAAGAAAACTTTCAACAGCCAGAGATCCCAGGCACGATCCCATCGGCGCAGACGTCAATTTCAACTTCCTTTTATCATTGGTTGTTCCATCAGGCGTCTTCTTCTTCGTGACCTTGCCCAGAGCCTGATTCCAGGCCAGAGCGAGTGTGCTGGCCAAGGTCTCGGAATTCATGTGACTTTGGGCGGTGACGCGGCCACCGGCCATTTTCCCCGTCAGTCCATTTCTTCCCATTAACGAAGGGGGATCCCCAGAATGGTGGCGGCCGTGGTTGGATTCCAGGTCGCCACTGTGCCCTGTGTAATTTAGGAACCGCTTTGATTATGCAGGTGAATACCGGGACTTGTTTCCCGAGCAGATGTTGGGTGGAAGTTCCTTCCCTGTGATTATAATTTTCTTGGGTCAAAGGGAGAGTAACTTGAGAAGGCAGCTCTGGGAAGGAAGGCAAGGAGGCAGCCACAGGATGAATTTTTGAACTCGCCAGCCCACATTTTTTTTAACTACACAATCCACAAACTGACCTTATTATTAAGTGTAATTACCAGCCCCAGGCACCGGCAACGGGGCCCCCACAGAGTGACCTGAGCTTGCTACTGTAGGAACCACCACCAGACCCATTGAAGGGTTATGAACCCCTGGACGTGATCATTGGGCCAAGGTGGCGTCAGAGACCGAAGTCCTTGATCAGATCCTAAAGAGTGTCTAAGACCCACCATTAGGTCCTTAAAAGGTATGTGTACCCAGGCCCCACCTAAAAACATGAAAGATGTCTTGAATGCAACCTGTATTTTCCAGTATCGATTATCAGGAAATAATTAAGGCTTCTCCCCACCCACCACCCGCTTCCTCCCAAAATGCCTGCACCAGCTCCAGACCTGTTGATTCAGTGATGTTTTCTGGAAGTGGGGATAGGGGCAGGTCTCAGGATCCCATGGGTGCCACGCCAATCAGATAAATGGTTGGCTCGAGGCCGCTCTTTCTCACAACGTAATTTTGAAGCCCGTGTGCATTTCAGCAGCTCACCCACCATCTCCGGAACACCCATCGAAGTGTTTTAAGAGCAGAAGGGAGTGAGAGCTGGGACCCATGGGGACGAGAAGCATGGAAGGAACCCCCGGGGAGGTCGACTGAACCGGCCACCCGCAAGCAAGCTGTTTGCTCCACGCCGAGGACGGCATCTTAACAACCACGAGGATGTGAAGAGTCTCCTCCAGCATACATCTGCCCCGTTTTCAACAACGGCTCGTGTCGCGTGTCTACCCTGAAACCGGAGCGTTGGGAAGGTTGGCTGCGTTCATTCTGGAGCTCACCTTGTGTATACCCCAGAAGATCAGACTCCAGCTTGAGGAACGAGGTCACAAAGGACACACTGTGTTGTCAAGGAGACAGGCACCTGCCCTGCCCCATTTTTTTTCAGTGAGAGAGACCAGCCCAGGAAATTGACCTGCAGAGACCATGGTTCCTTAGTACAGTGGTTCCCAACCTTTTTTGGGCCATGGACCGGTTTAATGTCAGAAAGTATTTTCACAGACCGGCCTTTAGGGTGGGACGGATAAATGTATATCATGTGACTGAGACAAGCATCAAGAGTGAGTCTTAGATGGATGTAACAGAGGGAATCTGGTCATTTTTAAAAAATAAAACATCATTCAGACATAAATATAAATAAAACGGAAATAATGTAAGTTATTTATTCTTTCTCTGCGGACTGGTACCAAATGGCCCATGGACCAGTCAGTACCAGTCTGCGGCCCGGGGGTTGGGGACCACTGCGATCTCTTAGCTGACCTTGGGTATTTGGGGGCCTAGTCACGGTCTACTGGGGGCAAATCATCTATAAACAAGGCTGGGATAATTGCCCTCTAAGATCACTTTCCATTCTTATTTTCTATGATCTGTGATCTATTTTTCTATAGTGAAGGTTGAGGGGGGTAAAAAGCAAGGTAAGAGTGTGGCTATGGATTCATTTCTATTAGAATATATCTTTTACATGTTGCCTGGACAGTTCCTAAAAACCACCTATAATGATGCTACAGAAACATTAAGTCTTTGGTAAAGTTGGATTAAAATTACTTAATTAATCATTGATTAAGAGGACCTGACATTTAAAATTCAGCTTCTCAGAGAACAGTTCAGTAGTTCGGTAGGATCTTAAGGTGCTAAACATGAATTACCCCATGACCCCACAATTCCACTACTCAATACGTATTCCAAAAGGATGGGAAACAGGCACGTGCACAGATCCTTGAGCACAAATGTGCATAGAAACACCACTCACCAAAGCTGGAAGGTGGAGCAACCCACATTCGAAGCAACAGCTGGATGGATGAACATCTGGTAGATGCACACATGGAATACTACGCAGACACGAACGGTGTGGAGCACGGACGAGCATCAGAAACATAACACTCTGAGAAAGACGCTGGTCACGCAAGATCCCATATGGTAGGATCCCACTGACGTGAAATATCCAGACTAGATCGTCCATAGAGACAGAAAGCGGGTCAGTGGGGTTGTTAGGAGTGGGGAGTTGGGGGGAAGGAGGTGCCAACAGAGAGTCACTGTGTCACAGGGTCAGGATTTTCTATGGGGGGGGGGTGGTAAAAATATTTTAGGATGAGGTAGAGGTGCTGGTTACACAACAACGTGAAGGCACACCATGCCGCTGAGCTGTACAATTTAAAGTCACCGACTTTATATGTTATGTGCATTGTACTTCCATAAAAAAAAAAAAAAGAAAGAAAGAAAAGAAGTCAGTTCTTTGTCTCTCTAGCCATATACAAGTGCCCGGTCACTGGTGCCTACGACACTGGCAATGCAGACAGAGAGGCTTTTTTCTCACCGTAGAGAGTTCTATAGGTCAGCGTTGATGCCGACAATGTGTGGCGTCTGACGACACTATGTGGGAGGTGGTCCAGGGGAGGAGGAGCAGGGAGAGTTGGGCCCCGTTCCCTTGGGTCCCTGTCCTCCTCAGAAGCCATGCATACCAGGGTCTGTCCTCCCTTGTAGATCAAAGAGCAGCCCCAGGTCAACGTTTCCAGCCACATGCCCAGCAGAGGGCACTCGCGCACCCCAGAAAACAAACAACGGGGAAGTCAGCACAGGACCCACGTGGATTATTTTAGCCTCCAGAGCTGAACTGCGGTAACAAAAGCATCTAGAAATCAAGCCTTCGTGTGACAGGTTCCGTGTGAACACTCCCAACCCTCCCTTGGGAAACTGAATGTGATCTGGGGACACTTTTCCTTCCTGGTCCTATTGGATCTCAGCCCAGCGTGAATACGGCAAGAGAATTGAACGTTCGTGTGCAGATATGCACAGACACACACGCGCACACACACACACACGAGGCAGAGAGGCTTGTGCGTGTACAGATACACACGCAGTGCAGAAGCTGAGTCCTACGGCAGAGTTGACGTGTCCCTCGTGGTGTTCACAAGCCGGGAGGGGCTCTGACCCTCTAGGTGAGGCTCAGGCCAGTCGTGAGTGAAGGCTCCACTTCCAGGACAGGAAATGCACCAGGAGCACCCTGGGAATATTGCAAAGCCGCCATCCCTTCTGTGGGACCTTAGCTGGTGTGGGGAGTTACATGTCACTGCAAAGTTTTCACGCGAATCGTCTCGTGGGCTGTCATAATCAGATGATAACCATTGTCATGGGCTCCCCCATTTCCGTCCTTCCGCAGATCTCAAAGCGAAGATCCAACCGGTGAACCCAACAGTAACACCGTGCAGACTCATCGGTTGCCTCGACCATTGGGCGTTCGGGAGAATTGAGATACGTTTCCTTCTTTCCTGAATTTGGAACTGTTCGGGGTTAGAAATATAAATCCACAGGCCGCAGTTACCTGAAAGAGCTGTATCTTGGGCCCCTGAAGACGGGGAGTAAAAGTCACCTGTCCTTACAGTGGCTGGTTGTTTTGTCCCATGGACATAAATGTGGACTTTCCTGACTCTGTTTCTCCCAGCCTTTTCCCTTCCTACTCCCTCTCCCTGTATCTGAGACCAATGTCTCCAGATTGGAACAGTCTCTCCAGAAAAAGTGGCCGAGCCTGACGTCAGCAGCCTTGGGTGACCAGCAGCCAGAGGTGATTACAAAGAGGAAAAAAAAATCACTAGAAACTATTCAGCTGAATAGTTGGAATTGAAGATGCTAAACGTGTCCACATTGTTGGTCTATTACTTAATAAACTCAGCCAGAAGCTATGGGCATGTGGGAGGGACAGACAGGGACCTGTCACTGTGTGCATACTAAGGTCCGGGTTCTGACATTGGGGTCACTGCTGATCACAAGGCAATGATAAATAGCACGGTGTCCACAACACTTTGCTGGAAGAATGACGCATGCGGGAGGATCAGAGCCAAGGCAGGTACCGAGACACGGGGCAGACACAGTGCATCCAAACATCGCAACCTCATCAAAGACCTCAGGGCCTGCCGGGACGGGGCGCTCACACCACGGGGCAGAGCAGGGAGCAGACACCATGACCTCACGGCAGTGGAGGAAGCTTGGTACGGGAAGCTGGGGCGCCCGGGTCGAGTCTGACCTGAGCACGTTTTAGTTTTGTGACTTTGAGGAACTCACACCAGGTGCCTAGCCTTGGGCTTCTAGTAACATCGGGGCAGTAAACACCCGCCTTCCTGCCTCGCTGACGACACGAGGCCGCTGTGAGGATCCCACAAGAACACGCAAGTGAAAGCAAGTAGCATACTCTGAACTGGTCTGTAGACGGGAGTCCTTTCCGTGTAATTGACATTGAACTCTCCCCAAAACAGGGCAAGATGGGCAACATCTTCATCGTCACAGGTAAATTTGTTCTCTTTTCTCCTATAAGTGTTCTTTTTTTTTTTTTTTTTGGTATAATTTCACACTACAAAGAAGTTATTAAAAAGTACAAAGACTGTTTGTCCTTTACTTAAATCTCTCTCTCTCTCTCTCTCTCTCTCTCTCTCTCTCTCTCTTCTATGCAGACTCATGTCCTTTGATCCCCAAATAGCTTAGTATCTATTTCCCAAAAAACAAGAACATTCTCTTATATCATGCCCAATGACCAAAATCAGCAAATTTAACATTGTTATCATGCTATAATTCAGCCCATGGCCCGAATTCAAATCTGGTCCAATAGTCTCAACACCACAAAGCTATGCTTTCCTCAATCCAAGACCCAGCCCAGGAGGACGCCCTGTGTGCATCGTCATGAGGTTTCATCTCCTCTCACCGAAATAACTCACCGTCTCTCCTCCTGGAAGTCGTGGACACCTCCAAGGAGTGAGGGCTGGTGACCCTGTGGAGCACCCCTCATCTGGGGTTTGGGTTTGTCCGAGACATCCTCAGGATAAGACTCGGGGTATGGGGTTTTGAAGGAAATCCCAAAGAAAGAGACGTCCTCCGTGCGTCCTTTTGGGAGGCTCACGGTGTTGGTTGGTCTTGACCTTGGCACGATTCACTCTGGTCGCCTGCACACGGTGGTGGGTTTCTCCACTGTGAGGTCCTTATTTTTCCCTTTGTTATTCCTAAGATATCTATGGCGAGACCCTCGAAAATGATGGAAGCATTCCGTTCCTCGTAAAACGGACACCCACTAATGGAGCCTCCATCGGCCATCTTTGGCTGGAGGAATTATGACTGGAATGGTTGTGAAGGGGTAATTCAACTCCATTTTGCCTTCTACATTTTTGTTTGTTTTCTAGCCAGAATCCTATCCTGGAGTAGAACGATTCCTGCCCCTCGTGTATTGATTTATTCACGTATTTCGTTACATCAGCATTGGACACGTGGATTCTTTTTTGATTGGTTTTTATTCATGAGATTGTTATTTATTTTGATACTCAAATGTCCCAGATTTGGCAAGTGGGAACTTCTTCTAACTGGATTCTGGTCCTTCCGACATATTCCTGTCACTTCTTTTTTTCAGCACTAGCTTCTTTTCTGGCACAGCATGCTTATCCAGGGACATCTCGTACCTTTCAAGCCCTTTAAACCTCCATTTCTCTGTGGGACCTTGGTTCCTTTTAGTGGGACATGGTCTTTAGAACTCAGGACCTGGGCCTCCACAGGGCTGCTCATTGCTACTGGGCTTCCACTGCTTCTAGGCACGCTTGGGGAAAAGATACCATTTTTAAAGGCTTTCTAAAATCATAATTGATGAATGTATGGAGATATAGGCCTAGAGGTTCCTCAAAAAAGGAATCAGTAATCCAACTTCTGGGTGTTTACTCAAAGGAAATGAGAGCAGGATCTTAAAGAGATGGTGGTACTCTTGTGTTCGTCACAACATTCTTCTTAACAGCCAAGGTGTAGAAATAACTTGTGGCCCTGGCCAGTTGGCTCAGTGGTAGACTGTCAGCCCAGTGTGAATTTCCTGGGTTCGATTCCCAGTCAGGGCACACAGGAGAAGCGCTCATCTGCTTCTCCACCTCTCACCCTTCCACTTCTCTCTTTCTCTTTCTCCCCCCTCCTGCAACCATGGCTTGATTGGAGCGAGTTGGCCCAGGGCACTGAGGATGGCTCCATGGCCTCTACCTCAGGTGCTAAGAAGAGCTCGGTTGCTGAGCAATGGAGCAGTGCCCCAGATGGGCAGAGTATCGCCCTCTAGAGGGCTTTCCAGTTAGATTCCACTCAGGGCACAAGCGGGAATTTGCCTCCCCACCTCCCCTCTTCTCATTGAAAAAAAGAAAGAAAGAAATAACTTGTGCCCATAAATAGGTGAATGGATAAAGACAATGTGAGGTCTCTCACTCTTTCTCTTTCTCTTCCCCTCTCTCTCTCTCTCTCTCTCTCTCTCAGATACACACACATACACACACAAGATGAAATAGTATTCAGCCATGAGAAAGAAGAAAACCCGGGCCCTGGCCAGTTGGCTCAGTGGTAGAGCGTCGGCCTGGCGTGCAAGGGGTCCCGGGTTCGATTCCCGGCCAGGGCACACAGGAGAAGCACTCATCTGCTTCTCCACCCCTCTCCCTCTCCTTCCTCTCTGTCTCTCTCTTCCCCTCCCACAGCGAGGCTCCATTGGAGCAAAGATGGCCCGGGCACTGGGGATGGCTCCTTGGCCTCTGCCCCAGGCGCTAGAGTGGCTCTGGTCGCAACAGAGTGACGCCCCAGAGAGGCAGAGCATCGCCCCCTGGTGGGCAGAGCGTCGCCCCCTGGTGGGCGTGCCGGGTGGATCCCGGTCGGGCGCATGCGGGAGTCTGTCTGACTGTCTCTCCCTATTTCCAGCTTCGGAAAAATACAAAAAAAAAAAAAAGAAGAAGAAAACCCGGCCCTTTGTGACAACATGGATGGACCATTATGCTATGTGAAGTAAGTCAGACAAAGAAAGACCAATGCTTTATTGTATTATTTATATGTGGAATAATAGTAATAATTAAAATCCCATCAAGCTCATACAAACAGCATAGAAAAGAGGCTGGGGGGGGGGGGGTCCTGGGGAGTGGGGAAATAGATGTTTCCAAAAGGATACTGTTGTCAGAGCTAAAACCAACAGGTCTGAGAGTGGGACTCCCAGCATGGTGAGGACAGCGGATGACACTGTGTTGTCTAACTAAGATTAGCTAGGAGAGTAAGAACTTCCATGTTCTCACCAAAAATAAAAGATAAATAAGTGAGGTGAAGGGATGTGTTTAATTAACTAGATGGGGGAATTCTTTTACGATGGATAAAAAAGAAGGTTGTCAATAATGACTAATAATGTACCGATAAGCTCATTGTCCTCAGAGCACTCGTACGTACATAAACATAGCCTATGTGCTATGTGAAATGTGTGCACAGGACACGCGTTCATCGTGACACCTCCATCCAAACCCGTCCCGCCTGTTCACGCTAACCCCTTCCTTCCAGGTTTGTAACTCCTCCTGTGACCGTGGGGGACAGCTGATACTAATTTGCCCGAATCAGGAACAGCCACGCCATCATTTCAAAATTGCTGCCCCATCCTACTAGGAAAGACATGCCGACTGAGGAGCATTCAGTATCGGTTTATAAACTCTCTGACCTCCGCTGGAGGGTACGCACTGAATATACACTGTGGTCAAAAGTTAGGTGGGTTCCTTTGACTTCCTCCTCCAGCATGACTGGGTTTTTATCTGAAGTGCAAATAGATTCCCTTTGTTTCTGTTTGTATTTCATTTGATGGTCTTCTCCTGTCCTTAGTAATTTTTTTTTAATTGAATGTTATTGGGGTGACACTGGGTAACATAGTTTTACAGGTTTCAGGAGCCCAATTCTACAACCCATCTCTGTATACTGTATTGTGTGTTCACCGCCACCCCCCAAATCGACTCTTTGTCCATCCCCATTTATCTGCCCTACCCTTCTCCGCTACCCCCACCCAGCCCAGGCAACCACCACACTGGTTTGTGTCCATGAGCTATTTTTTCCCCTTTGTTGAGTACTATAACATGACCATGCTTCCAAAAGTGGAATTTGTGCAAAAACATATTTTTAAAGAAGTGTCACACCCCCTTCCCCAATTCCTTCACCCCATTCCCAGCACCCCTTATAAATAACCAGTCCAGCGAGTTTGGGGTGTATTCTTCCTACACTGTTTTTTGTTTGTTTGTTTGTCTGTTTTGCAAAAGGAAGCAGATGCATGCGTGTCTCTTTATAACGGTCAGCATCGGGGTTCTCCATGGCTGACACCCACCATGCACTCCACCCATCAGGCTGCCGTCCTGCCCTGTGGCCTCAGAGGGGCCTGCAGGGGTCAGCGGGAGACATCGAGCCGGCCCCTGGGAGCTGAGTGGATGTGACAAGTTCACTGCCGTCTGAACCCACATCCATCAACTCGCTGCTAATCTTTCTTGACAGACATCCCAGAAGAAACTTGAAGTGTTAACGAGCTCCAGAGTTGAACGAGCGGGAAAGCCAAGGTGTGTGTACTTTGGAGGCGGGCAGTAAAAGTGATTTATTTCTCCATCTGACGGACAGTTCTGAGACGCGCCCGGACTCGGTCGCCGGCATGTTCTACATCCTGAACCCCATGCCCAGAAGCAACGCCTCCGTCTCTAAGGTCTCTTCCCCTTAAGTCTGTACTCAGGAGACGCAAGCGCCTCAAGCCCCAAACCCTTCTTAAGATGCATCTGATATACCCACCCCGTGCGGACGACAATGGCAGGTCTGTCTGCCCACCTGTCGTGGGGCCTCTCGGCCTCACAGGTGAGGAAGAAGGACGGTGGCTCCACCTGGGTGCACCTGTGCTCACCTGAGCGGAGTCAAGAATGTGAACAATTCAGGTATTCTCCGGCTGGACGAGAGACTCGGCCGCGGGGACGGGCGGCGCGGGGCGCACTTTTCTCCTTTGTTCCCCCCTCCTTCCCGGGCAGAAGGGTTCGGTCGCTGATGCATGGCAGCTGAGGAGGTGGTGGCCTTGGCTGGCTCAGGCAAGCTGGCTGCAGCAAAGGAGGTGGCCTCGGGAGTCCTGTACGGCCCGGGACAGCAGAAGCCCCCCTGGGCATAGCCCCCCCCCACTCTGCTTGGCGTGCAGGGAGCAAAGCCTTCCTGTCCGCCCCTCTCCTGATCCCCCTCAGGTCCCCCTCCCCTACCCGTTTCAATACACACAGCAGAGACGTGTAAAGAGATACGTACCCTCGGGGCACAGGAAAGGTAAATCCTCCTCCCCCTCTCAGGTCCCCACTTCAACCCTCTTCAAGTTGACAGCGCCCCCCTCTCGCCCCATGAGGCTGAGTGCTGGGGCAGATGTGCTGACGGAGTGTAACGTATATTCTGACACAATCACGTCCCCCGACTGTGGGTCCTTTATAGACCCCTGGGCTTGCAGGGGCCTTAGAGGTCACTCGGCCTGTCTCCCACCACCGACGGCCAGCAATCCCTCTGCAACACCTCTGACAGGTGGCCTTTCAGCCTCTGTCTGAGTCCAGTTACAAGGAACTTCGTACTGCTGAATAGCGGACTCCTACTCATCCTTCAAGACCATGATCGAATGTCACCAGCTCACTAAAGCTTCTCCCAGCTCCCGCAGCGGATCACTTACTCCACGATTTGTGACCTCCCCACCCCACCTCCACCAACGCGTATGGCTCTGGAATTTACCTGTTTCCGTCCGTGTCTGTCTCTCGTATTGGTCTCAGAGCTTTCCACGGGAGCGGGCAGCCACGCTATTCACCTCTGTCTCCCCAACCCTTCATTCAACGCCTGACACTTAGTTCTGATTATTGCTGTTGCATATGCAAAGGTGCACGTTCTCTGAAGAGAGCTCATTCCCACTCTGTGAGTTAAACCGTGGGGATGACTGTTAGAAATCCCTAATTCACATGCGTCCCTGTCTCCTTGCCTGCGTTTCCTCTGCTGTGGTTCTTAGTCTGCCCCGTTGAAGGGACAGAAGGAGACCAGTCTTTTACTTGTAGAGTCGGAAAAAGAAATGCCTTTATCTTTCCTTTGACGCTAGTGGTCGCCCAGGAGCATGTTGACAACCAATCGATTCCTGACCGAAAGAAGACTAGTGGGGCGCTGTAGCGTCACAGGTCTGAATTTGGGGTTTGGGTCCAGACAGACCTACGCATGCCTTCTGGTTCTAGCAGGTGTCCTTTCTAGGTGGTTCCCTCGCCCGTGGAACGTGGAACTCACCGGACAAACCGAGAAACTTACGAGAAGCATTCATTCGGTGCAGGACTTCAGAGAATCCAGTAAATACTAGTATTACTTAACCCGTTTAATAACCACCCCCACCCCCCACCCTCACTCCCCACCCCCCACCCCATCCCCGACAAGCTAGCTGAGAGGGCACCGTCATCCCCGTTGTCCGGAGGTGGAGGTGAGTCTAAGAGGCGTAAGGACCTGGTCCCCAGTGCGTGGACGGTTTTCATCTGAGTCCACCTGACAAGAGAGCCCCACCCCATGAGCCCACCTGTCCGCTCAAACCTGTATAAACCCTGCAAACGTTACCGCTTGTTGATTAAGCACAGAAAACCCAACAAAAACCAGAGCGTTCTTTTCCCTGCTTTCATCTGTAAGGGACACCAAGGAAGTGTCTGGCCTCCTAGAGAGACATAAAGTGACAAGTGTGGTTAGGGACCTTCGAAAGAAGGAAATCGAGGTCCGGGGATGTTAATGGACGTTGTTGATATTTCAGGGCTGGAACTAGACCTAACATTCACCTCACCTCCCCACCAAAATCAAGGCCTCGTCACTTACCTCCTCATGTGACGTGTGACTGTGCCCGCTGTGTACAGTCACCACCCCTTGGTTCCCCGTCCCCGGGCAAAGAGCACCGGTCCTCTGAGTTTGTTCCTAAGGCGTGTGTCCAAGCCTTTCCTCGTAACCCAAGGACCTCTCTTGATTCTTTTTATATATACATATATCTTTAGTCTCGGAAGTCCAGCAAGGGGCAGGTCCACATAAAGAGTGATTCTTGCATTCAGAGACATGGGCAGTGGTGGCGAGGGAAGAAAGTAAAACAGATGCTGTCCCTCCCCCGGGGGGGGGTCATCCTTCCCATGAGGCCACGGGAGTCAGTGGGCACCTGGCCGGCCAACCAGGGCCAGGGGGAGAAGAAGTGAACTCTTCGTTACCAAAGAGCCCAGGGAACGGAGCTGCTTGGAAACACGTGATCCTTGCAAAGATAAGACGGGCAGAGAGGAGTCCGTAACATGACTAGCTTGCTAGGGAAACATGTTTTCTATGCAGTCACACTTCAGAGTTGTGCCTCCCCACCCCCACCTCCCACACACACATGCACACACACTCACACACTCACTCAGCTGATGCTAGCATCAGAACAACATGCTTCAACTCAAAGCAGGTGAGAGCTGCTCTCCATGCTGGTCCCCACCCCGCCAGCCTTTTCCTGTCACCTCCCAGTGCACAACCACCTGACAGCGGGGGTGGAGAGGTGGGTTGGACGAAACCGGGGAGAGATAGAGGTCGTCGTTCAGCGGTTGGAAAAAGGCCCCCCTTGGACTGGAAATCGCAAGATTCAAACTTTATCTCTTCTTCTCCTAAAGTTCTTGAACCTCAAGCCGTTGCCCCACCTCCCCCTGGGTCCCACCTGCCTTGACAGTGAATGAGGATGTGCTAAACGTGCCTACCTGGAGGAGCTGGCTAGGTCCATGGACAGTCCAGGCGTCCTCGTTCAACTGCTTGTTTTTTTTTTTTTCACATCTAGTTTTTTTTTTAATTCTTTTAAAGAGCTTCATTGAGGTATCATTGGCATACAAGAAAGGGTACCTAGTTAAAGAAAATAATTTGGTAAGTGTTGACACGTGTGTATACCCACCAAGCCAACAGCACTGTAAAGATGGTGACTGTGCCCAGTGCCCCCCACAGTGTCCTCTTCAGACGCCCTGGTCCCTCCCTCCTGTCACTGAACATTATTTTGCATCTTCTAAAACTTTCTGTAACAGAATCAAGCATACAGGAGGTACTCATTGTTGTCTGCATACAACTCAGGAATATTTCCCCAACTTTACTAGCTCCAGAGTCTTGTCCTTGAGCCAAGCGGTGACTGCTGAGGGGGTCACCCTTAAGCCATGGGGACACTGCATGGGAGCTTCCAGAAGCAGGAAACGAGACATTCTCTGAGCTCACAAACGCCACTCTGGGCACACTTCCAAAGGGGAAGGGGGCTCCCCAAAGTCAGCCTCTTTTAGTTTGGCTCTGCCATGGAAAATTAGGGACACAGGACCCCGGCTTCTCTTCCCGCTCCTACCAGAGCCAGGTGGAATGTGGCCACTACCGGCAGGAGAGGGCTCTCCGGGAGCCCGCTTCAAACAGGCCGCCTGTGTTCCGGCACATCCTCTGGGGACAAACTCAATGTGCCTTCTTCCAGCTCCCCGGACGCTGACGATGCTTCTTCCCAAGCAACTCAAGAGAGAAGACTCCCCCCGGTGCCGCCCCGCTTGGTTCAGGGGCCACATTCTCCCCTCCCCTGGCAGCGGAGCCGTGCTTGTCTCCTGAGCCAGACATATGAGGAGGACCGCTTGTGTGGTTGGGAGGAAATCAACAAACAGCAGTAAGTCTTGCACCAAAATGCCGAGAAGAAGGCGGCCAACCGGGGTCCCCACGCGCCACGACGTGTCCTTCTTTCAAAGGCAGACAGTGAGGTTGCAGCTTAGAAATGTAGTGGTGACCCAGATGGAGAACACGCCAGAGAGCTAGCTGCGTGTCACACCTGTAGTGGGGTCAACCGTGGTCCCCAAATACATGTCCACGCCCTGACCTCAGAATCCGTGAATGGAGCACACGCCCTTGTGAGAGAGAGCAGGTGAAAGGCCACACCCGGGGAGGAGGCCATGGGACGCGGGAGGCAGCGATGGAGCGACCTAGCCGCAGACCCAGCGACGCCTGGGGACACCGGAAGCTGGAGGAGGAAAGAGGGACCGTCCCCTGGAGCCTTCAGGACGTCACCCGGCCAGCACCTTGATTTCGGACTCTGCCCGCCCATCAGCACTGAGGGAGAGCACATCCTTGTTTTACACCGCCAGCTTCGTGCCCATTTGTTCTGTCAGGAAATGCTTGCGACCCCTCAGCATCAGTGTGTTATGCCAGCTTCTGCTGCTGTCCCTGCGCCTCAGAGCGCTGGCACCTGGGACACTGACCCGTCGCAGGAGGAGCAGTCGGCAATGTGGGTGAGGGGCAGAGGGCCGGGGAGGCCCAGTGGGGCACCGATGATGGCAGAGGGGTCACACCAGAATTACCACGGAGACAGGAGAGTGTGGGCACCGGTGTGAGTGGTGTGGAAAGAGGGGACAGGGTCTGGCAACTGAGGGTATGACAGCCAACCCTGTAGCCTACACTTGATGTCCCTCAAGTGTGATGTGGCTGCCACCCCCGGCCCCAGGCTCGGAGAACCGGGCTCATTCCAGCAAGGACTCCGGCTCCCCTGAAGGAGCGGCCGGTCCAGCTTGCTGCGCGGGAGTTAGCTCCGGGCTCAGCAGTGCGATGGGTGGGGGTCCCCCCGGGGCTGCCCTTCCCGGAGGGGTGTGGGCTGGGGGAGCCATCCGACGTGCACTCGAAGGCGAACGAGCCCCCAGGAACGAGCCCCTGGTGGCTGGCTCCAGATGAAGAAGTCGCAGATGATCGAGCCTGGTTTGGGAGATAGCTGGCCTGTGATTTGTCACATGGAGAGGGCCCCAGGGACCCAGGGGAAGTGTCTGCGCTCCCCGGCTGGCGTGCGTCCAGCTGTGAGCAGGAAGGCACACCAGCCCGTCTCAGTCACCAAGTCACGGTCGCCCACACCAAGGCAGGCTCCTTAGGAAGTGTCCGATGGTCACAGGGGGGAAGAAAGCTTCCTTCGGGGTTTCCCAAACACTCCCCTTTCATGCTTGTTTTTCCTTAGTCACTGCCGTGCTCCTGGCCGGGCAGGGAGCCCGCCTCCTACCTGCCCCAGGTAACCGAAGCCCCCGGGTGCACAAAGCCCCACTATGCCGCAGTGATGTTATCAGGGGCCTGGCCTGATCCCCGTGGTAAGACAGCAGCCCGCCGAGCCAGGGTGGCCGGCCTGGGCTGAAACAGGACTCCCTCGCTGCTGACGAGGAGACAGAGTGGCCTTTGTGAGGGACAGATCATACTTGGGCTCAGTCCTTATTAACACTGAAGTCACTGGAGCCTTGTCTTCCCTGACATCCAGCGCAGAGCCCTGCCCAGACTTCTGCCGGCTGCGACTCAGCCCTGGAGGTGACATTGGGTTGGGGGGGGGGGGGTGCTGCCGTGGCTCCTACTTGGCTCCCGTCTCGGGGAGCCCTGAGCACGTTATGACACAAAACGCCGACAAACCTTGCGGCTGAGCCATGAGCCTTGACTGACACCTTGACAGAGCAGGTTGGGCCAGGAGAGTTTGGGGACATCAGACAGGAGCACAGTGTCTTGGATGGAAGAGATGACAGATTGGGAGCCACGTGACCTCGGGTGACTGTTTTACTCCCTGACACAAACCAGCTCTGCAGCCTGGCACACATCTCTTGACCGCTCTGAGCCTCAGTTTCCCCAAGCGCAGAGGCTGGTGCCTACTTGGCAGAGTCACCGTGATGACAGTAGACAGCAAATTCAGGCCAACTGGCACAGGGTAGATACTAAAAATACCAGCAGCTGCCCTCAGTCACGGAAGGACGCCTCTCCCCAACCTCAGAACCACCGGAGGGGGTCTCCACAGCCCCGTGGCACAGATGGGCGCACAGAGAAGGTCCTAGCGATGTCCAGTGGGAATAGTGGCCCCAAGGGGAAGAAAATCAGCAAGTAAATCAACAAGGTACTCAGAGGCAGAACTTTGAATACCATAACTTTCCAATGACATAAACCACCCCACGTGAATGGGCAGGGCCAGGCCCGGGCAAAAACAACAGGGTTTGATCTCTGGAGTTCCAACTCCCCCCCACACACACTCCAACGCAACTGATGGCTCGCGTGGGCGGCACACCACTGACGACAAGGTTCTACGGGGAGGGCAGGAGGACGCATGTGCCACCATCCAGCCATTGACAAGTCCAGGGTGACCTGGAGCAGAGCACCATGGGAGGAGCTCAGCCCGGCCAAACAGACCACCTCGCTCCCATCCCGGCTTGGCCACTGCGCCAGCTGTGTGACCCGGACACGGACCCTCTGACCCATGGAGCCCTAAAATGACGACAGCTGCGTCCCTCACGTGTAGCTGTGAGAATGCAAAGGGCCTGGCCCATCGAGCTCAATACACATTTGCTAAGTGCCTGGCTCGGAGGATGACGGAAAAGGCCGCCACAGGACATCACTGGGGGTGAGACCCGTTGTGTGGCCCCTCGGGCCGTGCTGGACAGGCAGGAGGCAGAGAGCTCCCCCAACCAATATTCTGTCCATTTCGCAGAAAATGGGGTCAACTAAAAGCTAGCAACCGAGAGAGGAGGAGACATTTATTCGTCACCAGCTGTGTCCCAGCGAGTGCTGGGGGGCTTTACCTAATCCCCATAGCAACCTCCTTCGATGTATTTGAAAGGCAGGAAAACTGGGTCACAGAGATATAAAGTCGTGATAGTGAGTAATTAGCGAGCAGAGAGCAGAGATCGTGTGCCACTCAAGGGCAGCTTCTTTGCAGAACGAGGTTTTGGGCGGGGGTCCGGCAGAGCCTGTGGTCAGAGGGGGAGACCCCGTGGTGGTTCGGGTTTGGGTTTGATGACAGATGAGCTTTTGGACACCTTTCCCGTTTAACGCCCAACTGGAGCCTCCTGTGGGCAAAGGTCAGGGGCGGTGGGCTTCCATCCCGAGGGACTGAGGCCACGCATTCTCCCCGCCCGCAGAGGGAAGACCCACCATCCCCCTCGCTCTGCGGTGCCCTTAGGGCTGTTTGCCAGTGTATCCTGCTGTGGGGACACTTAGGGTTCTATCAAATGTCCTCTTGGCTAAAAGTCACTGGCTCCTCACTACTCAGGACACTTAGAGAATGTCATCTTTCATCAAAGCCCAGCTCAAACAACACCCCCTCAGCCAAACCATCTCCAGCTCCTGTGGAGGACAGTAGCCCAGTGTGGACAGGACCGATGGGGGAGAAGCAGCAGGGGCGTGAATCCCCCGGGGTTGGTCTTCAGGCAGGTGGCCGGCTCAAGAGCGAAGCAGACTCTCCCCTACTGAAGGATGGAGGGCGGAGGGCAGAGGGCAGAGGGCGGAGGGCGGAGGGCGGAGGGCGGAGGGCGGAGGGCGGAGGGCGGAGGGCGGAGGGCCCCCTCCCTAAAGGTACCTCTTCCGGGAGCCTGGGCACGGTGTGCTGGGGTCACTGACCTCAGACCTCAGAGGGTTTTCAGAGGTCGTTGGACTAAGTGAAGAGCCCTTGGACGTTCAGGGGCCGCTGCTCTGGTAGCACGGGCCTCCCTGGTGCTCGGGTGGCCAGTCACCGGATGGAGCAGCGGGGGGCTCTCAGAGGTGAGGTGTTCTCCGGACGGCCAGCTTCGGGGCTACTCTAAGGAGGAGCAAGGACCCCGCCTGTTGTGAAATCCCAGGGATGGACATGAAGAGAAAGAACGAAGGGTCATTAGTCAGAAGACAATGCTTGAGGTCAGCCTTCTTTCACCCTGGGTACACATCTCTAAGGCTCGGGAGGTGGTCTCCAAAGCAACTTTTTTGTCTGGAAAAATGTCCAGCCTGTGCTTGACTAATGGCCCACTCCCCTCGCAGCAGGCAGAAGCGGAGCAGGAAGCCTCGTATATTATAGGATTTCCCTTTAGGTGCCTTGAGGAGGCCTCTTTACTCACTCCTAATTGTCCATTGTGATCCGAAATTCCACAGTTAGACATGCATTCCTTTGGCTTAGTAGTGCCTTGCCTGTTAAAATACAAACACCCCTGGCAGCCAATGGTGTAAACCGGATCAGTCATTTACACTGTATATTATTGGATACAAGCCAGTCCTGACTTCAGGAGTCGCTCCCCTAAGTTCGGGGTGTTGGGACTCTGCTGAGGAGGCTTTTAAGCCCCCCAAGACCCTGTCACCTCCTTTTCAATTTTTCCAAGTGATGTATCTCTGCCCCGAATGGCTACACCTGAGTCATCCTGTCATCAGCTTCACTGTGGCGACGTCTTTATTATTTTTCGCCCCCTGCACATTCAGCCCTCTCCCTCCTGGGTGCTCTCGAACCCAGGGGAGTGTGATGTACACACAATAAACAGCTCAAAGACTTGGAGGCCAGAGGTCTGGCTTCACGTCTAGCTTCTCCTGTTTAGTTGCTACGTGAACTCGGACAAGGCACTAGTCTTAACTGTCCTTCAGACAATGGGAGGAACAAGTTGCACCAGCTCAGCAGGGAGCTGTGTTGACTCCATGTGGTTGGGTCACAGCAATCCCTCCCCACCCCCTGACCTCCACCTGGACCTGACGTGCATGCCCGGTGGACCTGCGAGCCTTGCTCAGCTACATGGACCCAAGACCATCCAACCCGCTCATGACCCAGTCTGACATTTCTTCATTTCTCCTGGCTTTGATCTTCTCCTATCATGGCGTTCCAACTTGCAGTGAATCTCCAATGCGGCTGCCTGACCTTGAAAATACAGATGATTTTCTGGGTCCCTTTGAGTGAAAATCCCATGGTGCTCCCTGAAGCAAGCTGACCCATCCAGTTGCTTCTGAACCCACCAACTGTGTGCTGGACCGGCGGACTCCCAGTCGGGCCTGTCCCCAACCTCCTAAGCAGACACCTCTAGGAACGTGGCCCAGAACCTGACGCTTGCCTGGCAGGTGGCTCTCGTGTACTCTGACGTCTGAGAGTTCCCGTCCTGCAGGGTCAGCTCACATATGGCACTGACCGCTGCAACACCACCTAGGACAGCACGTGTCAGCCCTTACTGACTAGTCACGGCAGCAAGACCGCCTTTTCCATTGGCCACTGAGACCCAAAAGGAGTGACCTGCTCACAGCTGGTTTGTGGTAGACACAGAGGAAACCCAAGTTTAATGTTCCCATGTTCAGCTCTCTCTCTCCCCTGCACCTTGTTGTCGTGACAGACAGCTGAACAGACGGCTGAGGAATGGGCAGCCAGGCAATATGTTTGCAACCAAGGACACGCAGGAGCAAACGGTGTACACATTTCAGACCGTGCTGGGGCCAGACCCACCTCGGTCCCTGTCCCTTTCCGATGACTGTTTGACCCTCCAACTGCCCTCAGTCCTTCCATGCAAAAAACCCACCTAACAAAGGACCCACAAGAGTCCCAGAATCTGCAGATAAAAATTAAAAAATAAATGGGCGTGTATCCTGAAGAGAGAGATAGAGACTAAGAGACATATAGAGGGAGACACAGAGAGAAGGTGGGGTGACAGAGAGAGAGAGAGATCTCCCTCCTTTTCTATCTGTGTCCATCACATTTCCTCTTATTTTCAAATTCACCGTCGAGGTTAGATGCCTGATATGTTCTTTTTCCAAATTCCTGAAAATACAACTTCAGTTGAGTATAATCATAATTAAATTCCATTACGGGGAAGGAATTGAGAGGACTAATGACATGTTCTCTTGGGGCCGAGATTTGATCTATATGTCCATGTCGAGTATCTTCTGGGCTTCCTTAGAGTTGGGAACTGCGGTATCAAGTTCCACGCTCCGACCCGACAAAAGATACCTGGACCCAGGTAATCATTTCAAACGTGAGCTATTACCCGGCAGAGGAATGAATGTAATGGTGCCCCAGGAAGAGTGACGTTGAAAGAGCTGGGGTCTGAGTGCCAACGGCTCTGAGGTAGCAGCCCCAGGAACGGGCAGCAGAACCCTGGGTGAGTGGCACGGCCTCCTGGGCCTCCGTCTACTCACCAGAAAAATCAGACAGGACACGTGAGCGCTTCACTGGCGAGCAGAGAACAGACACACGTTCGTCTATTAAAGGCACGGGAGACTCGAAAGGAAAGGACCCCGTCCCATCTGTCTCATCCCAGTGTCCCCCATACCTATGACCTTCTCTGTTCAAGGAGAATTTAGTGAGCACCTACTATGTGCCAAGGCACTGATCCGGGTGCTGGGGATTCAGCAAGGAACAAAACACACAGAAGCCTTCCCACTGGAGGACCTCCTATCTCAATGATGGAGACGCCATGAGCCAAATAAAAGAAATTAAAATGCACAGCGTTTTGTTAGATGTTGAAAAGGATTATGGAATACGTATAAGAAATCGGGGGAGGGGGTTGGGTAGAAAGGAGGCATGAGTGACCATCCTCCTGACTTTCTCTGGACCTGAGGTTCTGTAAAATGACAACCTGGGAGGCTCTGAACCAGAAGGTGTCTTGGGACTCGTCTGCTTTTACAAACCCCCCCCCCCATTTTCCTATGACAGAACAGACTGGGTATGTGGTCGGATTGCTCCCCGGAGGTCACAGAGAGGGTGATTCCATCCACCTGCCCTTTGTCTGCCCTGCATCATGCTGGACACCACTAGGAGACACTGAGGTGGAGACCATCCCCTCACCCCGACACCGCTGAGCGCCTCACTGACAATTCCAGGTCTATGTCCGCAGCGCGTGGGATACAGTGAAAGGCAGGCAGAGAATCATGAGGCTGGTCCCCAGGGGGTAGTAGGGGGCATCCTGCCCTTTGTCACTGATCCAGTGACAGCCCTTCACCAATCTGGGCCCCCACTGTTTACAAAGTTGCTTCTATCTGTGAAATATTATTTAATACGTTGATATGAGACAGATTGATTCATGCGCTCTTGCGAGGTGGCAGTTAAGCCGAGGGCCGCTTGGAATAAGCCACGGTGGAGGAGACCTCGTGGGAACCGGCAGACACTGCCGACCCGACGTTGTGTCGGTCATAGATAGCAGCGAACTGGCTTGCCCCGGACTATGGACTCCCCAGGCATGCATGGGGAGACTGTGCGTCGGCCCCGTGTTGTTGGAATTCAGAGAAAAAGAAGGAGTTTGCAGCGTGGGGCGGCAGCGTGGAAATAGAAGTCTAGCTGGCTGGTGAAATCGAGGTGAGTGTGGGCTCCCCAAGGTTGTGGGTTCAATCCCTGGTCAGGGCACGTGTGGGACGCAACCGATGAGCACACAACCAAGTGGAACAACAACACATGAACGCTTCCCTCTCTCTCTTTCTCTGCCTCTCTAAAATCAACGGCAGAGGTGGGGAGGGGTGCCGTGTGTGAGCACCTGGAGCAGGGGCCACGCTGGGCACATCATTCCCCATCATGAGACACTGGCTGGGAGTGTTGGAGGGGTCCGGATGGATCCCAGCCACCTACCAGATGGGGTGGGGGCTGGGGCACTCTCACGTGTCCATCAAGCTGGACCCAGAGGCTCAGGGCATAAGATACAGGAATGAAAAGATGGGGGTCGGAGCCCACTCACAAGAGGAGGACGCTAATATGAACCCAGCTTGAGACCCGGCACTAGTCAGCTGGTACCGAACTGCGCTGTAGCTACTTAACACAACAGGCACGCAAACCGGGAGGCGGAGACAAGAGCCACCTTCAAGAGTTTGGTTCAGTTTCCAAACAAAGTCCTCTGGGGAGGAAAAGGTAAATGTATCCACATCAGGTTCCTACCTTCCTTTTCTCAGAGCCTTACTATGCAAGATAATAGCTGCAACCCCATGCACAAGGATGACATTTCTGGTGTGTGTGTGTGTGTGCGTGTGTGTGTGTGTGTGTGTGTGTGTGTGTGTGTGTGTGAAATGCCGTCTGTGGATGCCTGTGCACTGCTTCAGATCCTGCCGCTAATTGCTGTGGTCGGCTTCACACAGATATGATGGGACAGTTCCTCATCTCAGACCCTTCCCACGCATGCCTTGGGACCCCCCCGAAACCCACCTGGAGCCCTAACCTGGCACAGCCCGAAAGTCCGAGGGGGTTAACAGCCCACGGGCAAATTAGACCCCTGGCAGACAGGAACGGAGGGTGAATGCTTCCCCATGATCCCCCCATATCCCGCACGGAAGGTCTCGAGATGGCCTTTCCGGACACTCCTGGGGCTACCGGTGCGGTCAGGCAGCAGCCCCTGGACAGGTGCCCAGCCCCGTCCTCTCCGCTGTTAAATCTTTGGCTCAGCTCTGCTTTCTGGGGGACCCAAGATGAGGCGAACTCCCTGACATGTTGTCTTGCAGACATAAATAAGAACAACAGAGATCCTACCAGATGGCACTCCTATGGGGTCCCCTGCCCACACGGAGGCCTCGGCAGGTCAGCTTCATAGGAGGGATGGTCCTTCTCTGCTGTGATGTCCTCAGACCTCCTGTGCAGGCACCTAGCTCACTCAACGAGTCATGGAGGGAAGGGGAGGGAAGGGAGGAAGGACAGAGGGCACACACTACGTCCCGGGTGTTGGCATAGCTAGGGACTTAAAGGTCTAGTGTGTGGTCTGTAGAAATGCGTGTCCTCGAGACAGAGTCCAGGCTCCAGGCTCCAGGCTCCATACCCTGAGGCTAGGCCACGAAGCACTGGGAACCGTTTTCCTGCAGTTTACAGGAGAAATGGCCCGTGGAAGGTGGATGGACGGTCAAGGGCAGCAAGGCTTAGAAAGTGGCCAGTCCCTGTTAAGCTTTATGCAAATGCTAGTCAGTCCCCCAGTGCTGTGGCCCCAAGGTCTCAGACCTCCCTGTAAACACATTTCTGGATCATTTGCCTCTGCGAGGCCTCCAGGGGTGTAACCCCCCCCCACCCTCCCCCCCACCGCACCCCCCCCCCCCCCGCATCCTGCCGGCTGCTATCTGAAGCCCTTGAATGGCAGTCTCTCTGCCAATGGAAGATAAGGACATAGAAAAGGTGTTGACAATGAGCGTCACCGGCCTCACGGGAGCAGGCAGGTCCCAGGCTGCTGAGTGAGTGTGAGTGAAGACGGTGATGGGGTGCAGACACCTGCTCAACCCGGGGGCACAGCCAGGTCACCAGTGGGCCCAGGTCAAGAAATGGAGAGGGCCCTGGGGGCCAGGAGGGGGGGCTGGAATGCAAACCATTTCCCCCTTAGGAGAAAGGCCTCACCTGTGCTCACCTGGCCTTCCCTCCTCCCAGTCCCAAAGGTAGGAGGTAGGTCATGGAATGCCATCCACCAGGAGCCTCACAGCAGGGACGGTGGCCAGGGCGGGACACAGGGACTCTGGTCTGTCTCTCCATGAGGTGGAGCCCATTTCAGAAGAATTGGGAAGCCCTCCCCATGCCACATCTGCAGGAGAAGCCCATCTGAGAGCAGCCCCTGGGCAGAGACCCTGCTGGAACGGACGCCAGCCTCGCCCCCTCTCTCCTCCACCAGCCAGTGCCCGCCCCAGATCACCACTTGGGCTTCAGACCCAAAGGGCCAGGAGTTGGGACACTGCTGAGAGGTTTCTAGGATCAGCGGGGACCCAGGCACACAGGGTGGGTGGCATCCACAATAACAGCTGTAGCTACAAGTCCCAAGAAGTTGGGACATGGGGACATAGAGCGGGTGCCATCAGCACAGACCACCCTGGAGGGCCCCAGAGACAGCGGTAGGCGGGCGGTCATCAGTAAACACAGCTGACCAGAGGACCCACGTTTGCTTGGATGACCACCAGCTAGGAGGATCACGCAGAGGCTGGCCCAGGGCACTGCCCCCACCTGGTCTCTGGGCCAGCTCTGTCTCCCCTCCAGGACATGGCTCGGATGTTTTCTGCAGAGCGAGCCCAGCCTCTCCGAGGAGACTGGCTTTTGTGCTCTGCTGTTTTCCCGGCCACCCAGTGCAGATGTCGGCTTTGCTGGGTGTCGTGTAGCGGCTGCCCTTATCTGTGTCTACTTTTCTCCTGAACGAGAGCAGCATCCTGCCGGGTCCACCACGGCCCCGGTCCACAGCGTAGCGTCAGGCACGTGCATGGTGCCAGGGTTACGTTTGTTGAAGGAGCGTATGAACAGCCCGCCCCGGGACACCCATCTGTTCCAGGGCCTGACCCGGCCATCCTGCTGGCTTCACGTCCAAACGAGATACCTGTTTCTCTCCATCTTTAGAAGGGGCAAACGGCAGGTGTGGACCTCTTGGACACTTCAATTAATTCAGCAACTAAGGCTGTTCCCTGCCAGGCACCGTACTAGGGACTGCAGATTCTGTCCGGCGGGAAATCGCTGGTCACCTTTAGGTGTGTCTCTAATCTGCCTCCCATTCTTGAGCATCCAGAGCTCGTTCACCTCCCAGAGGCAGCTGTCTTGTCCTAAACCTGGGCCATCAACAGGCCAAGGAGCAAGCAACTATCTAGTGGGTTAAAATGGAGGTACTGTAACATAGAAACTGTAGCGCACGAGGGTGGGCAGTGTCACCTGGATTCAACACCAACGCCCGCGAGTCCTCTTCCGTAATGATGCACAACCCCACTGAGCTCTCTTCTCCATTTATTCCAGTATTTTCTGTGCGGCAAGTGTCAAGGGAAATGGAGAGAAGAAGAAGAGAAGCAGAGAGATGACACAGGAAAGTTGGAGGACTCAGCCCGCGGTGCCCCTGGCCACGCCCCCTCAGCCAAATGCTAGTTAAGTGTCCATTCTGAAGCCGCTGTCTGTTCAGCTCTGTCCGGCTCAGGACCGCAAAGACCTCCTGCCACCCAACTCGTTTTGTGCCTGAGTATTTTTAGATGTCTGACGCAGTAGACCCCCACAGCGTGTGGCTGGTGGGGCATGTTGAATAACATGGGATAGAGCAGGTTTATAAAATACATTATCAAAATTAATGTTATGTATTACTTCTGGCTTTTTTTTCTTTTTTTTACCATGACTCATGGATAATTTAAAATGACACAGGGACCCTGGCCATGGCTCAGTGGATAGAGCATCAGCCCCGGTATATGGATGTCCTGGGTTCAATTCCCAGTCAAGGCACACAGGAGAAGTGACCATCTGCTTCTCTCCCCTTCCCTCTTCCCCTTCTCTCTCTCTTCCCCTCCTGCAGCCAGTGGCTCAGTTGGTTTGAGTGGGACCCCGGCACTGAGGATAGCTCAGTCGCCCGAATGGTTAGCCTCAGGCACTAAAAATAGTTTGGTACTCGAGCATCGGCCCTTGATGGGGTTGCTAGGTGGATCCTGGCTGAGGTGCTGGTGAGAGTCTGCTTCCCTATTGCCCTTTCACCTATAAAAATGGCACAGGGGGTTCCCATGTATGCTTATCAGACAGTACAGACCTGCCCACATCTCAGTCCACCTTCTGAGGGCCAGGTCAGCAGGGGCCTGGTTCCAGTCGTGTCCCTGACCCACACATGGACTGTTCTCTTGGCCAGACACCCCACTATTTAGCTCCAAGCTGCGGTCCCTGCCGGCCTTTGCGAGGCGAGGCGAGGTCATTAAGGTGCAATCACTCAGAGCAAGCCCTTGCCCTCACCTGATAACATCACCGGGAACTCCTCGCCTGAAAGGTGATCTCCAGGCAAATCTCAGGCCATCAGGCGAGATCTAAGGACAAAGAGGGGCTGTTGATGGAATGTCCCCGTCCCTACGGGAAGGTCAACCCCCAAGCCATCCTTTCTCCTCTCCTCACCCGCCTGCCCCTGAGACCTTTACTTCCCCTGCGACTTTCCCCGAAGACCCCTCGTCTGCGAGTCCTGCAGCTTACTGCTCGGCCGGAGTCCTCACTGGCCCCGCGGTGGGCACCGAGCAGCCTCCCCGGAACTCTTGGAGTTGTCCACCCAGCCAGGATGCATCCAGACACAGGCCTGACCTCCCCCAGGGGGCTGACTCAACCCTCTTTCCATGTCCTGTGTTTGCATTTGTCAGAGGCGTCCTCCTGGACAGGAGAGGGCTGGACGTGGCAGCATTTCCTTGGTGTCCCCTATTTCCTCGGGTCCAAAAGGTCTGTAACTGCCCCTGTCAGACCAGTGAGCAAGTCTTGTGATTTCTGCCACCAAACGATTCTACATGTTAGCCCCCCTTCCTCCCCGCCCCCCTACGCCAGGCCTCTGCTTTGCATTCTCAGTGACGACGGTGACTGCTACCTGGTTCTGGCCAGCTACGGGTCTTGTGCTTCTACACCTCATACCAACGGGCAAGCACCCATCTTAGTCCCAACTTCTGTGAGGAACACAGAGATCTGAGGGTGGAAGAGTGGCCGGAAGAAACAAGACAAAGCGAGCACATCTGAGTCCATGCCGGTCTCCGTCCTACGTTGTGTTAAATACACTGGAAATACTTAATAATATATCTCATCTCCATCCTCTCCTCTCAGCTGTGTGAGGACAGGAGCTGAGGGTTGATCTTTCGGGATAAGCAGACCACTTTCTAGGACGTGCTCGGGATAGGTGTGTGGCGTTGAATTACCCCCCCCCCCCCCCGGTGGATAAGTCCACTCTGTTATTAACTCCCTGGTCTAATCTCACAGTCTATGTCTGTCCCTCCCCACCCCTGCTCCTGGGGCCACAATCTTCCAGCAGCTGTCCCCTAAGCAGGAGTGTTCTGCTCAAATTCTAGTTACTTCTTTCTGGACTGTCCTTCCCATCTGTGTCCCTGGCATTCTCATCTTCCAAGGCCTGGCTTAATAATCGCCTCCGCCATGAAGCCACCTCCTCCTCCCCTTAGCCCCGATGACACTCAGCGTACAAAAGCCCTGTTAGAGCCTAACCACCTGTTTACAAACCCTTTCTCACCAGCTAGAATGATTCTCTCTGGGGAAAGGTCAAATACCTCCAGAAAGCATGGCTGGAAAACACCCACCACCAACATTTTATTTTTTTATTTTATTTTATTTTATTTTATTTTATTTTATTTTATTTTATTTTATTTTATATAAGAGAATTAAAGGCCAAAGGTCCATTTCTCACAAAGCCAAGCTTTCAAATGGGAACGCATGCACACTTCTGCAGCCCAGAGGGTGCGCGCAGAGATCGTCCTGAGGAAGGTCTGTCTGGAAGGTGGGGCGGGTGAGGGAACCACCTGTGGGCTGAGATTCGTCCCGTCAATGCTGAGTTTTGTACGGCGTGCAGATGGATTCTCCATGCCGGAGTTTTAGGGAAACGGTAAAAAAAAAACAAAAAACAGTGCTTTTGCTTCCCAAGTTTGAGAATTAGCCAAATGGAGATATTTTTTAAAAAATACAGCTTTACTGGTAAATCTAAGTAAAGGGTGAAGCTCAGAGCTGTAGCTGCAGTCAGGATCCGTAACACAATCCTCATGAATGGAACTGTCTCCCAAATGCATATCTGTCCCAGAACCTTGGTTATGTGGCTAAACCAAGAACCCCCGAGGCTGAGTCCTGGCCACAGAGAGACATCAAGACCCCCACCCCCAACCCAGCAGGTCTGAGCTCCATTTCCCCCAAACCGTCCAACACACACATTCGCCTCCTTCGAGGAGAAGCGAGTTGGGGGTGAGGAGAAAGGCCAGTAGCATTCTCCTCCCAGAAACTAGAGACCAGGGGGGTGACAATTCTCTAAAATCAGTAAACAGCCCGGTGTGGGCGCGATGTGGGAAGCGCAGTAATTCACCTCCACTTTGCCTCCCGAGGGAGCTATTCTTCTCCTGATCCCGTGACACTGCCCTCCACCACTCAAGGCAGAAAGGAACAGCCCCTATGCTCTTGGTATTTTTGTGTCCCTTTCTCTACTGCAGAACAGAAGCAGATGTCCTCAGAGGACGTTCCTACCTCCTGTTTTCGGCAACTACAAAGAGCATTTGACTCCCACCTCTCCTGGATTCCCCAACACACCCACGTGATAACCATCCTCAGACTCTGTCCAAATGTCAGCCGGGACCTAGACTTAAGAGAAAATACCTGGCTGGCCAGGGGCATGTGATTTCTGGCCAAACCTCCTCCTCACTATGTGTGTGTGTGTGTGTGCGCGCGCGCTTGCACGTGCGCGTGCATACCTAGCATGTGCATACTATGTATGTGTATGTAGAGAATGTGTGTCCGTGTGTCTATGCGAACCATCTGATTTTTAAAGTTGTGCTGGTGGCTAGAGGCGGGACATGCAGGAAGTGGTGTATGGACTGCTGTACACTCTCCTTCAGGAGGGAGGCCGGGGGCTGGGGGTCGGATTCCTCATTGGCAGTAAATGCCCAAATAGACATGGGGACATTTAGAGAAGCCATTGGGAGAAGGTGGACAAATAAATCAGCCACCTTGACCTCCTTTCTCTATGGGGGATAAGAGGGCCCAGGTCTAACATCTGCGGCCTCGGGCCATCTCCATGTTGTAGAGACACCAGGTAATCACCCCACCCTCTGTCTGTCTCACCTCCATCAGGCGCACCTGCTAGGAACACACACACCCTCTGGACTTTTCTCTCTTTATAGCCTGACGGGAACAAAGTGGGCTTAGCTTTCTTTCTAACTGGATTTGGCTTTGTCTATCAGAATCTGATTTCATGGTGAGGCAAAGAAACACAAAAACAATAGTGACTTTTAAAAAAAGTTTATTTCTCTCGCATGTGTGTAAGTTAGAACACAGGTCCGTCAGGGCTAGTGTGAAAGCATGTCTCTCTGAAATCCTCAGGAAATGAGCCCCTTCCACTCTTGTTTCACCCTGGGCGACCTCCATTCACACGTTCACCTTGTGGCTCAAGATAGCTGCTCCAGCTCCTGCCATTTCATCTACATTCCAGCCAGGAAGAAGAAAGTGGTACAGGGAAGAAGAAAAGGGCAGGCACCTCCAAGGTACCCTATGACCCCTGCCACCTCACTGGTCAGGACTTAGGCAAATAAGCACCCTCAGACTGAAGTTTGAGAAAAGTTAGTTTTTTCCCCAAGTAACCTGGCACCAGCCCAAGTGGAGGGGATTGTTTCGGAAGAGAATAGGTTAAGGGGAATGACTAACAGCCTCGGTCACACCTTGACCTGTATTAGCAAATTGCTGGTGATACACTCCTGTCACCAACACCTTAACCATCGGCCTCGTTCAAGGCCTCACAGTCCACCATTAGTCCACACTCCACTCCCACCAGAAGGGTCCCTATGCCTCTGCCCCTGCACAAGCCTGGAGCCCTTGCCTCTGTACTTCACCCACTCTGGTCCTTCGGTTTAGAATACCCTCCCTCTTCTCCATGTATCTTAACTCCAGCCGGCCCTGAAGGGTCAGCTCAAGCCCCACTCCTTCTTGGGGAAGCCTCTTCTGCCCTTTGCCCAACAACTTCTCTTTTCCAATGCCCAGAACACCCGTCATGTGTGCCAGCAATCTGACACCTGGCACAGAGGTTGCCTTCCTGGGCACATGATTGACTTTCATCTGCATAGATCATGAGCTCCCTATAGGCAGCAAAGGTGGTATGACACCTCTGTACCCCTCACAGTCATCCCTGGACACACGCATGTGCTCCCAGATGTCGACGCACCTGCCACTTAGACGTCAGGGTGGGGGACAAGCAGTAGGCCAGCACCAGGACAAATGAACAAGAAACTCGATTTTGCGATCTGGGGCTTCATTTCTCTGAGCTACAGGCTTCTCGTTGATAAAATGAAGGAAATAACACCTGCCTGATCCAATCCAGAGTTGTGGTGAGGAGCACACACACACACACACACACACACACACACACACACCCTCAGCACAATGCGAACCACCACAAAAACGGTCAGTATGCAGCTTCTGTTAGGATTTCTTTTTTCCTGCAAACAAGTGAAACAAACTCAGACTAACGGGCACAAAAGGGTCTTTATTGGAGTCACAGGGTGTCTGGGGACTGTGCTAGCACCAGGCGAGAGCAGGACGGCTCAGGGGTCTGGCTGGCGGGAGCTGCTTGGCCGTCCCGCAGGTGCGCCTCCAGAAATGGACTGGCTCCCGACAGGTGTGGACGTGGTCCCAGCCCCTCGGACTCAAGGGCTGGGACAGGGTTTGCTTCTGTGACCCCACACCGTGGGGTCAGTCCCACAGAGTACACACGACGGAGGAAGGTCCAGTCCCCCAAGGAAGCCCCGGTGAGGTTATCAGGAACAGAGTGGACAGAGGCTGAGGCCAGGAAACGGCAGTGACCACATCAGGGCTTGCTCAGCATGGGCCCCTGGGTGACGGTGGCCCTGCCTTTGATCCTGAAGACATTTTGCCCCATAAGCAATATTTTAGACCTTATCAGCGGACACCTGGGTATTAGTTCATCAGATTCTTTCCAACCCCGGCACTTAAAGCAAGACCTTCTAGAGTGGAGAAACAGGTTTACTACGTGATGGGGGACGGCCCCGAGGAGAGGAGCGTCTCCCCTCCACGGTCACCTGCCCGACCTTCCTGACGAGGCCACACCTCCCGACATCCCTCTTATAGCTCTCTGTCACCTCCTGGGACTCTTCACGCAAGTCTGGCTGAGCGGGACTGGGTTCATCACCGCCCCCGGGAAGAGGTCATCTCCATGCAGGCAGGTCCAAGGCCTCTCTGAGCTCCCCTGACTTTCTCTGACCTTCCCGGAGCCTGGCACACTCAGGGTGCTCAGGGAACACTTTTACTGAATGAATTAAATACGTGAATAAGGTGCCACAGAGGCCCGATCGCTCAACTACACAAGTTGGGAATGTGGGTGGCACCACCCGTCAGGGAAAAGTTCCCTCCTAGGTACGTGGGGTGGCTGGGGGTGGGGAACAGATTAGCTAATGCACCAGCCACCGGGGGCTGGGTCACTGTAGGCTCCCCCACCCCCATCCCCATCGCCAGAATCCCCACAGCCGCTGGCAGAGGAAGGGAGTTCTCGCTCTGATCTGGGGTACGGCTTCCTGCCTGTGGGCGGCCACCCGAGCAGGACACTACTTTTTATAGGTGAACAAATGGAGGCTTGGAGCCGCGCTCAAGGTTGCACACCTAGGAAACTTCAAATCGACCCACTTCCAGGCCAGGGATCTCCAACGGTCCACGTCACCCATAGGTAAAGTGGACCCATGTCTATTTAGCATAAACATCTCAAGGACTCTGGTCATAGAATAAAATGTTGCAACATGGTAAAAAAAAAAAGGGGGGGGGGTGTGGTGGCTGGGGTGGGATTCAGGAAAATAAAGTATCAATTCCATTTGTTCAGTTGTAACAGTGGAGGTGTTGCTGTAGTTACATTGTGTTGGGTTGCCCCAGTTAGGGTTGGCGGAATATATTTTTTTTGGGGGGGGCAGGGGGAGATGCTTTGATTTCCCTTGTTGTTCAGCTAAAAGTAGGTTGTGTCTTTGGATCCGACAAACTAATTCTGCTTCCTCCTACTTCTGTTCCACCTTAGGTCAACTCCCAACGCTGCCCTTCAGCAAGGGCTCTCAGCCTACAGATCAGGGTCTCACTCTCATCCGAGCCCTGCTGTCCGTCCGCCCATGTCCCAGGTGACAACCAAGTGATGGCTCCTGGTTGGGGTCAGGGTTCTCCATGTGTCTTTGGAACTGGAATGTCACCTGCACGCCCTTAAGCAAAAGCAAAAGCAAAAGCAAACCCAAACCCAAACTGCCCCCTACAACAGTGACTCTGGCTGTATGAGACCCACAGTGACACTGAAGTTATGGTGGGACGTGGCCAGGTGCCTCCTCATCTCTGTGAACGGGGGCCTCTTCTCTCTCTCCAGTGTGGTCTGAAACCCCTCCCCCCCACAGCCTTCCATCAGTGACCCTCACAAGAGCAGGGTCTGGCCAGCACCACGTGACACATATTGGCATGTGCACCTCACGCGTCACCCTGACCCTCTGGGTCGCGGCAGGGCTGGGCCCGGGCTGCGGCGGAACGGGGGCTCCGTGGAGCAGAGCAACTCACCCGAGGCCACACAGGCAGGAGCGGGGCCTGAGATGTAGACCTGGATGTGCCCACTGTCAGCCCAAAGGGGAAAGAGAAACAGATGGAGACAGGCGGGCCCTGGGACAGCCGGAAGCCACGAGCAACACCCGGTGACACATGGCAGAGGGGTGCCCTTGCAGCCCGAACCCCGACCCCCGGACCCTTCATGTGAGCACTACTGACATTTCTGTTGAGACTGAGCTATTCTAAACTTGGGGGGAGGGGTTGTTGCGGCAGGCAGCCCTTGCCCGTGACTCTGCTCTGGGTCCCAAGCACAGGTCCCAGAACACACATCACACCCTCCTCTGCCTCCATGGACGTGACTGTGAGGACGGACCGTCCCAGGCCCTCCTTCTGTGGGGTCTTTGCATCCACTTCGGCAGGAGGCTGAAGTCACTCTTTCCCACCACGTACAGCTCTGCCCTAGTTCAGCCCCATGTCCCTGTCGACAGAACACCCGTGCTGTCCCCCGGCCCCCCGCCCGCCATCCAGGCCCCTGAATGAACCACAGCTCATGTGTAAGAGGTTTTTTACTTCCATCTTGGTTGCCAGGGTTAAGGAGTGGCATGGAATCTCTGTTCGGTTCACTCATAGGGTCTCCGCTACATTCTCCAAGGGCCCCTTCCATGGAGGCCTGTGGGCCCCGTGGCATCTGCCCAGTGTCCACCCACCAGGCTGGGTGGGGTTTCTTGGTGGTTTGCATAAATTATTAACAAGAGCACAACTATCACACAACGTGGACGCTACTGTAAGTGGGCCTGTTCCCTCTGGCTCGACTGACAGGTATGGGGTTGAGCTGCTGGGCCCCAGGCTCTATTGACCGGTGACGTCCCCAACAGGGAGGCCAGCCCTGTCCTGTACCGGTCCCATAGCTCTCAGCGGAGTCCCAGCTGAGCCCCCATCTTCCCCATCACCTCGTTCCGGTTCCTCAGCCATCTGGGCACAGAAGCAGCCCGTGTTAGCACCACATGGAGAACGGGGCGGGCAACTGTCCCCGTGTACGATGGCAGCTGGGTCACCTGTGCTCAGGGTCGGAACAGTGAGCCTGAGGAAGGGCCCCGGTCTCCACCTGGACCCCTGGGCCTCTGTGAGCTCCGGACACGGACCCACAGAACAGGGGCCGGCACACTTTGTATGAAGGCACAGAGAGCAGGCATTCTGGGCTTTCTGGGCCACACACACACCCCATGGCAGTCTCCTTTTCTTTTTCTCTATGTATTTTTACAGCCCTTTAAAACTGTAGAAATCATTCTTACAGGGCAGGCCATAAACACAGGCTGTCGCTTGCCAATCCCGGTCTGGACAGCACAATGCCTTCGTCCATCCTCTCAGCCACAGCCTCCTCCCCCTGCCTGAAGGGCTCTGGGGTCCCGCGGCTGTCCTGCCCTGCTGTCTTCAGCCCAGGCTTTGCAGAAGGGACCTCGGGGGAAGAGTTGTCCTCAGGGCGCAGGAGCCCCCCACCTCTGCAGTCCCAGGGTCTGCCTTTGCCAAGTGACTGGTCCAGTTGTATTTTAAACAAATCACAGGTGTTGGTCTCAGCCCTGCTCATGTGTCCTGGGAGGCGGGGGCGGATTAGGCCTCAGGGCCCCCAGGGAGGTAGGTGCATGCTGTCAGCCTCACTACCCCCTTGCAAAGGATGATGACCATCAGTGCAGAACTAACCTGCCCGGCAGCGCCAACGACCATGTGTCAGAATTTAAAAGAAAGCGGAAGCGTCTAGTCTCTACACGTTCTAGGGCCATAATCAGGGAAGATTCTGGCTCCCAGGCCCAGGGATCCATCCCCACAGGGGCAAATGCCCACCATGCAAGAACACTGCCCGCTGGCCGCCTGGCACCCCTGCCCAGGCCTTGGGGACGCTCCCTGACAGCAGAACCCGGAGCTGCGGGGGCCGGGTGCTGCAGCCCTCTCCGCCCTGCCGACAAGTCTCTCCAAACTAAAAATAAAAGTTTATAAAAGTAAATCATCTCATTTTATAACTTAAGTGCATCAAGCATTTCCTTAAATATAGCTCACACGGAAAATAAAGTCACTTTCGCTGTACAGTTGGTGTTGGCCTTAATTACGAATAAACTTTGATGATAAAGTAGGAAAGGTTACACACTCCACACACACACACGCACACATATCTATCTGTCTGTCTGTCTGTCTGTCTGCCTGCCTGCCTGCCTACGGGTCATAGGGATGAACGGACATATACACCTCTCGACAAGAGCTTCTCCCTCCACCCACCCCAGTGGTGGGAAGTGGTTGGGGTGTCTCTAGGTATCTAGTCTGCATGATGACAGTGTCTACATTAATCGTCCCTGTCCTTTAAGTGATAAACACGCCTGCACACCTAACGCTAAGACTCTTATTAGAAACGTTAAAACTAAGCAATCCATTAGGTATCCAGTCTTTGGAAATGCCAACCTACCTACCCCAGGGCTTCATACAACAGCATCCCCGACCAAACACCCTCCCCAGCCCGCCTCCTCCCGGCCACCCCATTCTCAAGCCGGCTGACCCCGTCCCCCGGCCTGGGTGTTCCGGACAGAGCCTAGCCTCCGGGCTCTAGAAGGGACAACTCAAGAGGTAAAGTAAGAATTCTGCATGGAGTACAGGTGGTCAATGGGGTTCCCCACTCGGGATTGCAGGGGCCCGGCTTCCGAGGTTGCTAGGAAACAGTCACCCAGGTTACTGAGGGAGGTGTCGTCACTATCCAGGTCGTGGAAAAGGGGTTCGGCACCTGAAACGAAGAGGAAACGGGGGCGTGAGGGAGGGCATGGACGCGGGGACTCGCCTCAGGGCTGGGGCACGTGGCAGCAGCCTCCCGCAAGCGTGGGCTGAGCACGTCGTACCCTGGTGAAGCCTGCACCTGGGGGGGGTGAGCTACACAGAAACGAACGAGGAGGAGGGGACATGGCCCCCGCCCACAGAACCAGGGGCTCATGTCCAGAGTGCAACAGCTAAAAACAACAGAACACCAAGCCCAGGGCGGCCATGGCAGGTGCCAGCCAGCATGGTGAGACAGGGAGTGCGGGGGGCGGCCCTCTGGGTGGACAGGGCTCCTCCAGGGCCCAGGAGGCAAACGGGCCCCCTGCAGGAGGCAGGGTGAGGAAACAGATGTGGGCTCCGGGAGCAGCTTGGGCACTGTCCCATGATCACACACACTCAGGTGCACACAGTGCCCCTGCTCCTCCGAATCCATACCGGGCCCACCCTTGACTCACTGCCACTCCTGCCGGAGGAACCCCGACAGCCAGCTGAGGATGGGCTGGGGACAGCGGTGACCAGAGCTATGTGCCCTTCGGGACAGGTGAAAACTGTAGTGTCTTAGGTGTGTCCTGTGGCTTTAATTATTCATTTCACCCAAGGGTCCCAGGCAGCCTCTGGGAACCGGGAAGATGCATTTGGGAGGGAACGAGAAACCCCCGAGAGCAGGTTGTGAGAGGTCCTGTCGGGTGGTCAGCCCGTGGACCAGCAAGGGTCACCTGAGGGGACAGGGGATGGGGCTGGAGGGGACAGCTGAACTTGGAGCACGTCCTTGAAACATATCATTAAAACCAAGGCAAGGCCCTGGCCGGTTGGCTCAGTGGTGGAGCGTCGGCCTGGTGTGCAGGAGTCCCGGGTTCGATTCCCAACCAGGGCACACAGGAGAAGCACTCATCTGCTTCTCCACCCTTCCCCCTCTCCTTCCTCTCTGTCTTTCTCTTCCCCTCCCACAGCCAAGGCTCCATTGGAGCAAAAAGATGGCCCGGGCGCTGGGGATGGCTCCTTGGCCTCTGCCTCAGGTGCTAGAGTGGCTCTGGTCGCGACAGGGCGACGCCCCAGATGGGCAGAGCATCGCCCCCTGGTGGGCAGAGCATCGCCCCTGGTGGGCGTGCCAGGTGGATCCCGGTCGGGCATATGCGGGAGTCTGTCTGACTGTCTCTTCCCGTTTCCAGCTTCAGAAAAAAAAAACCAAAGCAAGCGTCATGGAGGGTCCTCTTGGAGGGCGGTGACCATGAATGCCGGGCAGCCACCGTGAGGTCCCTGCATTTCCTGGGTCTTGGTTTCTTGTTTACAAAGTGGACAGGGAGGGGGTGGCATTGCTAGTTCCCAGTCTGTGCCCCCGCTGTGGAGTGCCTTCTTACCGTAGGGGTGCATGTGGTCCCCAGGCATCTGAGGAGGGGTGAGACCCTGCCGGAAGGGGTCCGCGCTGTAGACGCTCTGCTCGATGGCCAGGAGCTGCTGTGGGGTGGGCAGAGCCGTGTAGGGGTTCATGATCCCTTCCAGCCCGGCGCTCCCACCACCGTTTGTCTGAGCTGCGGGACAAAGCAGAAGGCAGGTCACCCTCCCGCTGGGAGAGAGAGGGACACAGAGCATCTTCCGCAGGTCACAGTCCCCATTTGAGGGGTCCTCGCTCAACACTGGTCTTCCCTGCACCTCCATAAAGACACGGGAGAGAGAGGACAGCTGGGTGGAGCACAGGGGACCCTGGACTTGCAGGGGGATAGGCTGGATCCGGGAACCCGCCATTACCCAGCCATGTGGGCGTCACAGGGCAGCTTCAGTGTCCCCAGAATATGGCAGCGGGCGTCCCCAGAGCAGTGTGTGATTCCAGAGTGAGGAGCAGAAACCTCCACCTCTTTTATGCCATTACCTGAGAAGTCACGCCCTAGGTCAGCCCTATTCAGTGTCCGAGGGCTCTCCGGGCTGTAACCACCAGGTGACGAGCATCACATCACTGAGTGCCACCTTGTGGGGTGGTGACCATACAAGCTGGGCCACCACGGCTAAAATCATTTTATCTCACTTCCTGAGTCTCGGTTAGAAGGGACAGAAATGAGGTGATATCGGTGGGTCCCAGACTGTGCCTTACAAGGGCCATCAGAGGTCACCATGGAGGACAGGGATGGGAAACAGTGGGGAACCTGGAGAACTCCCTTGAAATATGTCATTTAAACAAAAGGCGTCTGATGGAATTCTTTGCAGCCACTGGAGTGGACGGATCTCAAGGGCCTTTCAGCCTTCCCCACGAGGAGCCCCTCAGTCAGGGGAGGTCGTGACCCCAGCCAGCCAACCTCATGGGGCTGGGTGAAGACTCCAGGAGACCACGCATGTGTTCTCTGGAACTACAGCTGGCCACACGCACGGAATCGACGAGACAGGGATGCCTCGGTCCCTGCCGCCGAGGCGGCTCGCCGGGGCTCCCTGGATGTGGTCCACTAACTCGGACCATCTCCCAGCTCCTGCTTCCTCAGCTGGGGCTCCCAGGAGCTGCCCTCGGTGTCCTCCAAGGTCCCACATGCCATGCGCGCCAGTTCTCCTGAACTCTCCCTCAGGCCTGCCAGTCTCTGCGGAGCACTTGCATGGCTCTCCCCGTAAAGCCCTCTCGGGCCTGTGACCCTCTGTGGACATCACAGGGTCCTGGACAACAGGGCACCCGAGGAGCAAGGAGATGGGGAGGCTGGTTCCAGCTCCCTCAGCACGGTGGGTGGACGGGGGCGGGCTCCGGTCACCTGAGGGACCGTGGCTCCTCCTTCTACAGCACCTGCCCTGTCTCATGTCCCCCCCTGAGCAGCCGTCTAGTGGTAAGGAATTTAAAGGGCCCCTTGACTGCAGAGTCAAGCCCCAGACTGAGCCCAGGTTAACAATCAAGCCCAAGGCCTGGTCTATGCAGGGACAAGGGGCTCTGTTAGGGGCCTGAGAACCAAAACCACGTTCTGTGGCCTTCCAGGTGTGGCCTGCAGACCACCCCGGACCTTAGGAACCAGATCTGTGTGGTACCAAAGGCCGGTGATGCACGTGCAGGTTACGGTGTGACCATCCCCGTTTGGGGAGCACGCGGGCCACTCAGGGGATCTGCCTGGTGGCTGAGTTGTGGGGCACATTCCTTCAACCACGACCTTGTTCCCAGTTATTCTTGGCTTTTTTTTTTTCTTTTAACTTCCTTGAAGAGTCCCTCCCCTCTCCTTGTACCACGTCTGTTAAAAACTGAGGGTTCACGCAGGTCGGGGTGAGTGAAGGCAGCATGGCCTCGTGGAATCTGGAATCAGAGAGGGGATCTTGGTCCCGTCCCCTCCTCATCTGAGACCTCAGTCAGCCTTGCAGAGCCTTTCATAACTCCTCCGCTCACCTCGGGCATGGCGGTTGAAGAGCCAGGCCAGCAGGCGAGAGAGCACACCTGAACTATAAACGTGCTCCACAAAGTGGGAGGTCTTTAGTTTACTCTCATTATTTCCACCATTTTATGTGATTTGGGCAAGGGCTAAGTCACAGTGGCATCTTCTATTGAGTTGATTTGCCCGGAGGACGGGGGACCAGGCAGGACGCAGACACTGCAAAGGGGTCAGGGCCAGGGGCTTTCAACAAGGTCACCGCCCCTTCCCGAAGGCAGGTCCAGGCCGGACAGCTGGTGCCCTCAATCCGAGCACAGCTCCTTGGGCTCAGTTCTCACTGGAAGTTCCCCAATCCCACAAGAGTGTGGCCAGGGCTTCATGGAGCCCACAGGTGCCGTCCCAGGAGCTGGGCAGCGGGAGGCAGTGGCCGGAGAGGCCCGGCCTCAGCGAGGCCGGTGGGAGGAGGAGCCCACTTACCGGAGCTCAGCCTCTGGGTGTTCTGCTGATCCTGCTGCTGCTGCTGCCGCCGGGCCAGCTTCTTCATCTGACAGGGAGAAGACCACAGGTTAGACGCCAGGGGACCGGCCTGGGCCACCGGGACAGGCTCGCGCGCAAGGAGGGAGACCCTGTTCTCAGCCGTGACTCCCAGAGGAGCCACACTCGAAGCTGGGCCTGCGGTCCACGTGTCACTGCTCTGTCTCCGCCGTGGACTGACTGCCAGTCGGACAGCCACGGGGTCTCAGCAGGAGCAGGGATTTCCTCTCCGCCAATAAAACGTGGTGCTCACGCTGTGACGGTGTGAGGTGATGATGTGATGGACGAGTGTGTGAGGGGGGGAGCTGCAGCCCAGCAAGGGGCTGCCAAAGACCAGGGGAGCACACACACCTCCTGGAAGGAACAGTGCAGCCCAATGGTTCTCAGACTGTTCTGTGGAATGCTAGGGCTCCACGAGGAGTTAATATACACTTTGAGTGAGTGAGTGAGTGTGTGTGTGTGTGTGTGTGTGTGTGTGTGTGTAGGCAGCACTAGGAGAAAAACAAATCCTCTATTGCAAGATCTCTCTGAGCTCAAACGTGCTCCTCTCAAACCTGCGGCACCAGAAACCTTTCCCTGGGAAGGACCAAGGCAGCCGCCCCGACGGCCCCGCCCCGAGGAGCTCAGGTGGGGGCGTGCTGCCTCTGACACTCAGGATCAGGTACTGAGCTGCTCATTTATCACCCGCTGAGGATTAGGGCTCTAGAGCAACGGGTCACAGGACACACACGTGTTTGGGTCTAACACCCGTGAAGGCCTGAACGGGGTAAACAAGGCAGACGCCAATAGATCTGGCCCTACGCCGGGGGGGCGGGGGCGGCATCCACCCAGCCATGGTGTCGCCTAGGCCAGTCATACGTGTGTCCACAGGTGTCTCTTTGACACTCTGGAAAAGAACTCTGGGAGCCGGGTTCATAAATGGGACCTCAAGAACCCGCTTTTACCAACAGGCACAGAAAGACATTTGTTTCATGCGCACGGCTGGCCCGATTCACAGTGACAGCCACGAGGAAAATAAAAAAGCCTTTTCACCGAAACAAATGCCCATCCCTCCCCCCGCCCCCGCGCCGGCCCTTGCAGGCCTCCATGCCTGACGTGATCGCCAGAACGAAACTCCCGAAGCAAGAGGAGCGTGCCCGAGCGAGCGAGTTCTGGTCAGGACACCCGTCCGCAAGTGCAGGGCCTGCGGCTGACCCCTCGGACACCAGCCTCACAGACACAGACAGACGGACGGACGGACGGACAGACAGACGGGGCAAGAAGCCGGCTACCTTCGCTCGCTGGTTCTGGAACCACACCTGGACCACGCGGACGCTCAGCCCCGTCTCCGCAGCCAGCGTCTCCCTCACCTTGGAAAAAGGGGACGTTAGAAACCCAGCCACACTGGTGTCTTCCAGCAGAGGTGGGACCCCCCCCCGCACGCCACCCCCCGCAGAGCGCGGGGACGGGTAATGGGCCATCTCCTCTCCTATAGGAGACAGCCAGCCTATGTCCACTGTTCGGCAAAACCCCAGCATGAGCACAGTGCCTCAGTCCCTCGGTCAGGTGGAGAGGGCCCCTCACCGGGGACACAGAGAGAGGGACAGCTGTCAGCTTGGCGGTGGACTCCAAGCAGTGCTCTGGCTTCTCTCCCACTGGAAACCAGGCCTTTGAGGGGCTCTCGGACATGCGCAAAGCGGTGCTCTAGCTGAATGGTGTGCCTGGGCACTAACCCACTTCCAGAGAACTTAGGGGAGGGAATGTCCCTCAGCGAAAAGCAACGGGTTCTCTCTTGCCCTCTCCTCCCATCTTAATCCACTGACCTAAATCTTTGGTTCTGACCCTCAGAGCCCCAGGTGAGTGGGGTGTGTCAAAATGAGGTATGTCCACCGTTCTCCTGCATGAGCCCAACATGGAGAGAATAAGATAGGGGTGTCTGGGGTCCAGCAGGGCGGACAGCTCTGGAGCAGGTGCAAGGCTCAGGGCCCTGCAGAGATGGGGCGAGAGGGACAGCCACCATGGCAATGTGTGTTGACACATGGACCCTCCACGCAGGTGCATGGCACAGGGCTGGAGAGATAGGGCCCCCTCTCTGTTGGATTCTCGGTTGAATAAACGCTTCAGGGGGACGAGCAGGGGGGCCTTGGGAATGACCTGCCTCCATCAGCCCCTTAGGCTGAGGCTTAGGAGAAGTGGGGTGATTATCCCAGTGTAAAAGCAGTCTCCTGCTAAGCCAGCAGCAACAGCAGTGAGCCCAGGGGCCCACCTCCACCTGCCGAAACCCTACCCGCCCCTCAGAGGCCCAGCCCAAGAGCCACCTGTTCTCTGCAAAGCCCTGTCTGACCCTCCAGGGCTGACCTTTCCCTGCCCTCAGCTCCCATGGCCCGGGGCCACCCCTGCTCAAGTCCTCACAGCTCACTGCCCAGGTCAGCAGTGATGTGTACACACGTCTGCCCGTGGTGGCCTGGGGGCTGCCCGGGGGCAAGCCCTGAGAACACACTACCCAGAGCCCAGGAATTCAGTGCAGGTACAATAAATAAACAAGAGAGGGTGTGACCGTCTGGTCTGAGCGAAGTCAGGTTGATTCCACTTCCTACCAGAGCCTCCCCTGGAGTCTATCGGGGTGCAAGGGTTCAGCAGCTCTGTGGGTGAGTCTTTCCAAGGTCAAAAGGGGTAGCACCCTGCCCTGTTGTCCCCTGCGGCCCCTAGGCACTCACATCTCACGTGTGGCCTGGCTTTGGCCATGGAATGTGAGTGGGTGTGCGTGGCTGTGTGAGGGGCTTATCCGGGCTTGCCCGATGGGACGTGGCCTCTTGCCTTCTGCCATCTTTATGAGCACAACGTGCCCAGAGGGCCGCTGCTCTGTCATCAGCCTGGACCCTCAAAGGAGAGACTGGTGAAGCAGGCCTGCTGGGCTGCAGCCCAGACACTGCCCGGGAGCAGGAACCCAGGTGTTTGCTGGAAACCACGAAGGCCGTGTTTGTTACTGCAGCAAAAGCTGACTGATACAGATAAGGAGGCAGGAAACACTAGGCTAGAAGTTTTCAATGTGCTTCCTCCAGGAATTTCGATTAAAAGTCTCTGTTAGTTGTACCGCATGAGTGACAGTAAGCAGCAAGTCACAAAAGGGTGGGTGCAGGCCTGACCTGTGGTGGTGCAGTGGATAAAGCATTGACCTGGACTGCTGAGGTTGCTGGTTTGAAACCCTGGGCTTGCCCGGTCAAGGCACATATGGGAGTTGATGCTTTCTGCTCCTCCCCCACTTCTCTCTCTCTCTCTCCCTCTCCCTCTCCCTCTCTCTCTCTCTCTCTTCCCCCCCCCCCCCCCGCTAAAATGAATAAATAAATAAATAAATAATTCCAAAAAAAACCACTTGTTTAAAAAAAAAGGGTGGGTGCATAGCTATTCCTGGCAGAGAATGCTAATGGTCCCAATATCCATCCTATTTGCAACTGAATCCCAGTGGCAGTGCACGTGGTCTCCCAGAGGGTGGGGGCTCACTCCCCAGCCCCCCTCCCGCCCCGCGAAGACACAGTCATGGGATTAAATTTTTGCCAAAATGTATGCATGAAGCTGACACAGTGAACCTTGAACTTGCCCCTGAAAAGGCAGCTGCTTGCCCGCCCCCACTTCCTCGTTCTCCACCACGGCGGCTGTAAAGACTGGGGGGCAACGAAAGCAGCCCCTGGCCCATGTGGTGGACAACAGAGCCGTCTCCCCATCTTGGACCGTTGCCTCCGGACCGGGCATACGAGACAAATAAACGCCCGTCTTGTTAAACCACTGTATTTTTTTTTCATGAAAATTTGCAGCAGCCTGATCAATAACAGCCCCAAGCTGGAAACAACCCCAACCCCCCGTAGAAATAGGCAAATAAACGAACACACTGTGGCCCATCCAGATGGCGGAGTTACCGCTCAGCAGTGAAAACTGAGGAAATGCCACATGGACCGAACCCCAGCTCACCTCCCCAAGAAGGACAGATAGGACTAAAAAGAATGCATGCCACACGGCACAGCAGCCACCTGCCAGAGGACCGCGGTCCACCCCGAATGGCACCGAGTGTGAGTCCCAGTACTCTCTGGGAAGGACAGGTGTGAGCATGCGGCCGACCGGAGTGGGCGTGCTAGCACAGAGACTCGGGAGGATCGGCTGTAGCCCTGGCCATAGCATCAGGCCCCTGGAGTCTCCCACCAGGCTCAAGGCCACCTGCAGACTGAACGGTCTCCCCACCCCACCCCCAGACCCAGGCGCCAGTGGACTCCCCAGAGGAATCGAGTGACCCCACAGAGGCGGGCCCAGCCCCTCGCCGCCCTGCTTCCATCTGGTACCTTTCTGCACGGCTTGGATGACACCTCAAACGAGGCCTTGAACGCTCTCCTCTGTTGGGTCGTCAGGATGGTTCGGGGACGTTTGGGACGCTTGTGGTCTTTGCTGTCTTCAGCAGCTCCTTTCCCTGCCCCGTGGGCAGACTTGCAAAGGCTTTCCTCATCGTCACTTTTGCCTGAAGGAGAAGCAAAAAAGAGGTTGTGTCCCTCAAAGCCATCATCTGGAACTGTGCTCTTCCCAGAGAGGCAACCGGGGTCCGTGTGACCAGGGTGGCCATATACACAGGTGCAACAACCTGTGTGGTCCTGCTATCAGGGCCTCCGGGTAGGCCCAAGGGACACACTTCCGAAATCCAAGACAGGAAGCAGGAAGTCCACACGGCAGCTCAGACCTTCCTCCCAGGATGTGCCCTAGCTGTGTGACGTGGGGCAGGTGACCTAACACTCTGTGACTCCATTTCCATACTGGCAAATCAGGATACAAGACAACCTACTTCTTTGGGGTTGTCGGGAGGATTAAATGAGTTGACCGACAAGGCACTCAGAATGCAGCACGGCATAAAACAAATGCCCGTGAAACACTGTTATTAATATTACGTCTCAGATGCCACTTCTCACGTCTAGACCTGGAAGAGTTACGTACGTTCCTGTTTAAAAGACCCCGTAGAACCAACATTAGACAACCTGCACAGACAGATAACTGTGTCTATATTTCTGTGCGTTCCTTCCTCTCTCTGAGCAGTGAGCGACACAAGGAGTAACTAACTCCAAAGGAAGTAAGGCCTCTAGCACACAGCACCCGTCCCCAGGCCCTCACGTGCACCCCACAGACCTCCCACTCTTCCTGGGAAGGCGCTTCTAGGGTCTGGGAAATACCCACAAGATGAGATACAGCAGAAAACAGGAAGCCGCTGACCATGCAGACACATCCTTGCTGGGTTTTGTACCCCCGCTGTCTGGAGACCCCCCCTCCCAGAGCCCAGTCTCAGTGAGATTCGCTCTCCTGGTGAAGGACACTCTCTGGTGCCAGGGACGCCTCCAGGGATACGTCCAAGACCATGGGGCTGACACCCCGCCCAAGGACCACAGGAGGGGATGAGTGTGAGGTGAATGCGTGACAGCTCCAAAATATGGAGCATGTGTTCCGTGCCATTGTAAACATGAGGCAACCTCATGCCATGTCCTCCAGGTGTGCCCATAAAAAGACATTTGTGAATGTCTTAGGCTCTTTCACGGTCATTCCTCACGCAGTCTGATACGCACGTCTACTGATACACTGGGAACCCTAAGATAATGCTAGACTTCAGGGTACTGGCCCGTCTCAACCAGTGGTTTTTAACGTTTTACCCTTGGGAACCAGTGACAAGAGGAGAATTACTTCAGGGACCTCTAAGGCAGAAATCACCCGGAGCTTAAGCGAATTCGACTGGGTCTCTCATCTTTATACAACATTGCGGTGGTTCACCCTGGCATCGACCAGCATGAAATTTCTGGCCGACCTGGTGGAAAAAGACTGTTCTACACCCTCCAGACAGCAACGTGACCATGGGCTCTGGAGTCACACGAACTCGGTTATGCCTTCCAGACCTGCCAGTTCTTCTGGGTGACTGATTCTGAGCAGACTCTCAGGACTCAGTTTTCTCATCGGGGCAAGCCACAGGGTGGCTGGAATTAAATGAGATGATGCATACAGAGGGCTTAGCGGTGCCTAGGATGGGGATAGGGGCTTCGTCAGTCACCATCGCCGCCGCCATCACCATCATCATCATGACTTCAGCATAAAAGCAGTGCTCTTGAGCCGAGACACATGTTTTCTGTTGAGCAGAGTTGCGTGTCAGTGGGAGTCTGAGTTAAGGTTTTACAATGGCGGCAGGCGCTCTCTCCTCTCCCGCTGCGGGCATGACCCTCGCCACACTGGGAGTTGTTTCTGTGCAATGCGGGTGTGTGAGTGCTTGTGAGGAGGGAGAGAGGGAGAGGAGAGAGAGGGAGAGAGGGCGGGAGGGAAGGGGAGAGGGGAAGAGAGAGAGAAAGGGGAGAGAGGGGAAGAGAAGGGAGAGAGGGGGGAGAGAGGGAGAGAGAGGGAGAGAGGGAGGGGGAGAAGAAAAGGGGAGACAGGGAGAGAGGGGAGAGAAGAGAGGGGAGAGAGGGAAGGAGGGAAAAAGGGGAGAGAGAAAGAGAGGGAGAGAGGGAGAAAGAGGAGAGAGGGGTGAGGGGCTTGGGGCTGGTTCCAGTAGGAAGAGGTCACGGCTGGGTCTGTCCAGAGCCCAGAGGCATTGGCTGAGACCCGGGGGGGGGGGGGGGTGTCTTCCTGCAGTTGTTACTCTACTTGGCTTGCCTGGGATATGCGCCTACTTCCCCAGAAGGAACTCGGGGTGGGGGGATCCCGTCTGCAGAGAGACTACAGGTGGCTTTACCTCCTGTGTAAGAAGAGGCAGGTGAAAACACCTCTGCTCAGAACCAGAAGGAGGTAGTTGAGGGAAGAGCAGGAGGCCGAGCGTTGGGCAGAAGTGGGTGGAGAGAGAGTTCGCAGGTCAGACTGGTCTCCGGACGGTCCTGTTGTTTTTGAAGTGCATTCTCTATCCCGACTCCTTCTCTCCACGGCTCAGTCTCTCTCTTCCGTCCCCTGGGGTCCCCCTTGCCCTCTTGGAAGCCCCTCATGCTCTAGCCTGGGGGTCCGCAGACCATTTCGTTAAAAGGCCAGCACGTAAACGTTCCAGTCCGCAGGCCCCGTGGTCTCCGCTGTAGCTGCCCGACTCCGCCGGGGCATCGCGAGGGCAGGCGCAGACGCGGGCGGGCATGGCTGGGTGGACCATGCACCAACAGCCACCCAACCCTAGACCCTCCCGCCGTCCTGGCCCACTCCTCCTGGCTCTGGCGCCAGGGGGCAGCACGCGCTGATCACGGCTACCAAGGAGGCAAGGACCGGAGGGTCTGAGGAGTTCTCTCCCACAGCCAGGAACGTAGGTAACAGAAAACGCCTCCAACCAGACAGTCACCACTGTGGAATGTCAGGTGTCCTGGCCGGTCTGAGCGAGTGAGAGAGATTCTAACAGTGGAGGATCAACTCTCTATGACCCGGCTGCCAAGGGGGAGGCAAGCCACCAGTTACCAGCACCCGGCTTCTGCCCACTGTGCTTGCTGTACATGTCATGGGCACGGTGGTGTCTTCTGAGCTGCCCGGCCCACTCTGTCAGCCTCACCAATGCCCGCTTCTCCAGGAAACGCGGGCAATGCCTACAATATACACAAATCAATTCGCCCGCCAGGTACAAGGGAAGTTCCAAGAGGCCCGGGAGACCCTGCCGGAACCAGGAGAAGTACTGGCCAGACGATGAGGACCCGCCTTCAAACAGCAGGGACAGGAGGGGAGGGAGGAGAGCGGCCCAGCCGTCCCTCGTAATTTAAGCTGACACCCTCAGGGGAGATGAAAGCTCCCCCTCGCGCCTCCCCCTCCGAGTCTCAGCATCCCTGGAGCCATTTGGACACCAACATAGCATCCCTCCGACTCCGCGTGGGGAAGTCAGAGATGCCGTCCGACGGGAGCGCAATGGATTTGCTTGGCACCAACTCTGAAACATGTATCTCAGCGCCTTTCTTTCCCCTTTCTTGTAAAAATAAAAATGTCTGGAATGGTTCGGGGCTGTTGCTTTCCCTGACCGGGCCTCCCCCGTTCCCCCACCACCACCCCAACCTCAGTCTATGACATAAACAATCACAGATGAAAGGCGCAGCCGTGGTTTATAGCCCCGAGAAGGGCTGTGCTACCTGTGGGGCCTTGAAGATTCATTTCAGGTGGCTGGAAAAATCCCAGCAGCCCATAAACAGGGCCCAAGAGATCTGAGCTCGACCCAGGAGGCGAGGGCAAGAGAGGTCCCCAGAGACCCTCATGCTCAGGCAGGGAGAGGCAGGAACAGGCCTCCCAACGCCTCCCAGGGACCAGCCCCGTAAATGTCCTTCAGGCTGGGGGAGTGGAGGAAGGGGCTGGGGGGCTGGGGCGTGCGTGGGGGAAGGCGGGAAGAATTTATGAAGACAGGACACAGGGGAAGCTATTTCAGGCGCTGCCCTGCACCACAGGGCGGGATTGCACTCTCTCGAGCACAGCTGTGGTCCGTGATGCCAGGCGGCATTTAACATCCAGCAGGCAGCCCTGGCCAGAGAGCTCAGTTGGTTAGAGCATTGTCCTAATAGGCAAAGGTTATAGGTTTGATCCCTGGTCAGAGGACATACAGAAATAGATTGATATTTCTGTCTCTCTCCCCCTTCTTCAAAGAGAAAGAGAGAGAGAGAGAGAGAGAGAGAGAGAGAGAGAGAAGAAGAAGGAGGAGGAGGAGGAGGAGGAGAAGAAAAAGGAAGGAAGGAAGGAAGGAAGGAAGGAAGGAAGGAAGGAAGGAAGGAAGGAAGGAAGGAAGTTAGGAAGGAAGGAGGGAAGGGGAGAGAGAGAGAAAGAGAAAAGAGAAAAAGAGAAAGAGAGAAGGAAAGAAAGAAAGAAAGAAAGAAAGAAAGAAAGAAAGAAAGAAAGAAAGAAAGAAAGAAAAGGTAAATATTAAAAAAAATTCAGCAGGCATAACTAAGGGTCCCTAGAACAGCAAAGCCCCAGCAGCTACTGCTTGAAATGACCTCACACACAGTTCTTCAAGGAGGTCTCCACTCAGATCCAAACCAGTTCCCTAAGATTTGACTGGAACTTGTTCATTTTGTCATTGGCTCAACTAGCCAGTATTGGGGGTACACGTATCCATAAGGGTATGAGGACAACCTGGGGCAGAGAGGTGGTGACATGTCCAAATAATAACCCACTCAGAGAACGGAGAGGGGTACATCAGAAGGGGGCATGGTGCAGGTGTCCCTCAAATTAAAAATAAATGACACAAACCCTGGCCAGTTAGTTCAGTGGTAGAGCATCGGCCCTGTGTGTGGAAGTCCCGGGTTCGATTTCCAGCCAGGACACACAGGAGAAGCGCTCATCTGCTTCTCCACCCTTTCTCTCTCTCTCTCTCTTCCCCTCCTGCAGCCAAGACTCCATTGGAGCAAAGTTGGCCCAGGTGCTGAGGACGGCTCCATGGCCTCCACCTCAGGCACTAGAATGGCTCCAGTTGCAACGGAGCAATGGCCCAGATGGGCCGAGCATCGCCCCCTGGTGGGCATGCCAGGTGGATCCCAGTCGGGCGCATGTGGGAGTCTGACTGCCTCCCTGCTTCTAACTTTGAAAAAAATAGGAAAAAAAAAAAAAAAAAAAGAATGACACAAAGGATAAACCTAAGTCCCAGGTAGATGGAGGGGGGAGGAAACATTTCACGTCAAGGGAGCAGAACCTTCAATGGCACAGAAGCAGGGTGCTCATCGACAAGGTCATACAAAGATTCCTATGCCTACCTTACACTGGGCACGGCACCGTTTTACAATTGCATTGTTTCTGTTACGAGGACAAGATGAGGCAGGAAATGGGAGATTACCCTTTTTTTCACAGGAGGGTAAACTGAGGCACGGGGAGGCGGTGACCTCTTGCCCAAGGGTACACCGCTGGGCATCTGCCTACCCCTCTCCCCTGCCCACCTGAGGCTGCCCGGTTGGTTGGGTTGTTGTGAAAAGCCAGAACACCAAGACCTGCCCAACTAGGGGTGGAGTCACTGTTATTAAAGAGTGAGGACAGAAAGGCTCACAGGGAAGGCTTTCGGGGACGGACTGTGCACCGGGCGCTGCCTGGAAGAGCCATTCTTTCAGTCCCAAGGGGACAGAGCCTACTTTAAATCCCAGTCCCCCCCCCCAACTGGTCCCCTCCCTCCCCAAGCATATCCCGCCTCTGCCGGCCCCACTCGGGAAGGTCTCCAACCCCAGTGCACCACGCCTTCCACACACAGAGCACACAGAGGCCAAGCTGCACACCTGAGTCAGGCCCCAGGTAGTGTCCCAAGAAAGACACCTTTGTTCAGCCAGGACCACTGCGGAGGGGACTCCTGCACCAGGGCGGGGGAGGGGCGGTGGGTCAGAGCCAGGGCATGCCAGCTCAGCCTTCCAGGCAGGCCCCCAGGGGAGCTGGGCCCCACTCAGGGAGTGCTGGCCACCAGCCATGGCCGCCTCTCCTTCCCCAGCTTGGCTGCTGCTCAGAAAGGGGAGCCTTACGCTTGGGAGGTTTGCAGGAAACTGGACAATATTGGTAGTGATGGTGGGATTACTGTGGGCTTACATCAAAAGGACCTGGGCCTTGTCACACACAAACAGACTTTGTGCTGGCACACACACACATGCACACGTGTGTGCACATGCACAACACACATGCACACGCACACTAATACATGCACAATGCATGCACATGTGCACACACATATGCATGCAATAATAAATCTACACATGAACATGTGCGTACACATGCACAACACACACACATGCACACGTGCTCACGCATGCACGTGCACACACACATGCACAGTGCACACACATGTGCACCCACATATGCGCATAATCAGACATGTACACACATGCACACATACTCATGCACTCACACATTCCGCATCCTTTCCTCTCTGAGTTTTCCTATCACTTTCTCCTCCCCGTTTTAATGAGAACATGGCCACCTGCAACTCAGAAACTGATAAGCCCTATGCACATGCTGAAGGTCCCCAGGCACAGATGTGTCAGAGAAGCAAAATATCGATCATTGGGACAGCAGGAAGCCCCTCCACACTGACAGTGCTGCATTCAAACTGAACATGGATACATGCACTAAATAAAAACCGCCCCTTGCACCATCCTGATCTGGCCAGCTTCCAAGGGTGGGGGGACCCAGGACACTGGTCACAAGCCTAATCGGACGTTTGTGGCTCGGCGCTCAGTCTCAGTGAAAGCGGGTAACCCGGCCGCCCAGCGGTTCACCAGACGTTGTATTCAGTTTACGCTGACGAGGTTTGAGTGGGTTTGTTCCCATGACTGACTTAAGCAAACAGAATATATCAAGTCCCTTTGGAATAGTCCAATTTTGCGGCATTCGTGGCATGTTCAGGGGGGATAAAATTATTTGAGAAAATAAAATCATTTCCAGGCAGAGCCGGAAGCCAGAAAGTTCATTATTTCCCCAAACGGAAAAAGACCCAGACAACGCTCCTCTAGGTGACGGGTGACCTGGGAAACACTCTGAGTGTCCTCACAGCAGAAGTGACTCCTCCCCGGACAAATCCTCTGTGGACGCAGTCACAGAGAGACACTGCCTGGATGGACAGCCCCGCAGGTCCGACTGCCCAGGCCCTGGGCGGAGACAGCCTCCAGGCCCTCTGCTGGTTTGCACCCACAGGCTGAGGCCAACACACCCAGCCGCATCTGTGCCTCCGGATTCTTGCCCATTCTGCAAACCGCTGACAGGCTCAAGGGGACAGGGGAGATCAGGAGCAGATGCCCAGCCTCTGTGCTCACCTCTGCCACTCACCGGCTGTGTGACCTAAGACTCACACCTAACCACGGTACTCTGCCTTCCCCACTGGTCACTCCAGGGGACCGAGACCTGCCAGTGCACCCTGATAGGGTCACGAGCACTCCACTCACAGTCGGAGTAGGTAAAAGCACTTTGGAAAAAAAACTGTAAAACACTGTTAGAAAGTTAAAATATTTTGAATATTTTTACCATGCCTCGTGAATGCCTGCCAGATCCTCAGCGGCTATGAAACCTGCAGGATAAGAAGGGGACGAGATTGACAAGGTCTCTACCTTCCTGCCTTTAAAGGGAGGAGACAGACTATGCGTAAGAGGAAGAAAGGCCTAATTTTGTCTCTGACGATGTTAGATGCCAGGAACACAATAAAACAGAGCCATGAGCCAAAGATGACTAGGGGGATGGGGTGTGGGGGGGAGCACAGCTCCCTTCGGCTCCACGATTTGGCACCAATGGAAAGGTCCGAACCATCTTCCCTCGGGGCCTCCCGCGGTGCCTATGCATCCCCCCTGCCCCCTCCCCACACCCAGCGCCGGCGCGTGCCCACCGCAAACATTTTAGTTCCTCACACACGTGCAAATTGGAAGACAATTTTATACATTGTCTTATTCTCTAACCAGCTCAGCCAAAAACACAGTATCATAAGCACTAAGTGTGGATTTTGAAAGATGTTGCACTGAACTGATACAAACATCTCATCCCGACCTCCTTGGGGAGTCCCCACAGCAGGGTGGTTCAGAGCAGGGCCTGGGACTCAAACATCTTCCATCACTTCCTAGTGGTCTTGGACTGGTTGTCTCTCTCTGTTTGGTTTTCCCATCTGTAAAATGGGGTCCAAAGCACCTCCCTGTGAGGGTGATTATAATAGTGAAGTGAGACCACTTACATACAGTATCTACAGTACTAAGCTCGTGGTCAGGACTTAATAACTGCGGGCTAATTAATGTCCCCATGGAAATTTTGTGTGACTTTTGTATATAACACGTGAAATTTCCCAGGGATGCTGGCACTGCCAGAACTACGCTGGTGAGGACCGGTGAGGCACCTTCCTCTTGCCGAACATACCTTTTTTGGGGGAAAACTTATTAGAGCCCACGAGGTCATTTTAGAATGCAAATCATGCAACGTGATAAGCAGAGATTTAACCCACAGTGACCACCATGCAAGCGCCTGCGTTTCGGGATCCTGCTTCAGACAGGAGTGGTCCCTGCTGAGAAGGTGACATTGGAAGGTGACGAGAAGGAACAAGCTAAGTGAACAGCTCAGGGTGGAATGTCCCCAACAAAGAATGCTGGGTGAGCTCAGATGCTGGGGTTGGCTCACATTCTGTGAAGGGGAGGGGGCAGGCGCCACCCCCACCTTAGGGCACACGGAGCACGAGTCAGGCACTTTGGATGTGTTCCCGGTACAACGGGAAGCCATAGCTGGTCAGTGGCAGAGACGGGAGTAGAACCCTGTCCCTGTCCCTGTCCCTTCCCTCCCTACGACAGGGCTTTCATCTTCACCTTGTTCCCCATCTAGTCTAGGCCATGAGGCCTGCTGCCTCCCCAATTCAAAAGAGGACCCCCAACTTTTCTAAACAAAGTACTGATTTTTAAATTATACCGCTATCAAACTACTTTTTAAAAATTATTGATTTTAGAGAGAGAGAAAGGAAAGGAAAGAGGAGAGGCATTGATTTGTTGTTGCACTCATTTATGCACTCATTGCTTGATTCTTGCATGTGCCCTGACCGGGAATCAAACCTGCAACCTTGGCATATCGATGATCTAACCAGCTGAGCTATCCAGCCAGGGCCATTTTTCTTCCTCACCAGTGTCCTGTGTTGATAGGTTACATGCTGTTCCTTAGACTGGGGTTCCTCCCCTGTTTCTCCTGTGTCACCTGGGGGCTGCCTTTGTCTGGGTTCAGCCAATGGGAGGCGTTGACAAGGAAGTCAGCCGAAAAGAAGATACTGAGGTATTTCCGTGTCCTCCTTCTGCCATGGGCGGTGCCTCTGGCAGCAGCTGCTTCTCCTCTGTGTCTCCAAGACACACCTGAAAAGCCCACTGAAGTTTCAGCTTTGGCCCCCACCCCGACGTCCCCAGAGGCCACATCACCTGTCACTCTGCAGTTTCCTCTGCAGCAAGTCTGCAGCAGGTCTCCCCATCCCAACCTGTTCACATCTCAACAATCTCATCAGCCATGTGACTCACTCCCGGTATGAAACACTGTTTGAAATGTGGACAGTCACCCTGTTCTGATAGCTCAATTGGTTAGAGCATCATCCCAAAGCCAAGAGGTTGCCGGTTCGATCCCCAGTCAGGGCACATACAGGAATAGATTGATGTTCCTGTCTCTCTCTCTCTCTCTTTCTTTCTCCCTTCCTCTCTCTCTAAAGTCAATAAATAAACATCAGAAAAAAAAATTTTAAATATAAATAAATGTGGACAGTTGTTTCTGCCCTCTTTGTTTGCCCCTGGCTGATTCACCTCTCGAGACAGACCAGGGGTGCCACAGGTGTGGCGATGCCCTCTCTTCCCCAGGTAAGCGTCTCCAGACCTGCGTTTCACACCAGCCACACTGAAACCTGAGTCAGCTCCACTCCCCCTCTCCTGTCCTTTCTTATTTCTGCGCAGGCTGTTTGCAGAGTAGCAGGCAGGTATGGAGACGAGGCAGCAACATACCCCGGGAATCAGACTGCAGGTAACAGAAGTCGCTGGGAACAGGTGCTCAGCGTCTAGGAGCAGTCAGCACCATGGCCAGATCCCAGAAGCCACCGATGAAAACTGGAGGCCAGAAAGGACTTGAAAGGGAATTCATTCCGGGGACTGGGAAGAGAACTGGTGGACAGCTGACCATTTTTCCCTGGGGAGCCTCTCTTTGATTTGTTTTATCTGCACCATATACAGACCAAACGATGGAAAAGAAAGGTCCTGCCAACACAGAGAGACAGTTAAAGTCAAAATGACCTCTATAACCTGACCCGGAAATGACCTACCACATACATCTCATCAGACATAAACTTGCCTTTGATTGCAGAACATGTGACGATTATATGGACCACCAAGAAGGAAAATGTAACCCGTGAAACTTGAATACAATGCTTGACTTATCCCATCAACTGTGAGTCACATCCCAATTCAGGGTGTGTTAAGATGCAACTGATCAAAGTGTCTTAGAATATGAAATACAGCGTCGGCTCTGCTGGGGGCCCCTAGGTTCTCATAGAGCAGGAACACTGGTTAAGGGACGGGTCATTCTAGAAAACTCCCAGGCTCAGGACTTTGGGGAGCGGCACCCATCAGCAGAAGTTAGAGATAGCCCTCTGGTCATATCTATTACTAGTCACAACTTCTTTCCGTGTTCCCAGTATCTCTTTGACCACATAAAGGACACCACGGAGCCCTCACATGAGGGGGGTGGGGAGAAATGCCTGACACCACACATGCCTCCACCAGTAACCATGATGCGGCCAGGGACTGAGGCACGTAACCTCACTGTCCTCAGCTACGAGGGGAGGGAGCTGTGATGGCTGACGGCTTAGGTCCCTCTCAACTCTGTCGCCTATGTTTTCCAACAAAAGGGGGAAATACTAAAAAAAAAAACCTGCTGTCCGGTTACAATCACTAAATTGACCAGTGGTTCTCAATCAGGAATGTTCTGTCCCCCAGGGATGTTTGGAAGTGTATGAGAACTCTTTTCTGGCTGTTACAATGACCGGCGGCCACACTGGCATTTAGTGGGTAGAAACCATAGCAAACCGTCTCACCCACAGTGCTGTCGGGGCTCACACGGAAAAGGGGGGGGGGGCTGAGACCCTCTGAGGAGGTATTTGTGAAGGTGAACTGAACCCTCTGAGCTTATGCTGTTTCCATCATGTTTTTCTCTCATTCGATTTTGTTACAATGATTTCCTGCAAACAGCTACAAATAGGGAGAAGGGAAGACTGTCACTTGGGCGGCCTCTAAGGAAAGCCTTCCCTGTGCTGTCAGCATGGCAACCTGAGTCCTCACATTCTCCGTGAACCTGTCAAGCTTCCCTCTCTCTGGTGGTGGGACCAGCCCTCCCCACAAAGTGAGAGCTCCCTGCGTGGGCGGCGCTAAGGGAATCCAATGGGTCTTCTACTGATGTCTCATGGTTCACCAATCATCACGTGAACAGATCTCCTGTCCTCCTCACCTCTGGAACATGCCAGGAGACAGGACAGCATCGGAGAAGCCGCCTGGAGACCTTCTAGGTCCATAACCTCACATTCCAGGTGGAGAGACTGCGACCCAGACAGGCGGGGGAGCCCATCAAGGTCTGACATCTCGTCACAACGGCTCCAAGTCCAGGCTTCGGGTGTCCTGGCTCCGAGTCCCAGGCAGCCACCACAGGTGCTGAGAGGACCATGTCCACTCCTAATGAGCAGACCGGTGGACACCTGGGTCTAAAACATCACTGACCCACTGCCAGGGGAATCGGTTCTTTTTCTCCCTCTAAACACTTCAGTATTTTCTAAGAATAGAGACATTCTTGCATAAATAGTATAATTGCTAAGACTTTCAAAAGCAGCATCAATATACAAAGCAATATTCCCATATTTCTAATTGTCCCTCTGATGTCCTTCATCCGGCTCAAGATCCAACCCAGGAAGCCACACGGTGGCCAGTAGCAAAGGCTCCTGACCACTCCTCTGCCTTCTATGTTCGTGAGCCTTCACGTTTGAAAAAAATACCAGCCAGGGATCTTGCAGCATTTCTACGCATTTGGACGTGTCCGATATTTCCTTGTTACTCATTATAACGGGCACATTTTTGGCAGAAGTCGCAGTGGGGTGTCCCCGGAAAAGGTTGTTCTTGTGACCTCCACACACTAAAATCATCCTTTCCCCAGTTGTTGATAAAAGGTTTTTTAAAATAAGTCATTCCATCTTCCTAGTTCATTAATTAGAGTTTGTGGACATAATTAGCCACTTTTTATGGTTTTGCTGTTGTTGTTAAGTCCTGAGGGGCACTGTGTTAAACAGAAAGAACTGCTTTAGACACTGCACAGGTGAGAGGCACAGGAGACTGGGCTGAGGGAGCATGAACTCCAGAAACACTCTCTGAAGGTTGTTGCTTGGGATAAACTTTGGTACCAGCTTATTTCCTGACGAAAGCCTTCCTGATCCTGAAGGAGAGCCTCAAAGGACACGTCCCGCTTAACTGAGAGTCCCAGTTAGTTCGGTTCCCTGAATTCACGTTTGATGCAAAGGACAGGCGCAGCTACGCTATCTGAATGATTTTTTTTCTTCCTTCTTCAACTGATGGAATCGGCATCTGTACCTGTCCTAAAAATTCCCAACAGTAAAGGTGGTAACGTGAGAAGTCCACCCTTCAAGATGCTCTGATTCAAGTCTCTCCCAGCTTTCCCGAACCGTGGGGATCACACACCTGCTATCACTGGGAATTTGCCCACACAGACCATCTGAATCCCTGGTGGGCAGGGTGCGTCCCGTGCACCTGAGGAAGCAGTCTGCGGAGTGATTTCTCAGACAGGGAGCAGGAAGATCCTCTGTCTGCTGTCTCGCTGACTCCAGGGCACATCCTCGGTCAAAGAAAATGAACCATGTGGGAGAGGTCTCTGGGGGACCTGCCCCCCATGGTCCACAGAGGAGGAAAGCTGGAGGCCTATGCCCAGGCTGGGGCAGCAAATGGCCTCGGAGGAGGGTGTGGAGAGACCTGTGACATTGTGGGAAGAAGGACAGCCCTGACCTGATCGCTTCCCCCTGGGAGACACTGAGGCTGGGCTGAGAGAGCCTGGGCTCATCAAAGAGAAGGAGGCATTGCTGCTCCTCTGCTCACAGCTCAGAGAAGGACCAGGAAACGCCAGTCCACGGTTCCACCACTCTGGTGAAGGGAAAGCCAGGTCTCCACGTACCTCCCAGACCCACAGCACAGAGCAGGCTGGCCACACGGCACTGCCTCACGGCAGGCACGAGTCACTGGAGATGGAAGGAGTGGCGGAGGGCGGACACTCTTTGTGCTCTGTCCAGGGAACAGCGGGCATCTGGTATCCCTGCCTCATCTGCTTTGGGGGAAGGGCAGACATCCACCAACACCAGGAGCTTCTCAACATGTAGTTCACTGTCGACCAAGGAAATAGGCACGAAGCGGAATAAACCGACGGCCCCAGATCCCCAACCCCGAACGCAGTCGTGGGGAGAGTGCTAGAGCCAATGTCACATTCCCTCTGCCACATCCCACTTCACAAGAGATGGCGTCTGGCGTCCTCTGTCCCTCCTTCAAGAACCCGAATTCCCTCTCCTCGCAGCCCAGCTGTTGGAGAAGCCACACCAGCTGCGGTTCTTCTCGCCACTGTCAGGCGTCGGGACGCACAGCTTCCCCGACCACGGCCAAGGGCACCAGCGAGTCAGGAAAACATCCTTGGACGCTGCCGCTTCTCACATTCTCGCCGTCCTTACCAGGGGTGAACGGGACGTCGGCAGGGCCAGGATGTCCACGGTGCATGCAGGTGACATCGCATTTTCTTTACTGAACAGCTATGGTGTGCCAGGCACCGTCATAAGCACTTGACATCTGTCACCCTAGACAAGCCTTACAACAGCCCATTTTGCAAGTTAGGTAAGGAGAGCTCCAAGACCACCCAAGGTCACCGGCTACCAGACAGAAGAAAGAATTGCTGCCTAAGTCCAAGTATCCAGAACCCCACAATATTTCTTTTTTAAAAATGGATAAACTAAGCCATTGTCCACTCCTGTCATGACTCATCGGTCCCTACCTTCTCTAAAACCATGCAAACACTCAGCACACACACCCACTCATCATCAATTGATCCACAGACAACAATGTGTTGTTCACCGATCGATTCCAGTGCGTCCAAGTTCATCTGGACAACAGACACCAGCGGCTTTTCATCTTTCCTGTTCCCAGGGTGAGCGAGCTGAGGCCGGTCACAGAATTCGGGCTCAACTGTCGTCGGCACGGATGACGTTGGAGGTGGTGGTGCTAATGGAGACTTGCAGAATGTGTGCATGTGTGCGCGTGTCTCACGTATAGCATAGAATCAGAATTAAAAGGGATTTCAGAAGCTGTTTTCCCAAGCCTTGTCTGAGTCCTATGCCCTCTCGTTTACAGCGTGCTTGGGAGCATGACAAAAATATGTGCAGAGAGGAGTGCCTTAGCCAAATTCTGAGACGGATGGGACAGGGGAGCGGCCCACAATATCAAAGGGTTATTCTAGAATAAAAAATTTTTTTAAAAGTTAGGAATCAGTGCAGAACACTTCCAGGCTTACTCAGTGTCTGCATCCACACATTCCCTGATGGAATCAGACTGACTCATCGCTGTCCCGGGACTGGACTCAGGTCCGTGTCTGTAGACCATGGTCATTAGCAAGTGCAGGTACCTGCTGCTCGTGCGTGGGGTCCAGTCATCATGACATGAATCTGACTGGCTCTAGGGGAGGCTCCCATGGGGTCATTCTTTTCAGGGTGACAGCCTCACGGGTGTCTGCCCCCCATGCCCAGTGTCTGATGCAGCAGGTCTGAGCGGGGCCTGAGAGTCTGCATTCCTGACAAGTTCCCAGGAGGTGCTGCCGGTCCCGGGCTTGCTTTGAGAACCGGCCCTCTATCTGATGTCTGCTGGTGCATACTCTTCTGTTGGTGGCTTTGCCCAGGGTCCCGCAAGCTCAGAAAACTGCAAAAAACCATCCACTGTCAAACCCTCAGCTCTTCTGTAATTCTCAAACCCACACCTGACCCCCGCCCTTGAAGCCCAGACAGATATGTCCACCTTCCCACCCAATGTCACATCTGCACGGTCTGCAAACACCTGCAGACTCAATATGGCCCACCTGAATTCCTTACCCAGATCCTTTCCTGAACTCTCTTATCGGTTTGTGACATCACCATTCTTATAACCGTGGGGAGACCTCAAAGTCATCCTCGAATTTAACTTCTCTTCCCGTACCTAACGTCATGTGGTTCTAGAATTCATGCGCCCAGTGGCAGGTGCTGGGCCTGTTCTGTTCACCTGGTATCCTCAGCCCTCAGGACGGTGCCCGGCACGGAGTAGGGAGACACTCGGCACTGAAGGAATGAGTTTTGTGAGACCTCTCTCTGGGTTCCAGCCTCCACTTCGCACCTGAAATTCCACAAGAGCCTCCTGCCCAGCTTCCCCCCCCCCACCATGTGCCCCAACTCCGGCCCTTCCTTCCTCTTTCTCTGTTGAGAGGACAGATTGAGTGACGTCACAGCTGCGTCATGCAAACTTCTGACCGGACATCACATAATCATCAGAACAGACCCCAGTAAGGTCACCCTGAACCCTTCACGTCCAAGCGTCAATGTTACCTCTTACAGGTGCCCTGGGGAGGGGGGGCATACATCTCAGCCGAGAAGCACACCGCCCCCCCCCCCCCGTGCCCACGGCAACCTGGCTTCTGCCAACCTGTCCACCAGGAAGCTGCCTCCTCCCTCTTGACAACATCCCTTCCGCCACCTGAAATGACCGATCTCTCCAGATTCGGCCACAATGTCACATCTGTGGGGAAGCATTTTCCAAATGACCCCCCTTTCTCCCCTCTGCCCCCCACAAAAGGGGAACGACGGAGCCCGCCTCCACCGTCTGAGCGCTCTCCTCCCTGTGATAACGCGTGTGTATTATATTTTACTGTCGTGACTTTGTTCCAGGAGTTTCTCATTCGCTCGGGGACCTGTGTGCTTACAACAACGCAAGTGATGTCCCTTCCCCTTGTGCTCATGCGTCTCCAAGCCAGCCTCTGACAGATAGGCAGGCCCCTCGAAATGTTTGCTCAACTGGCCTCAATTTAATTTAGCGAGCATCGCTCAGAGAGTAAGGGATAAACACGCAGCCTCGGACTTAGGGAGACAGACTCTCTGAAGTCTCCCCCCACCCTCCCTCCAAGGCCAAACTGAAAACTTGAAGTAATTACTGGGGGTAGGGGTGGGGGTGGGGGGGTCGATCTTTCCTGAAAGAAGGGAAGCCATTTGCATCTGAATGATCCGTGTGAGGATTTTCTGCATGTTGATGTTTCTGGAATTTTTCAGATAATGGCTTCAATTCTTTGATTCTTTCAGGGTGTGGAGAGTAGGCCACAAAGTTAATCTATCCATCCATCCACCCACCCACCCCCGCCAGCCCCATTGGAAACCAGGCAACTTTCCACCGGCTCCGAAGAGAAGAATTCCATAGAAACTGAGTGTTGTCACAGGCCACGCTACGGAGTGTGAAGGACCTGCCAGTGCCCGGCTCTGCTCTGCGAGCATGCCGGGGGTATGAGGCTGTTTTCATGCAATTTCAATCATCTCTCCTCCGCCTGCCACTTAGTGACGTCCTCAGGTGTCTCAGGCTTGGGGCACGAAGGAGAGTCAGGGCACGGCGTGCACCATGAGTCCGAGGAGCAGAACCCCCACCGGGACGCAGGGGCACAGAGACCCAGAAGAAGAACAGGGTTCAGGTGGCAGGTCCGTGTGGCTGCCCCTTTCTGAGTACGTGCAGTGGTGGAGGCGTGAGGAAGAAGAGAAAGGTAATCTCAGTGCACACACACACACACACGCACACACACACACTCACACACTCACACACACACACGCACACACTCACACACACACACTCAGCACCTGCTTTCAGAAAGCCCCCCTCTTCACGCCCCGGCCCCGAGGAGCAGCTCCCCCAGAAGCCAGCGGGCGGATTTACGTGGCATTACTTTAATTAACTCTGCAGCCGGCACAAGGGACACAAGGTGGACCCTAATCCCGCTGCTTGACGTCACTTGGGAACCGACCAGCGAGAGCGAGGGCTGGGGACAGGACGACCCCGCCACGACCCGGGCCCTGCGCCCGGGGGGAATTAAGGGAAGAAGAAATGTTAGTACACTTTTAATTGGAAACCGAGTCTGTCTTTCAGAGCGGCTTGTTTATTCAGGACCGGCATCAGAACTCGGGGGAGGCTCTCATGGAAGGGACGGCTTTGGAGATTACGGGGAACATATGGCCCCAACGCCTGGCTCTTTATGCGCCGTTTCTCATAAAACTGCCGACCGTGTGTGTTCCTGCCTTCGCCCCCCCCCCCCTTCCATTTCTAAAGGCCTTTGAAGAGCGGGCAGAATATGTGGGGGAGGGCACACTCCTTTCCGGCGCTCACCGACCTGAGTGCTTAGTGGCCATCACCCCAGGCACCCCACACCCACACCGTGAGCACCCCTGGCACCCAATGGCACACACACCATTGGCATCCCCTGCTTTGTGCACTCTTTGCCTGGCCAGGAGGCTTCCCCCGAGACCCAATGGCACGGGGCGGGGAGAGCACTAGCTGAGCCCTAAGATGGAAAACGAGTATGAAAACGAAAAGAAACGGGGCCCAGGACGGCCGAGCTGGGGTGTCACTGGGAGGCAAAGGCAGGAGGGAGTTGCCAAGGTAATGGGAGAGGAAGTCACACTCTTCCTCCAAGGCCAAGAAAGGGAGCTTCCACCTGCCTGGTTGGGGCCAAGGCCAGTACCTACGGGAAGTGGGAACCTGGGTGTCTTGGAACCAAATCACCCTGCACCCTGTCCATCATCAGTCCATCGCTCATCAATCAATCCTGTCCATCATCAGTCCATCGCTCATCAATCAACCCTGTCCATCTGCACATCCGCGCAGACTCTGGCTCCCATCACCACCCTGTTCGTCTCCCTCGTCCACGCCCCCCCCCATCAGAGTCTCCTTATATCTGGAGCTGCTGCATAAAATACAAAACACACGGTTGAATCTGAATTTCTGATGAGCAAATAACATTTACATCGCATGAGACATATACCAAAAAAACAAACAAAAAAACGAGCATTATTGGTTGAAAATTCCAATTTAACTGGACTTCTATCCAAAAGGGCCAAATCTCACTGCCCTACTCACTCTAAGGAAAAGCAACCTCTATTTCTTTTTTTTTTTCTTTTCTTTTTTTAAATTCCAGAATCTCTGTGGTTCAGCCCCAAAGATCTGCAGTTGTGAAAAATAGCTGAAGGAGGGACCCCAACTCTGCCTCCCCCCTGACCCCCGAGCCTGACCGGTTGCGGGAGCCCTGATTGTCCACCCCCGGTGGGACACCAGACCCACCTAAGGAGCTTAAAAAATAATAATAAATACAAGCCCAGGCTGCAGTCCAGAGCCGTTAAATCCTCAAGGCGCATTCCGCAGGAGTCCAAAGTAGTTATAAAAAAAAAAAAAAAAAGTGTAAGTAGAGCAAGTTTACAGGGTGACCCTGAAGAGGAGCCTTCATCTGAGCATATGATGTTGTTTCTCTGTAGGCACAGGGACCAACTGTCTCCCTCCACGAGAATATCAGCCTCACAAGGGTGGAATTCTCACCCAGCGCCTGTCACAGGGCCTGCGACACACACAGTCAGCGCTCAAGAGCAGGCGTTTGCCCTGGCCAGATAGCTCTGTTGGTTAGGGGATTGTCCTGAAGCGCAGAGGTGGTTGCTGGTTTGATCCCCGGTCAGGACACATACAGGAGCAGACTGATGTTCCTGTCTCTCTCTCTCTCCCTCTCTCCCTTCCTCTCTCTAAAATCAATACGATAAACATTTAAAATATAAAAGATATTTGCTCATTAGTCAAACCTTCTACATGGTTACGTGTCCCCCGTGCCCCAGACCCAATCCTTGCATGGACGCAGGCACTCAGCAGACCCCTATGGGCGGGACGGAGGCTGAGTTGGTTCCTACCACTTTCCTGCGCTTACAGAACCCTAAGAAGGCATATCCGCCCCCTCACCTTCCACGCCAGCGTGGCCCACTGATCCCTGTGAGTGCACACATGCACACGCAACCCCAATCCAGCTCAGAATTGCCAAGAAAGAAAAAATAAAACCAAGCATGCCTCTGGCTCCCGGCGTGCAAACCTGGTCTGGACCACGCAGAATTCAATGGTTCTTAAACGAGCCAGTTTTCCATACACTTCTACCACACAAAATATCCAGTACTCAGAGGAAGCCCTGAGCTGGTCTGCCACCAAATACCCTAGTACACTTGGACACCGAGGTTTTCCTAGGACACTGATACCAGGGCCCAGGGCAGTAGGGGAGGTGACTCCTCCTTTGTTTCAGAGAACTGTCCCCAGCATCTTCAGATCCATGATGAACCAACCCCTCGGTTGGAAGCTTAAAGTTAATGGGCTTGGCTGCAATGTCTGAGCAAAGACAGCAGCGTCTCCCAGACCCCCGTCCGCCACCTTGACCACATACATGGTAGTAAAAGGGAGTGTCCGGTCACCGAGCTCAGGGACTGAGAAGCTAAAGTTCACAGGGTGGTTCTGTGCAGCCAGAGACTTCACTCCTGACCTTCACCGGTCATCCTGTGAAGTCGTGCCCCGCTGTATGTACCCAGAGAGGACATAAATGCCATCCCCTGTCCTCCTGGAAACACCAGTGTGAGTGCCCTTCTCCTGAGCATGTAGTCGGGACAGACAGCAGAACACGCCGGGCCAGCCGCCTGCAGAAGAGCCCGTGAGAAGGAGTTTTGATACAGACTGATTTACCCCACTGTCATTATCTATTCATTTAATTACTGAGGGCAGGGGTCGGCGGGGCTGTTCCCGCTCACCTGAACGAGAAAAGGTCCAACTGTTTCCCCTGCTGCCTGCCCATCAGCCACAGGAGCAAAACAGAAGTCTGCTGGGTGATTACAAAAAAAAAACAACAAAACAAAACAACCCAGGACGGCATGCGGCACGCACCCTGAGAAGTCCTTCCACGTCCACACGCACGTTGTCCCCGGCTCCTCCCGAAGCCTCCTCCTGGCTTCCTTACGGGAGGTGCCCGGGAAAAGCATGGTGACAGTGATTAATTATCGCAGAGGAGCCGGATGGTGGAGCAGAAGGTGAGCCGGTGGCAGGCTTGAAAGGGGGTGTAAGCTCCGTTCACATCACCTCATTGCCATCGCTTTAATTACCTGTGAAAAGATTCCTCCTCGGGGTGGGGGGGGATCTCCGAGGTAGGACGTCTTACCGTGCACCTGGAGCACGGCCACGTCCTGCAGGGAAGGGCTGTCAGGGAAACTGGCACAAAATGCCAGGTCTGCTTTAACAGACATGGATGTTTTCATCCACCAGGCAACCCAGCGCGGGGTCTGGAGATGCTGGCGCCGTTTGGATGCTGGCTCTTTCCACACGTCACTGTTGGACATTAAGCAAACCGTCCATTGGTCCATGCCCATCTATCTCCCTGACCTGTAGACTGGGACTAATCCCAACTTCGCCTTCCTCGGCAGCTCGATGTGACAGGTTAGCGAGGCTCTGTGCTGAGGAAGTGCTGGAGAACGGTTTGAGACTGTCGCCATCATGGAGAAATCACAGAGGGCCAGGGACCGTCCGTCTGACCAATTTTTCTCCTTGCACAGATTGTGTGCAAGTAGGAATGTATGCACAGCACCCACTTGCTGATCATGTGAGCTCTGGGGCAATGGCACCCATTGGAAATGACGGTTTTTACTAAAGTTAAGGGTGAGCAAGCCCTTCCCCAAATTAAGTGATCATCACTACACCAGACAAGAGATAATGCCTCGTCTGAAACTGCACACGGCCTGTAAAATGTCAAACACCAAAGGCGAGACGCTGCCCCATCTCCCAGGGACGGCGAAGGCTGAGTATCAAGTGTCTCGGGTCTATAATTGGTGGCATTAAGGTTCTTAGTCTGGTTTATCCCTGACTGGAGTATCCTGTGTCCCCGTCTCTCCCTTGACCGCAGGAAGACAAAACAAGCACACTCGAGAAGACACGGGTTCGGATCAGAAGAGTAGTGCTCAGCCCCGGACGGAGGGCGGCAAATAATGCCAGTCATCAGCTGCCCGGCCGGGATGCTAACAAGAGGCCAAGGTTGGTTTAGAAAACAAACCAAGAGGCAGAGAAGGTTCGAGCTGCCTCTTGCCTCCCTACCTAGAGATATCAGATTGATGAGTCAGAGAACATCCACCAAGTCCTCTGTGCTCGTCACCATATGAACACGGGTTCTCCCTTGAGTGCACCCCCAGCAATGGACAACAGTCTCTGCGCCTGCACTCTGGGCAGGGCTCCGCCCGAGGCCCTGGGGCCAAGGCTAGCTCCCGGGTCCTCGGTCTTTTTCTCTGCACCAGACACAGTGGAGAGCACATGCAGCAGACTGAAACGTATTTAGTGCTTGAAACTGGAGGGATTTATACCGATTCCAGAACCTGGGGACAGGTTTGTCCGTCACCGCCTTTTGAAGCAGTCGTTCACACTTCAGGTCTTGACCCATCCAAGGGTTACAAAATGAATAGAGGAGGGGCTAGGACAAGAATCACACAAATACATAGAACAGACGCTGTCCACACGAGGGGGAAGCCGTGAGCAGGTCTGAGGGTTACGACTCTTATTTCGTGCACAGACATGGGAATGCGCATATGAGGTTGTGATAAATAAATAAATCAATAAATACTTGTTACTGAGCTGCAGCTAAAATTTCCCAGGAAATGGTGTAGAGAGGAGTCTTGGGAAATGGTTTTAAGGAAAAATGGAAAAGAGCAACTTCAATGTATTTCTTAACAGCTATCGTATTTACTGGGATATTTTAATACCTACTCAAGGTTTCTTACTGGCGGTGTTTTAAATGGCTCACCCCTTTGCTTCTTAGAGAATTACAAGACCGATGTCCAGGCTGTGTCCATCTTCCCAGTTCCTAGCCCCTCATCTCGGCACGCTTGAGCACTACTGCACAAGCGCACACACACACACACGCGCGCGCGCGCGCACGCGCGGGGAGGTTGGCATGGGGATGTCTTTCTTAGCGCACTGCGCAGGACTCACTATCCACCGCCCTTCCTTTTCTGCAACCAATGGCCAGCTCAGAGCACAGAGCCAACTCCACCACACCACACAGGGGTCAGCGAGAAATACCTGCTCAAGGAAAGGCTGGGGAGGTGGCTCTTACAGAGCAAGGCGCACAGGCCCGCTCAGGAGAAGCACTTGCTAACGGGCAACTGTCAGATTCAATGTCTCTCCTGGAGCTGAAGACCAGTCCCGCAGGGGAGGCGTGTAACCCACTCCCAGAGCCATCCATTGGGAGACGGGTGGCGTACCGCCACCAGCCTCGGACCATGCCAGAGGCATGGGAGAACCCCCACCCCCACCGGGATTACTCCGCTCCAGAAAACATGCTGTTTGGGAACGAGAGGACACTTGAGCAGTCAAGAGCTCGAACCAAAACCGTCCTAAGCCTCCATTTCCTAGTCTCCAAGAGAATGGTGGCCAAGTTTGACACGTCTTCCCCATTCTTGCTTGGAATTTCTGTTCAGAAGTGGCTACAGGGCCTGTTTCCTCTGGGTCTTCCATTCTGACATTCCAGGATATGGCACCAGCTACCTTGGGAGATGGAGACCATGCCTGGGACACACAGGCGTGAATCCGCCCACCTTTGGTTCAGGGACCTTAGCCACCCAAAAGGACAGGCTGTTGTCCTAACTACCCTGAGATGCCCTCAGATCAGCTGGCCAGAAGCAGCTAAAAAAAGAAGAGCGAAGATGGAAGATGAGATGTTTTTGAAGGGATGGCCGTTTGGTGACATGAGCTCATGAGTCATGGATCCCCAGGCGTGCCGGAGTCCCGGCACCAGCTGATAAAAATGACACCTACCATTTACTGGGCATCAACCAAGCTTCAGGCCCTTGGACAGTCCCTCTGCGTGCTCTTACAGACACCCGCAAAGGAAGAAGTTTAACTCGCTCTTGACTGAGCAGGGATGCAATGCTTCCAAGGTTGCAGGTTGCGAGTGAGTGCAGGGCAGCCCCCGAACGCAGACCTGTCTAACCGCAGATCCCGAGCCCTCTGCGTGGCCACACGTGTTCAAGACCCCCCCATACCCTTCCTGCTGCCTGATCCCTTTTATGTCTTGCATTTTAAAATTCTTTGACGAGCCCTGGCCGGTTGGCTCAGCGGTAGAGCGTCGGCCTAGCGTGCGGAGGACCCGGGTTCGATTCCCGGCCAGGGCACACAGGAGAAGCGCCCATTTGCTTCTCCACCCCTCCGCTGCGCTTTCCTCTCTGTCTCTCTCTTCCCCTCCCGCAGCCAAGGCTCCATTGGAGCAAAGATGGCCCGGGCGCTGGGGATGGCTCTGTGGCCTCTGCCTCAGGCGCTAGAGTGGCTCTGGTCGCAACATGGCGACGCCCAGGATGGGCAGAGCATCGCCCCCTGGTGGGCAGAGCATCGCCCCTGGTGGGCGTGCCGGGTGGATCCCGGTCGGGCGCATGCGGGAGTCTGTCTGACTGTCTCTCCCTGTTTCCAGCTTCAGAAAAATGAAAAAAATAAATAAATAAATAAATAAAATTCTTTGACGAAGAACTGACAAGATAATCCCCGCGGGACAGCCAGGCATTTTTCCAGGACATGTGAGATCACTGCTGCCTCTCTAGCCTAATTTATTGGAGAGCAAAGAGGAACTCCAAGACAGGCTAAAAGGAAAGCTTTCTGTAACGAATACAGAAGAAGAAAAGTCAGGTCCAGGATTGTAGAAGGAAATGAAAACCAGGGTCCAAATACCAGGGGTGATGAGGCTGACTCCGAGGAGAAGGAGAGAGAGAGAGGGAGGATACCGCAAAGCCAGCGACAGGGGAGCCACCAGGACCTTCCAAGGCAGCAACCACGCCCACCCTAAGGAAAATCAAGTGGGCAGAGAGCTGACATGCTCCACTATGGGGAAGGTACCTCCATGCCAGCTCTAGTAGGAAGTCACCCTGCGCACTGGTGCCATGGTGCTCGGGAACTCCGGGGCTAACGTGCGCAGGGCAAAGTTAATTTACACATGTGACAGCACACATCACCAAGCACCTGCTGCATGCCAGGTCCTCCGTGCGCCAGCACCAGGCAAAACACAGGCCCTGAGGACAGAAGTGGCCTCCCAGGGCACCCAGACCGTCTCCCCAATAATCAGAGGTCCGGGATCTGCTGTGTTCATCCAACCAGAAAGCCTCCTTATGATGGGAACTTCGTGACCCCTCGTGAGTCATGAAGGAAGAAGGCTTTCGCGGGGAAGTCCCTCCTACAAAAGCAGAGCTTCAGACAGAGCCCGGCATTCCTACCCTGACCCCGAACTCTCAGCAGACAAAGGGAGGGACACCAGGGACCAGCTGCACATGAACTTGGGTCTGACCAAGGAAGAGCTAGCACACCAAGAGGGTGTGATGGTTTAAGCCTTGGGGACAGCAACGGGCAAGGAACAGAGCGCAGGCGTGACCTAATGCACAGTCTCCACTTCACGCAAGGAAACCTCAAAATGGCAGACAAACCAACCCTCAAATAAACCAGCAAAGTGCGTTTGATCCCCTGGTTGGACATGGTTAAGGGGGGAGGGGATAAAAAGATACTGTGGGAGGGAGAGACAGAAAATAAAACTTCTGACTCGACATTCCTGATGATTTCAAAATAGAAGGGAGAGAGAAAGGCCATTTCACGTAAACATAACATAAAACAAAATGCAAGGTGGGACTCCTGACCGGACCCTGAAATGGAGAAAGACAGGAGGAGTAGGAAGTCTCTTGAACTCAAATCACGTCTATCATTGAGTTAATCATGCTACACTAATTAATGTTCATTTTATGGTTTGCATGATTTTTTGATCCAATTGCACATTTCAATGTAAAACACTAACATTAGGAGGAGCTGCATGGAGGGTACATGGGAACATCTGGCTGTAAGTTTAATTTTTATTTCTAAATCTAAGAACCTTTAGGAATTGCTGCACTAGACATTCTCAGATAACCTCTCGATGTTTAAAAAAAAATGTGCCAATAAGAGGGGTAGATAATTAAGAAATGACCCCAAGTTCTCACACCAACCTCCAGTTATGGGTCAAGAAAGCTACTGAAGTCATGGACTTCATCAATAGATGACAAATAGTGAGAACAGGTGCCAGTTCAGGCCACGTATGGAACATTTTAGTCCCTTCTGGGTGGCACATTCTTAAGAGATGGCAGCGTTCGTACAGACAGAGCCAACAGCCTCTGCTAAGGGGTAGTTGGAAGGACGGGGGAAAGAGAAGACAGAGCCAGTTCGCAGTTCTTTCTCCACTCGATGGGCTGCCACACGCCGGGGAGACTGACTGATGTCAGCTCCTGAAGGCAGAAAAAGTCCAAGGTTGAGGTTACACATGGAGGCAGACAGTGGAGCCCCACGTACCAAGTGGGGACAAGAATGTGAGGGGTCAGGAGCTGCCCAGGGGTGCAGATACTTGGGCAGGGGCTGGATGAGCATTGGTGGGCATTTGGACTGAACAACCTCTAATGTGCCCACCCACAAAAGAGCCTGTGCCCATGGCCAGGAGAAGAGCACGGGCATGAGTGTTCCTCAGTCCGTTCCGGGGGCCCAATAAACCCAAAGAAAATGATCCGGTTCTGGCAGCAGAGTCCGGTCCTCTGTTTGAGCGGTTTCCCAGAGGTCACTGGCACAGCGGAGACGAGGACGAAGGAAACCTTCTGGCCACACCAGAAGAGAGACCCAGCGGCTGAACATCTCCCGAGCGTGGTGCCTCGTAGAGCTGTAAATGTGTCACGTGCTCTTTGTGTAGGGGGGGCAGTTGGCGTCATAGACCCACAGACTGCAGGACCCCAGGCGGAAGCAGCCCTGGAGGTCACTGTCCTTGTCACCCACCAGCTGTGGTTACAATGCTGATGACAGGCAGGTTCTTATCCCATTGAGGCAGCTAGACTACACCCCTGCTGGACACGGTTCTAACCCACCTTGACACCCCCCCCCCCCCGTGCATGGGTCTGCACCCTCAGATGGGACTCTCATAGCCCCATCGCCTTATTTTTACAGAGCTGGGTGCACTGAGTTTCTTGAGCTATTCCTTACTGAACAAGCTCACCCCTCTCCTCCAGAGTCTAGTGTGTCAGGGACCCCATAAAACGCGTCATTTAAAACGAAGCCAAATATCCTAAATCCACTCCGAGCGGTGCGAAAATAAAATAACAATAATGGAACTGTGATCACATATCAGGGATGTTACAGTTCTATTAACACCACATTCCCTTTGGTTCCCGTGGACTTTATGGCCAGCTCAAAGCCCGGGTGAAATTCCATACACACAGGCGCCCTTCCGTGGAATTAACCATTAAATTACCATTGAATTCTGGAACCCAGGGATTGGACATCTTGACAATGTTCTTTCGGCCGCCCCTCCCCCGCCGCCGCCCCCCAGCGTTCCCTGCCTGGTCCGTGTCATCTACAAATCGAATAAAAGCTACCTCTGTGTCCTCATCCAAGCGACTGATAAAAACATTCAAGATGACAGGCCACTCGATCACCCGCTCTGCACCAATCTGTCAAGCGCCGACACGATGTGGAGCACTCAGGACAGACACAAGAGGGGACACGTCTTTCCAAACTGTCTGCTCTCTCTGTGAACCCTTCACATCCAGGGCAGGGGGCCGGGGGGGGGGGGTCTTTACTGGAAGATCTCGTTCAACTCATGACGACCTCAGCAATCGCCACCACCCCCCCACCCCCCGCGTGGTCATGCTAAGGCGTCATTAAGGGGACACAGGTGTGAAAGGTTACCGCTGCCCTGTTCTCCAGAAGCATGCCCGCTGGCTGGTGATCCGGGCTTCGGCACATGACACATCTTATGATGTAAGACTGGCGAGATTTATACGATTGACAAAATGAGTGGGACAGACACGCTATTTGATTCTGGTTGTGACTCTCATGTCACTTCACTGAGAGCTGAAGAAACAGTGATGGGTTATTTTAGAGTTGAAAAGGACCTCGGGAGTGTTCTAGAACCATCCATCCTCCCCTCCCACCTCGCCAACAGAAGTTTCCACAAGTGGAGGGGGGGAGGTCTACCACTTGAGGGTTTCTCTTTGTTAGCTCTGATCTTTAGAATGACTTTTTTGAGCCCTGGCTGATGGCTCAGTGGATAGAGCGTCAGCCCAGCATATGGACATCCTGGGTTCAATTCCAAGTCAGGGCACACAGAAGAAACAACCATCTGCTTTTCCCTCGTTCCCCCTCCTTCCCTCTCACCCTTGTCTCCTTTTTCCCCTCCCTCAGCCAGTGCTTCCATTGGTTTGAGTATTGACCCCAGGCACTGAGGATAGCCCCCTTAAATAGCATCATCCTCAGGCACTTAAAATAGCTCAGTACTTGAGCACTGGCCCCAGACTGAATTGCCGGATGGATCTCAGTCAGGCACATGTGGGAGTCTGCCTCACTATCTCCCTTCCTCTCACCTTAAAAAAACCTGACTTTTGACATTCCCTGTGTGGAGTCAAACAGCTTTCCTTTACCTTTCTACTGACAGTAACACTCAGTGATTTTGTTAAGTCAAGTCACTGAATAATTGAATTCTAATTCTATGTTCTGAAATTAAGGAAAAAAACAAACAAACATTGGTCTGATTCAACCATTGGAAAGCAACAGTTATGTCTTCATTCCGTCCTTACTTTTCGAACCTCAATATCTGTAATTCCTTCACTGGCAAGTGCTCAGACGTGGCTACGGAATGACTACGTGAATGAATAAACCAGAAAGCTCCAGTTTGTCAATTTCCACCTCAAAAAGAAATGCCCAGAAATGGAACACATGGTCAGAAGAGGGAACCTGTGGCAACCTCCTTGCTCTGCAAATTCTACCTTGCTTGATGCCACTTGGGTCCAGCCTGTTTGTCTTTGCACACGAGGCCATGGGACAAGAAAGATGGGGCCTCGGCGTGTATGTCCACGTGAGGAAGGACGGCGTCCCTCCGGGTGTGCGTGTCTTTCTAAAACCATGCTGATGATCCCTACCGCGTCTAAGCCCTTGGGGAGTTCGAAGATTCTGCAATATTCTGGGGAGGAGGCCCGGGTGGGTGGACTCGGCAAGATGCCACAGGGCAAAGCAGGTGAGCTGGCCTTCTCACACCGAGGGGGCGTCGTGGAGCTCAGGCTAGGTGAGGAAACGAGGCTGAGCACAGCCGGACCCCCTTTCTTCCCTCCCTCCAGGGAAGGAAGCCCCCAGGGGGCTCCCTCTTTTGGACTTTGTGTTTGAGCTTTTCAGTTCGTTTTGGCCGTTGTGAAGTGAGTGGGGGTTTAAAACGGGGTACTAGGGTTAGCCATGCCTTGTGTGCGAATGTGTGTGTGTGCACGTGTGCACATGCGTGTGCGTGTGCATACATGCTTGCTACTCCCAGGGAAAGAACCTTCCCAGGGCACGGACCCCGGAGGGATGCCCACAGAGCAGACATGAGCCGCTGTTCCAGCCTGGAGCTGAGCCCAGCAGAGTGCAGGTGGCCTGAGACCATCAGCCTGACGCAGCATCACTCCCATTAACCCAGAAACTGTGGGTGCGGGACTAAGTGCCTGTGCCTGTGTGCCGTGGAACGTGGGGTCGTTGGTTACGCGGCACACGGCGGCCATCCTGGCTCGAGGCTACTCCCAGCTTACAAAGGAAGTTCCCAGCAAGCACGGAGCTGCCTTCCTCAGAGCCAGGCTGCCCTGGTAGCTGGCCCTCTGGGGACAAGGTACGAAAGACCATCACCCCCCGCCCCTGACTCCACTGTCCCACCTGCACCCCCACCCGCCGCGCGGCACTCACCTGAGTCGGACGCTGCCGGGCTCACCAAGCTGAGCAGCTCCCGCTCCTTCTCGTAGTCCCCTTTGCAGAGCAGCTGGCCCTCTTTCAGGACAAACTCATCCCCCTTCTGGAGCTGCCTCTCACACACACAGCAGCAGAAGCAGGCCAGGTGGTACACGCTCTTCTGTGCCCTCATCACGAACTCGTTGGGCGCAATGGCCTCAAAGCAGCCCCCGCATTTGACAGCAAACAGCCTGGGAATGGGGACAAAGGAGGGAGGGTCTGTGACAAAGGTCCGGCTGGGGCCCAGGTCTCCCCCTCAAGGCAATGGCAAAAGGAACATCAAGAATTAGGCCAGGCCCTGGCCGGCTGGCTCAGCAGTAGAGCGTCGGCCCAGTGTGTGGAAGTCCTGGGTTCGATTCCCGGCCAGGGCACACAGGAGAAGCGCCCATCTGCTTCTCCACCCCTCCCCCTCTCCTTCCTCTCTGTCTCTCTCTTCCCCTCCCGCAGCCAAGGCTCCATTGGAGCAAAGTTGGTCCAGGCACTGAGGACAGCTCCATGGCCTCTGCCTCAGGTGCTAGAATGGTTCCGGTTGCAACAGAGTGACGCCCCAGAAGGGCAGAGCATCACCCCCTGGTGGGCATGCCTGGTGGATCTCAGTCCGGCACATGCGGGAGTCTATCTCTCTGCCTCCTGCTTCTAACTTCAGAAAAATACAGAAATAACCGGGCCGAAACAGCATGGCACGGGAAGTTCTATAAATCCAAATGATCTGTCAATCTGTCCCCTTGAGGAAGTTGAGACGTCTACTGGGTAAGGAGCTTCCAAACAGCAGGTTCCCAGCAAGCCACCTCTCGGTCCTTGTCCCCCGTCAGGGGAATCTAGGAAAGGCTCTGTCATGTCTCTCTTTTTCAAATGGCTCCATGATAACTTCACTGCCTCCGTCAAAGCCTGCAGCATAGGCACAGGGATGTGGCACCCTAAAAGTATCTCCAGTTCATTCATTACAACACCTGTGTATCTATTTCCAAAACAGACACTGTTTTCTTTTTTAAAGTTGTAACACAACAGGGGGGAGAAGAACATCTCTCTGCATTCGTCCCCCGCCCCACCCCCCACAGGCCAGTGGGGTCAACGGGCATTGAAAGGTCACCTGGCCTAAGGGAGAGGACACAACAAGGGGAGTAGAATGGCCACAGTGAGACCGTACAACTCCACACCCCTCCTCTCTTCCCGAAGACGGACACAGGCCGAGCAGAGCACATGCAGGTGACTGAGGCCACCGTGCTCAGCTAACGCACCTGGGCACGAGCAGAGGGGACAGGCAACCACCCCACTGGCCCAAGTGTGGCCAATCCCATCACAAAGGCTCATTCACTCAATCATGTGCTCGGGTCTCATTTTCATGCATCACTCGTTTCTCCTTTTCTCACTCATTCCTTCCGTTGTTCTGACGCATCCCCTGCCGACCACACCACGTGGTCCATGTCACCACAGAACAGGAGGAAGAGAGACCCGCACGGGCCCCCTTCAGGCATGTGCACAAGCCGACACGGAGGGTCTGCTGCGCGTCAGGCTGTGATCATGGCCACAGAGTGACACAAAACAAAGTCCCCCGCCCCGGGGACCTCACTTCCCTGCCGGCGAGAGAGAGAGAGACCGCAGATGGACAGATGAACCGTGTCTGTGCAGAGAGATGGTCTCTCGCGCAAGAACTACCAGAGCAACACCCAGGAGACACAGAAGAGAGCGGCCAGTCTGCTGTGACGGTCATCACCCTGACGCCTCACAGGTCAGCACGCCGGTCGCCACGTGCGCACAGCGCGGTCATCGCAGAAGCCTCCTGGGGTGACGGGGGGAGTTTGGGAGGGAAAAGGGAGCTAAGGACGGTCGTCACAAAAAGAGGGGAGGCCGTCCCCGCTCCTGAAATGAAGGAAGCCAGGCTGGGAGAAGGGAAGGAGTCCCCTCGGCGACTGCTCCCAGGACAGAGGCCAGCCGGCCGGGGGCGAGCCCCGTGCAGCCTGGGGTCAGAAGCACAGGCCTGGGGCCACCACACCAGTCCTCCCGGCCCTTGGCCACTGGGAGCACCTGACATGCCTTCCCTCTTCCCCTCAACTTCAGGAAGGGGGTGACGTTGGGGGACAGTCCCAGGGGCTGGTGTGGTTCTTCCACAACTAACAAGGCATGTGACCACCCCGAACACAGAACCCCAGGTCCCACCAGCCCTCCCTCCCTCCGGCCGCCCCACGTTGTTCTGCTGTCCATGTCCGGACCCCCCGGGCACCCCAGTCTCTTGACCAAGACCTTTATCCTGCCCTCCATGCTGGGTGCTGTTCATCGGGCAGAAAACTCTATGACCTCATCGCTGGCCCCGTCCCTCACCCTTGCTTGCCAGCCAACCTGAGCAAACTTAATCAGTGCTCTCCCAGGAGCCCGTCCAAGGCCCTCTGTCCGTCCCCGGCAAAGAACCATCAACCCGACGGCAAGCACACGCTCCCGGGGAGTCACTCAGAATCTGCCGCCGCAGGTGGTAACATCTGTGCTTGTCAACTTTCTACCCCGTGAGTCATCTCATCTCTTCTTTCTCCTCCTCCTCCTCAATGGCGTCCCCACTCCAAAACTCTCCCCCAGTTGGAGAAGGGAGGCTTGGGATGGGCTCAGGAGCAGCTGGAGGAAGTGGAGGGAGTTGTCTGGGCAGTGGGGATTACAGACGGGGGACCGGGGAGCTGGGGGGGCCTGGGGACAGTCCTGTTTCTCCCCATTGTCTCCCTCAGCTAGCCTTGGGGAGAGAGACCAGCTCACCCTCGCCGTCTGTCTTGCCCCGTTACCCTCACTAACTGCTGAAAACTCAAGGAAAAAGGTGCACACAGCCTGGCCCCGGTGTGTCAGAGGCATACACAGCTGCCCGGGCACTGTGGTGGACCAGCTGCTGACTCCGCACCACACACATACACACACACACACACACACACACACACACACACACACACGTTTGTTTTCTCTGTGGCTCAGATGGGCAGAGAGAAGGATCTGATCAAAAGTCCAGGTCACAATGAAAACACAGCCTGTCTCTTCCCCCTGTCCCCAGCCCCCCACCCCCTATGGTGACTCCCACAGTTCCATTCCCCCCCTCCGAATGCTAATGAGACCTCTCTGGGGGTTCAGAGCCTGGAGGACCGGCTGTGCCCTCTGGAAAGCGAGGCAAGGTTCCCAGAAACGTCCAGCTCTTTCGGGCTGTAAAGACTCCCAGCTTCCCCGCCCACCACTATGCATTCTCCCAAAAACTCACCATGGGGTCCCTTCCTTATCTTCTTTGGGTCCACTTCCCTCACCTGGATGAGGGGAATCAGGGCACATGTGGCTGGTGGAGCCGCAGTCAGGGCAGGACCAGGATGAGTGAGGTCGCCCTGCCCACGGCCTCCGTGGTGTGTTTGGGGGGAGGGTGTGTGAGGGTGGGAGGTGGGAAGTGGCTGGAACGGCCCCAAGGAGAGACCCGCTCCACCTGGCTCAGGTCACGGGCACAGAATCGCTGCTCTTCTTCTTCGTCTGCCTTCCTTCACTCCCCTATTTCCCCTCCCCCTCTGACCCTTCCCCATGGCCTCCCCCAGGCAGGGAGGACAGGCTGGTGGAAATGCCCCCCAGTGTCTGGCTCACACCCCTCCCTGCGCAGCTGCGAGGCACAGAGACACACAGCCAGCTGTGCTGAGCGCCCCCACCTCCACGCCGTCGCCGAGGCCTGCAGCCTGTCAGGGCTCCTCACAGGGCCTCCGACGCTCAGATAGGAAAGGCAGTCAGGACGCCGCCCTTCCAGGGGGAGTGAGGACGGTCACATCAGGACACAGTGGCGGAGGACCTGGTGACTACATAGGACAGCACGGTTTCTGGTCCTTTTTATTCGCCCCGCCTCTGTCTCCCGGCTCCTGTGGACGGGTTGGGGGTTTGTTTTAGTTTATCTTCTGTTTGCCCCGACGTTGGCTCTCTGCACGTTAAGAGGTTCCCGGGCTCTGTCCTCAGAGTGCCCGTCTCTGGGCGGCGTGAGACCTGCCGTCCTCCAGCTCGGACGCGGCACAACTTTGCGAGGTGCACAGTGCCAAGCAGGAGACAGACAGAGGGACGAGATGCACACGCTCATGGGGCTGCCGGGCGGTTGCGCCCCTCAGACAAGCGCATCCTTCCTACGGGGGCCAACACCACAGCAGGGCGGTGGCACCTGCCGCCCACCTGCGGCTTCCCTGCTTGTACCAGGTGCCCTGGAGGACGGCAAAGATGGAAGGGAAGGCGGCCGGATCCAGGGCGTGGAGCAGGAAGACCGGGCTCCTGGGCTCGTCGATCACCCAGGGCCCTTGCTTCTTCTTACCTTCGACAAAGGGCACCACCCTGGACCAGTGACATCAGGAACTGAGAGCCCGGGAGGGGCAAGCGTCCATTCCCCGGGTCTCCTCATGCCACACCTTTCAGCCAGAGATGTCACCTCGGCCAGCACCTCGTCCTACGTACCCAGGTACCCAGCTGGTGTTTCAGCACGAAACAGCCTTGCTATGTGATTCTCCACACAAAACCTTTGCAGAACTTACCATTCACAGGTTTATCTCTCTACACATAACACAGCCAAGGCCAAAGAGATTATGTACACACACACACACACACACACACACACACACACACACTAGCTAAATCCCCCCCCCCCCCATATATCTATTTCCTTTTTAGGAATATATTCCTAAACAAAATTGATTGCTGACTGACTGACTGATTTCTAGAAAAGATTTCATTTGAAGAGAACCTTTTGCTCCTAAGCATATTTGAAACTCCCTGGGCTGGAGAATGCCTTCATTTACTCCCTTTTTAATGCCTCATGCTTCTCACACAGGTTTGGAATCCTGTGCTGTCCCTACGGAGACAAGAATGTTTCCGAAGCAGAGAGGAGGGCTGACACCCCAGGACGTCCTGGCAAACAAAATGATCAGGAAAGAGGCACAGACCTGGGGCAGGGAGGGAGAGACAGCTCCCCCTATACCGCAGGGAGGAAGAATGACCAGCCGTGCGCAAGACACCAGGCACGTCACCTGGATAGCAGTACAGGTGCGCGATCTTGACAAAAAATCACTCCACCATTTTGCAGAGTGGGGTCCTTGTCACTAGAACGCAGTCCGGCCTCCAAGCTGTCTGACTTCCAAGGAAAGGAAGTTTATGGAATGCAGAAGCAAGGGAACGACTCTTGGCGGAATGCCCACTTGGTTCCAGGAACCGCGGTATCCTTATGTCCACCACCTCGCTTACTTGGTGAGGGGTAAGAGTGAACAGAACTATATTATGTCCTCAAAGAGAATGCCATTGTCTGGAAGCTCAGTCTTCCACAGGACAGGGAGACGGGCGGATGGCTCGAAGGGTCTTTCTGACCGGTGCCCTGCCTGGCACTGTTTACTTAGGGGAAATAACTACATAGAAAGAACAAGCAGCTGAGATGGCTGCCTTGCCAGCCCCTGGCTTTGCTGGTGACTCTGCTGCCACATGGAGGTGACAGGCAGACACCAGGAACCAAGCTGACCCCTCGGGGCTCCTCAGCTCCTGGACCCCAAAGGGCTCAAAGGGACCCCTGATAGAGACCTGTCCTCCACGAAAGTAGGTTAAAAACAAACAGTATCCAGGAGATACTCTTCAACCACACACTCCACTGTGCAGGAGTCCAGTCTGACTCCGGAGAGATCAAGACAGCACCTGTTGGAACCCCATCCACAGAGAGAGTGGATCTCCAAGGTTTAGGCAGGAAGGCAGGCCAGTGCGGCTGGACCCAGGCAGGCCTGGGGACGCTCAGCCACAAAGGCACTGAGTGTGGATTACATAAAAGAACACAGTGAGGGAGGGACCAGGGCATGCAGTTCGGGACCAAGTTCAAGAAGAATGCAAGAACGCCAGAGGTCAGCTCGTCGCTGGTACTGGCTGTGGACTTGGGGGCCGGCCCTGACGAGGTAGTGGAACCGGGGTCTCCCCCTGCGGCAATGGCCTCAAGCTCGGGTGTGCGTGCAGCCTGTCCACACGAGACCCGTTAGGATGTACCCAACAAATAGTTCCAACTGAAATGCCCTCTGGCTCTGACTACCGCATGGGGAAGACCAAGAGGTGGGTGAGCTGAGCCTTCATTCTCTTCTCAGCATCAACACATCTGACTGTTTCACCCACGAATTCCCGTGACTCCCTCCAGCCCTCCACCACCTGCCCCATTGTCTTCTAGACGTCGGACACCAGAGGCCATGTCACCCCCACGTCTACCCTCAAAGCTGGTGACACAGTGTCCCACATACACTAATTCTGCAGATGATGGCAGCCTCTCCAATACCCGGCACTATCTCAGGGTGAGGGCTCTGAGACCCACAAGGGCTGAGCAAGAAGAGAAGGGAACCCCCCTCCCCCATCATGACTCCCCAGAAGGTCCCTGAACCACGGGTATGTGTGCCAAGACCGAGATCTTCATTAACCTTGACCCAGAGTCCTGAGGACCTCAAAGGGGGGCTTCTCAAGACCCCCACGCCGTAGACAATTAAGTGGAAAGATAGACAATAACAGAAACACAAAAATTCCAACGTGGGTCCTACTGGGTTTTGTGTCCCACCAAAATACGAAGCCGGAGCCACTTATAGCTTCGGAGAGCAAGCAACGGACAGCAAATGATGGACGACAGCACTGCCCAGACTCGATTCCATAGGGTGGGGGTACTCCGAAGCCCTCGGCTTGAGAAACGGGAGAGAGGGTCTTTGTGTATCAATAGCTCTTCCTCCAGGCTGGTCTGCACCTCCCTCAGTTTCCACCCTCTCCACCAGGGGGCAGCGCAGCAGCATTCAATGATGCCACCACCGTTGACTTGGCAACTGAGGTCATCCAGGCACTGGAGACAGGCGTTGGCCACGCGCCAAGACTGTCTGTCGGGGGAATGGCTGCGGCCGGGAGTCTGGGAGACCATGTGGCTACACTGAAGGACGGCATTCACAAGCATTGGGAACCAAAAGCGTGGCTTGTGGCCTTAGAAGTGGTGACACAAGCCACCTTGTCAGCTGGCTCCAGGTCTCTGTCCTTGAGGCTGAGCCAACCACCACCACAATGAGCGACCACCGAGCCCGTGGTCCCGGGGGCGGTGGGAAAGTCTGCGGGGACAATAGACGTGGCAGGGTCTTCTATAGGAGACAGTCTCAAGACGGCGGTGGGGAAGAAAACGGAAAACAATAAGTGTCTGGCAGAGCCCATCGGAGGCTCCGTGTCCCCCCCGGGCCCCTGGGGAGCGGCGAGGAGGGCCGGACAAAGGGATGAGGACGGTGGGGTGGGGTTGTCTGCACAGCCCCTGAGGCAGCTTGTCGAGAGGCGGGGGGGGGGGGGGGGGCGGGGGTGGAGGGGGGGTAACATGCTTGTCTCGTCATCTCTCACAAGCACGGCGGGCCACAGTCGGCTTTGACCTTGAAAGGGTGGTTGAGTCCTTCCCGGGTTCTCACACAGCAGCTAGTCAAGGGTCAGCTGGGCAGAGCAGGGACAGCCAGGTTTCCAAGTCTTTACGGGACCCAGATTCACAGGCTAGTTCCACCTCTGAGAACGGGAACCGGTCACACGCTCCCGACACCTCTGCTCCTGCGCCTATGAGGTCGGAAGTGCCTGACAGATGTTCTGAAGATGGAACACGAGGACATGTTGGAAGATTCTGACCCATCCTCACGAATATCAATGCAACATAGCTGCCCACGTAAATACCGGGATGAGATCATTTCTTTCAAGACAGAGCCAAAAAAATAAGAAAGAAAGAAGAAGGAAAAGAAAAAAAGAAATGCAAGCGTATCTCATGGGCTCTGACCCTCGTTGTTATAAAAAGTCAGATCAACATGCCTTTCATCGGCTACCGGAGAAGAGACCATCAGGCAGAAACGGAAGGACAAATACTTGAGAGGAGACAGAAGGCTGCACTTCACACAGGCAACAACGGCTCTGGTCTCCCCTTACCCAAGGTCAATGTTGACATTAGCCAACGGGTGTTGACCAACACCTAGCTCATTGCCTCACACCCGGCATATGGTCAGGAAGTCAGCAGGACCCAGCGCTGGAGCCGACCAGAGCCGACAGTTGCTATTTGGTCAATGCTGACACAGTCGGGCAAATATTTGGAACAGGCTCCTTCCCCGTAGCATGTCAAGTTCTTAGGGGACTGCTGCTTATACGCTGTGGACCTGCCCTGAGACTTCTACTGCCTTATCTAGCTTCTCTGACTGCCAGAACCCCCGCAAGATCAGTCAACCTCTCTCCTCACTCTATAACAGGAAAGAAACGAACGCCCAGGAAGGAGCAGGGACCTTAATGTTTTTCGTGGTCTGTGGTAGGTCCCTGCTCCTTCCTGGGTCTCAGTCAATAGTCAAGAAATAAAAGAGGTTAAATATGGCCCCACCGGGGATGGAAATGAGTTCCCAGGTTCCTGTGCTATCCCCTAACCAGCTGAGTGAGGGAACGAACAGTGTGTGAGACAGTGAGTCTTTCCTGCCTTCTGTCCCCTCCCCCTCTTCTTTTACTGCCGAAAGCTGTCTAAAAGGCCGCGGAGCGTACGGCTGTGGTGAGAACGTGGATTCCAGCGCCCCAAGCCAAGGTGGCACAGCCTCCATTATAGCCATTAGACATTCCACCCTGTCACACAGACAGGCAAACACGGCAAGAAACATAAAGCAGGCGTACGGAAAATATATGTTTCCTTTTTGGGGGAGTTAAAGGTTTGGTTTCCTTTGAAAATGTCAGTTTTCCTCTCCCTGCATCCTCATTAGCCTCCTGGGACGCTCTTAAACGTACCCGGCGTGCAGCAGAGCCAGGGATGAGGTATTTTTAGCTGATATTCTGGGCACAGATTCCTATTGTTCCACGATCCTTTTTTTTTTTTTTTTTTGGCTTGGCTGGATGGCACGTGGCCAATACAATGTATGCTCTTACAAAAATGTGTGTGTGTGTGTGTGTGTGTGTGCGCGCGCGCGTGCATGCACGTGCGCGTGTCTGATCATCGTGGGGAAGACGGGGCGTTATTGATGAAGTTTGGATGAGAAAGACCCTGAGAGCCCAGCAGGGGGCAACACGGAGCTCTCCACGAACCCTGTTGGCTTTTGTTACCGTCCCTTTTCACTTCTCCCATTGTTCCCTACGTTCCAGGGGAGGAAAAAGATCATCAGCTAATCCCAGCAGCACAGGATTAGGAACTAGACGTATTCTCAAGATCCGGTGCTCCCAATCGCTTGTTCCACGGTAACACTTCCAAACATTGGGAGATGCTACTATTCTACCTTCTCCTCCCCTACGAGGGGTGGGGGTGTGGGGAGGGCAAAATTAGGTGACTAATCATAAATAATACAATAATGAGGAAATAAATAATAACACAAGAACAAACTCTTGCGTTTTGCATACTCCCAACTATCAACCAATGTCCCCCCTATATCTCTCTACTTACAAAACATCTGTCATGCAAGGATCACCCAGTCTTGTAGTGGCAACAAGGAGAGACAGACAGGAACCGGCAATCTGAGTAAAGCTCCCCCACCCCCACCTGTGGGGGACATCAAAGCCGCAGGGAGCAGCCACGTGAGGCTTTCTCCTTCCCTGCACAGGGTGGACACTCTCTCTGGATGATCTGAGCATCCCCTCCATGTGGGCGCTAGCCTTCTTCGCGTCAACCTCCCTCAAAAGCAACATCATCGATTTTTGTAAATATCTTCTTCACATATATATTTTTTTCTTATTTCTCCCATATGCCTTCTCTTGCTCCTACCTCCTCCTGGACTTGATAGCCTTTGTAGGAAAACCCAACCACAAATGATTTGTGGTTTCTAACTCCAGTTCTCTCTCTGCTTCTATGCTCTTTTAAAGCCAACCCCACCAGGCACTGGTCTTCCCCTCTCTAACAAAACTTTCTTGGGAAGGATACCAAGGACGCCCCCAATGCTCAGTCCTCATCCGACAGAGCCCATGACTGGACCTGACATCGTGGTCACTTGGCCTCTTTGACCCCTCACTCTGTTGTATCCCTGGTCACTCCTTCTTGGTCAGTCTCCTCCCTAACCCTCCTCATCTCTCTAAACTTGAACTGTCCCATCCTCTTCTCTATCTAATACTCATGGTCCTTGGTGATTTTACCCAGTCTCATTGCTTTAAATTATTCTCGACGACATTGAAATGTCTGTCTCTGCCCCAGATCTGTCTCCTGAACCTAATCTGGATATCTACCCACCGAGTCAAGATCGCCACCTGGATTTCTAATCAAAATCTCCAACTTAACCATACACTGAAACAGAACTCCAGATCTTATTCCCCACCCTGGCTCGAATCTGTGCCAGCCAATTACAGCCGCCATGTCTCTCTGTGGACGAGAGGCCGCCTACAACCAACCCTCCTGTCACTCAAGACAAACATCTCAGAGTCATTCTTGACTCCTCCCCCCACACACACACACACATTTCCTATGTAAGCTGTCGACAGGCCATGTCTGCTCCGTCAAGGGACAAGCAGGCCTGATCACTTACCACCTCCGCCTGCCTCCAGGGCACCTTCCTGGACCCCCAACACCTGTAGACAGACCACCTGCCTCTTCCTGCATCCTGACATGTTCACTTTCAACACAGAAGCAGGGGCGACTCCACGAAGAACTCACATCATGTCACTCATCCATCACCCATTTTACAGATGAGAAAAACAGAGGCCTGGGAAGCTGAAGTAATTTGTTCAGCTTTACAGAGCTGGTGGTTAGAGACACCAGGATTTAAACCACGCCTGTGGAGGCCCAAACCCACTCACGCTTTGTTAAGTCACTCACTGCCTGAGAGTCATTCGACTCACATGGTAAAATGGTCCTTTGTAAATTAAAGTCTCTATGTGACCACCATTACCATTATCATCACCATTACCAACTAAAGTTCCTGATAAGGCAGACCTAGGGGAAAAGGTCATCAGTTACATAGAAATATTTTACTTAGAAAGGAAAGGCCAGAGGTTACCCTGCCCTGCCTCCCTCCCCCACTTCTTGAATGACAGCCCATCTCTGAGATCAATGACAAAGGCTGGGGTCTAACCCTGGAGAGTATCAACCTTGGAAACTGCGTGGAAGCCAGCAAGTGGGGGACTGGGTAGAGATGGAAAAAAAACCCCGCAGAGGTGTGGGGGGGGCAGCGTGCGGAGCCCGCCAGCCAGACCCCGCCCCCGACCACAACACTCATGGGCAGGTCTGGGATGTAATTTCCATCTTGGATGCCTTTCATTTGGCTCCACTCCCCACCTCCAGCTCCATCCTGGGGATTAGAGAACGGGGGTTGGGGGGTAGGGGGGTGCGGGGGACAGGCAGGAAGAGCGAGGGAACCACAAAAATCTCAGAGAAACAGGATTCCTGGCTGGGAATCCCAGTGACAAGTTATGTGCACAGATGTGAGCAGACACTGCCCCCCTGCCCCCCCCCAGGGCCCTCTCCATTGTCACTGTCCAACAGCACTCTCTGTGATGACTCAAATGTCTTCTGCCCACGCTGCCCAGTAGCGTACCCTCAAACCAATTTTCCGTGCTCCTGGAGAGAGAGAATTAAGATGCTTGAAGGCGCGGTAACAGCAGGAGAACAAAGATCTTCCTGTGTTCTTAGAGATGGTCTCTAAGAACCATCATCTCTAAGAACCAGTACCTGGCATGGCTTCCGTCCACTCCGTCACCCCAAATCCTACCCCGCTGCCTTCAAGGGCAGCTCAAGCCATGCACCCCTGTGCGGTCATCTATGCCCACTCAACTCCGGGGCTCATGGGGCTCACGTCAACAAAGGCTACAGAAACTCAGAGGAGACCGGGACCCTCTGGTTGGGGTGATCAAGGAGGCAGTCTCCAAGGAAACGATGACTTATATGAGAACTTAAGTCATAAGCAGGATCTGAACAGGCTGAGCAATGGTGCCAGGCATGCCACATGGGGACTCTAGAGCAGCGGTTCTCAACCTGTGGGTCACGACCCCGGCGGGGGTCGAACGACCAAGACACAGGGGTCGCGACCCACAGGTTGAGAACCGCTGCTCTAGAGTGAGCGAGGGTATAGGGACGGGAAGCCCGCTGTGAGGTCGGCAGGTGGGAAGGAGCCCAATGTGCCCGCTACCTGCCCGGCACAGAGGTGTCGGGACGTGTGTTTCCTGCCAGAAGTGAGCTTCTTCTGAGCCAGGTGGAGAAGGGTCACTAGGCTGGCTGTGACCTCTCTTTCATAGGAAATTAGGAATTTTGACCCATCTTTGAGCTGAGACACAACCTGGGGCCAGCACACGGGGAAGGCGCAGAAGGAGCCAGGACAAGAATGGACCACCGCAGTCCCATGTTTCCCCCGTCCCAACGTCCCAGTGACCACTGCCCTTTTGACAGCACAGTGTCACCGCAGAGACACTGTGGTCACCCTCCCAAGAGCCGCCTGACCTTGCTAAGAGAATGCTGATTTGGTTGGGCAGCAGCGTCCTACCTCCCAGGACAACTCATGATTTATCTCAGCCAGTGGACCAATCTCTTTCCCCTTTGCCAGTGACGCGCCTGAGGTGGACATGCACAGCAACGGCTGAAGAGATACAAGGGGACGTCTGCCCGGGTGCTTCTGAGAAAGAGGAAACTCCACACGTCAGAAGCTGACAACAGAGAAAGCCATAGCCAGCTCCTCCTGTCTCCTGTGGAGCCTGTCACAGAGCCCATCACAGGGGATGGAAGCCATCTCATACGTATGGGCCAACCAGCAGGACAGGGAAGCCAACACCCTGAAGAGGGAGGGCAGGGATGGGAAGAGAGGCCGGATCTCTGAGGAGGACACAGCTGAACTGTCAAACCAACTCAGAGACACGCACTCACCAATCGCTGGCTAAGTGAAAATCGCTCTCCGATTGGCCAAAGGCCCTGCTCATTCAGTTTTGCTGACCTGCCATCCAACACCTACTGAGTCTCACCGTTCACCCGGGCTTTGGCCACAGAGATGACCTCTGTGTCCTGTCACTATGGCGGTCACAGCATGTTGCCTCTGCAGGACGGCTCTCCAGTGGAGTCACAGAGTGGACCACAAACCCAGGCGCTGGGCAGTGTGGCCCAGACCGAGAAGCAAGGGTCACTGAGGGCCACACAAGACTGCTGAGCACCACCCTAAAAAAGAAGAGAGCCACACCTTCCCCGCTGCTCGGTAGGTAAAAGCACCTGGAAGGAAGTGGACGTGCCGGACCGGAGGGAGGGCTCAGGTCCCCGGCCGACCCCGCCGAAGGCCGCATAGGACACGGTATCAGCGCACTCCAGACCGAGTGGGAAGATCCCGCCCACCAGCGGGGCCCGGGGCGTGACAAGCGGGGCGCTTCCCTGCCAGACCCTCGCTGCCTATCACGCTTTACGGGCGCAAAAACAAATTCCACCATATGTTAAAGTTAATTGCAAACATTTGCCGCTGAAGAGAACTCCATTTTTCAAGAGCCCGCAGAGATCTGGTTACACCGGGGGCTGAAGCACCAACCAGCCCCATCCACTCATTGGAAGCAGCAGGGCCAACGTGAGGGCGCAATTCAACGGCGGTGGGGACCATCGCTCACTGTTCCCACCCCTGCTGTCCGGTCTGTCCCCATGTCCACCGGGTTCAAACCAATGCACACCCTGGGTCCGAGAGCATGCACCCCTCCATCGACACAGACCAAAACCACCGGGGGGGGGGGAGGGGAAAGATGGACGGTCGGGGTGGGCGAGGCGGGGGGAGGGTGTGGATGGGCTGGGAAGCCCGCTGGCCGTGTTCCATTGTCCGGTCAGTGCTGAAGTCAGAGGCACAGAGAAACCCAAAAACCCCTAGGAGGCCCAGAGTAGTCGGCTGGTTCGCTCAGGGCCCGCATGGGGTCTCTGAGTGGTAGTTATTGATGGTGTGGTTTAGGAAGAGGCCAGGGAGGGTAAACCAGGGGTTGACAAGACCCTCGGCTCACACTGCAGCTGGGGGAGGTCCCCAAACATTGGAGGGGGGGAGCTGGGAAGGGGGCTGGACTCAGGTCTTCCGTGAGCATTCTTCCGTGGTCCACGGAGAGGCATTTATAAGCCCACCCCCCCCCCGGGAGGCAGGAGGAGAAAACAGGAGGGCTTGCTGTTGCACCCACATTCTCGCCAGTCCCCCGAGAAGCATTCCGTGGTTTGGACTCGCGCCAGCCCAGCTGGAGCCGCAGGCTGTGAGGACCTGCGGGGTGTGAGGACCTGCTGGGTGTGAGGACCTGCGGGCTGTGAGGACCCGGCAGCTCCTGCACTTGCTCTTGGGCGGGTCCTCACGCACTGGGTTGGCACCAGCCCCGAGCCAGCTCAGGGAGGAGGATGGTGACAGTGAAGTCATCGCCATCCAGGGGTGATCTGCCACATCCAGGACCTCAGTCCCAAACCTTTCCAGAGGGGGAGCAGAATAAGTGGTCCCTCAGACCAGTACAGTAGGGACTGAGTAACTGTCGCTCAGTGTGGGTGGCCAGCTTCATGGGAACCCCCAACACTACCCAGCAGGCACCTGACTCCTAACAGCAAGTCACCAGACCCAAGCACGTCTGCATCCCCAAGAAGCCCATTCTTCTGACAGAGGCAAACACGTGCAATCACCTCAAAGGGACTCAAAGGGAGAAATCCTCAAGAAAGTCAGCCCCCCCCTTCCCGCGGGGCAGATCAGGGGTGTCACCTCCCTGTCTGGGCTCCATGACAACGAACACTTTCCCCACTAACTCTCTCATCCCTTCTGATAGGAATGTGGCCCCCACCACACATGGCATTCTGCATGTCCACTTTGGTTTCTATCCATGAGTCTGTAAACATGAGTTTCTTTGTGCCCCTCCCACTGCCCTGGGTCTCTGGTACCCAGCGCCCACAGGACGCCGCCGCGTACAGTAGGGACTGAGTAACTGTCGCTCAGACCGAATTAAATTGCGTGGAAATGAAGTCCTAGGCTGGGGCACAGAGGTCAGGGCTGATGGCTGATTCTATACAGCGAGGCATGACCAAGCCTCCCCCAGCTAGCCCACCTTCCCAGCGCTGGCTCCGGGGCGGGGGTGAGGGGATCCTGACTGTGGAAGAGGCCGTGAGGCTGATGGATGGCTGCCCCTCCATAAAGAGCAGTGTGACACAGGCCCCAGCCACCGCCTCGGGGCCGGCGAGTCCCCTGAAATGTTATGGCATCATTGCCATGGAGGTCACGGATGTAACGCACCATGCCGAGAGGCGAAACCTTGGTGGAAACCCAATCGAGAGCGAGTAACTTAACCCCTCTGAGCCTCAGTTTCCCTGTGTGTAATAAGATAATAATGCTTGTTTCTTTTTCTAAAAAAAAAAAAAAAAAGTCTACTTTATTGAATATTTTAGAGAGAGAAGAAAGGGCAGGGAAAGAGGGAGACAGGAACAGAATCAATCTGCTCCTGTACGTGCTCTGACCAGGGATCAAACCAGCAACCTCTGCACATAGCAACAGTACTCTCAACTGAGCCATCTGGCCAGGGCATTTTTTCATACCATCATTGGGAGGATGAAATATAGTAATGATGTAAAGGAAGTGGTGAGAGGAGCATAGTAGGTCCTCAGTGACTGGTACGATTCCCATTTCCTGACCTGCCTTTAGGACTATCAGTTCTAGAATGATTTCATCTAGTCAGAATGAGGTGGGGTGTTTTGTTTTGTGTTGTTTTGTTTTGAGGGAGGGTTGTCTCATTTGAACTTTTAATTTAAATACACTAGACAGAATCTATAGGAACTCTGGGGTTAAGAGTCGAAGAAACCCTACAGTGTCCAGTAACTGAGGCTTCTCTCGGATCAAACGGCCAGACTGGTGTCTGACTCGGCCGTGGAAGCGCTGGAGAAGGGAGCCCCTCCCGACCCGACCTCCCAGCTCGAGTCTTCCTCCACCGGGCCTCCACCAGGCAGCCGTCCAACCGCTCCAAGGTCCCCCGCAGTCACCACTGCCTTTGCTGGTTAATGCACAAGTGGCCGTTACTCATTAGCAAGTGTGAACAACCCACGGCCCCAACAAGCAGAAGTCCGGGTTAGAGAGCTCAAGTGCCTCCGCTCATTAGCATCTGTGAGAAACACTCCCCCATAAAAATGCCAGAGGACAAGGGGGCCCACTCACATCCTGACCCGGTGACAGGGGTCCACTCCCCTCCAGGTGACTTTGAGGGACCTCACCACACCTTCCTTCCCTTCTGCCACACTCCCTTGCCCCGCGACCAGCTCCTTCTCTGTGGCAAATCCCGATGTCAGACACCACCCCGTCCTCCTGCAGGGGAAGAAGAGGGACTGTGGTCCTGAATGGGGGGTCAGCAGGGGGGGGGATGCAAAGGGGAAGACGAGGAGCTGTGCCCCCGTCCCTCCGGTTTCTAGAGCATTCTTGCTGCTGCGGTGGCTGCTGCTGCTCTGTGTGTGCGTGTGTGTGTGTGTGTGTGTGTGTGTGTGTGTGTGTGCTTGCACGTCTTCCTCCCCATGAGTTTGAACACCGGCCAACTCCAAGAACAAGAGCAGACCGGGCTCGGCAAGAAGATAACCACAACTGTGTTGGGACTAACACTGAGGTTTCACAAAGGCCACCGGAGCGTGAGTGATGGGACGCTCACCAGAGAGGCTGGAGGGGGCGGGGCGGGGTGGGGGGGCGTGAGAGGAGGACGGAGGAGGAGGATGAGGGAGGAAACTCCAGAAGGGCCCTCCTCAGAGCGTGTCACCCCACCCCAGCCCCGAGAAGAGAAGCCGCAAGCTCCTTCTCGTTGCCCAACTCACACCCCCGGGCGTGCTGCATTTTGAAAAAGCCTCCTCTGCCCTCTCCTGCCCATCTGGGAGTCTTGAACACTGACACGGGCCCCTCCTTTTCTGATAACAGGAGCCTCCTGGAACCTTCAAATCAGACCCTGGCTGATGAGGAAGTCTTGAAGCATAAAGAGACTCCAGCCAGACAGACAGCCCTGCCCCGGATAGCCACCCCTCCGCCCGCACCCTTGCACCCCTGGGCAAAGCCCAGTCCCCCCAGGCAAGGTGCAGCTGCCCGCCCGAGGGTCCCAGGAGGAACCAGCACAGGGAACCCGATGGCTGACTTACGAGCGTGAACAGCCAGCCGCCCCCACACCTTACACTCTAAGCCAGGGTGAAGGCAGGACCCAGAATGTGGGGTTCTCATCACCCCGTCCTGACTTGGCCACCCAACACATCCCGGACAACGTTATTACTCTACATCACACGGTATCTGTAAAGAAAAGCAAAAAAAAAAAAAAGAGAGAGAGATTTCTTTTAAGTGTGACAGCAGGCAATCTGCCTTGCCTAGAATAAATTCCTCAGCTCTGAAGAGAGTAGCTGGAAAAAGAACGTTTCCGGGAGTTAGGAGGGAGGAGGTTGTTAAGATAACGGCGTGAGCGTGCTTTATCAAGTGCACGGGACCTCAGCGGGTCCTCTGTCACCCTCCTGGATCACTCCCACCTATGGGAGAAGAAACGGCACCACCGAGCAGGGAAGGGTCTGGAGAGGCAGAGAGGGAATAGCCCCGCCGGAGCCTGTGAGCTGGGCTCTAAAATCTGTCCTCGGTGATAATTAGCAGCCATGGGCACACAGGGTCTGAGCGAGCATCAGAAGCCAGAACAGGGGACAAGAGGGCACCAGCTCTGGGCGCTTGGATCTGACCACTCGGGACAGGAGAGGTGATGCCCGGAAAGCAGCAGGTGGGGCATGTGGCAGGTTGGCTGGGGCTGGCGGGCTGGCAAACACAGGGCAGGCCGGGGGGGGGGGGGGGCAGGGCCCAGTGACGGGAGGGGCTGGGGCTTGGGCTGGCGGGCTGGCAAACACAGGGCAGGCCCGGGGGGGGGGGGGCAGGGCCCAGCGACAGGAGGGGCAGGGCCCAGCGATAGGAGGGGCAGGGCCCAGCGACGGGAGGGGCTGGGGGCAGAATGGCTCTGTGGGCGGCACGTCCACTAGATGAAGTTGTCTTGGCACCTGCCCGCCTCCTCAACCTTGGCCAGGGCTCACGACCAGGAGCGCCAGCTTCGAGAGGCCATCCCTGCCAAGTCCTCCGCTCGGGAAGGGGCATGCCCAGGCCATGCCAACGTCCGGGACGCTGCGCAGGGGCCACAGGCAGGGGTGTCAGCCCCAGACTGGCACCACTCCCTGTATCTCCGCCCTCACACTCCCCTCCCACGAGGGGGACGCACGTTCCTATCAGAGGTAGATGGGCCCCAGGTGGTCACTGCCCCAGGGGAAGCCCACAGAGCACCCAGCTGCCAGGCAAACCCAAGTCCTCCTGTGTCCCCGAGCCCTCTCCAGGCCTCTGCTCCATCCGCTGCGGCCACCAGCAGGCTCGATCCTTCTGTTGGGGACACGACCTCCACACCTGGGCACCCGGCAGCACTTAAAATGCTTCTTGCCAGTGTGGCAGAGAAAGGGGTGGGAGGTTCTGGGCAAGATTCCAGCTTCTCCCGACTGGCTGGGTAACACCAGGCAGAGATAAAGTGGGGTTTTATCCGGGGTCTAAGAACCCCAGAGAGCATACGGCCTCGCATGTCAGCGCTTACCTGAGCTTCTGGGAACTAATAGCTAACAATGTCAGTCCCTTCTACAAGTTAAACACGGGCCAGCTAATGCAGTCCTCGCACAGAGGAGACAAGCTGCGCTCCCCCACCCGATGGGTGAACGGAGGCACAAGAGGCTAAGTGACGTGCCTCAGTTTCCCCCGTGGCTAACTGGGTCAGTGCCCCCTGTGCGGGACACTCGAGCATCTCTAACGCCCCTGCCCAACCAACAGCATCTCTATGATGACAAAAATATCCTGTACGTTAAGCTTAGACAGATGACCACAGTCTGGCCTAAGCCGCAGCCTCCCTGCCCATCAATAAACACATCAACGGCCCCCAGGCCTCTCACGTGGAGATGGGGGGGGGGGGTGAACGCCCAGGCGAGCAGTTTACATGACCCCTTTCTAGCCCGCAGTCCCCGCTCCCCAGGACGGGCAAGTGTTCGTATCACTGCCTGGCAACCAGACTGGGACTAAGCTTGCTAAAATATGAGCGTGTTTTTGGCTAGAGGACCTGAGAGCCCGCAGCCCTACGGAGAGAGAAAAATTGAACCCACCAGGCCGTGGCTCCAGACAGGGGAGGAATTAGGCTTCCCACGGAGCGGGCTGAACCGTGGCATTCTTCAGATAATGCTGAACAAACCCCCAAACAAAGGCGGCCAACCTAGCGGCATGTTCGGAAAGTGTGTTCTCAGCAGAATCAGGCTCACCAGAGCCCCGCGCGGCGCGGCACAGCGGCCCGGGGTCCCCTCCCGAAGTGTCCCGTTTTTCCGTGCTCTGCTCCCCTTGTCTGAATTCCTACAGGTCCTGCCAATCAGAATTCCTCACCTCAGGCTTGAGGGGGACTTGGCAACCAGGCCGAGGGCCGGTGCTCGTAAGTGTGATCCCAAACCTTAAAAACATGGCCACCCTCCCACGCCAGTGCACCGTCATCGGGCAGCCGGTCCTCGGGGATTCGGGGCGGCGCCGGAAGGCAGAGGGGTTCGGGGGGGGGGTTCTGGAGTCTCCTCCCTGGCTCTCGGTTCCACCTCAAATGACCCTTCTCATATTTACCTGGGCTGTACTACACGGCGTAGAACTACGACCCTGAGAGTTCAACCTTGAGGTTATTTGGGGGAATGCGGGGGACTGGAGGGCTATGCCACTTCCACTGTTAGTTTTTAAACCCTGGTTATCGTTAGCATGGTTAGCATGTGTGCACCTGCTACATCAGCAGCTAGATGGCCCAGCAGGCATGTTTCCGAGGTTCAGTCTGTCTTCCTGACACAGAATATGCAGGGTCCGGTAGAAACAGCGGACGCCACGGAAGCAGGCTTCCGCGTTCGACGGTGAGCGCGAACCCCCTGGCACTGGTCGTCACCAAACGTAGCTTCCACCCCGCTCATGCCCAGCGGTGGGCCTGCGCTCCCTCCCCACATGCCCCGGACGGACGGTCTGCGTGGTGGATGGACCCTTTCAGCATGTTGTGGAGGATGGAATTTGAGGTCTGGAGCCTAGATCGGTGTCCATCCACGTGGACCGTCTGAGGAGCTAGTGAGGTCGATGTGTTTCCTGCACAAGGAGGCACCTGTCCCCTGCAGAGTATGAGGACTGGTCCACACCCCCCCCCCATGGCTAGAGCTTCCCCCCAACCCCCAACACCTCTTGCTAATTCTGTGACTTCAAGGAGGAGGCTCTTTTAGGGACCTTCTCTATAAAAAAAGAGAAAAAAAAAATCCCACCCTCACAAAATGCTTGGGAATGAATGAGATAAGAAGCAGAAAACATTTGGGGTGTGTCTGAGGAAGAAGATGCAGAGAGGTAAGCCGTTCGGCTTTCTAGGGGGAACGAAATCTCCGAGATGCTCTAGAGCTTACAGACTCTTGTGCGTGGCTGCCCTGAACCCCGTCTCCACTGAGACGTTGCAGCTCTTGAAAAGGTACAAACCACAGACCCCAAAACGCAGACCAGGCCTTGGAGCTATAAGCTAACCGTCCTTGGATGGAGGTCTGACAGATGTGAGCACCAAGGCCAGGAGAGATGTGGGCCACAGAGCTTGACCATTGGGTCCCACTCCATCCCCAGGAGAGAGGAGACACCCCAGGATTGCAGAAGGGGAGGACCAGGGACCCCTCAGGCTGACCGCAGACAGAGCAGAGAGCAGGCTTTGTGAACGATGGCTACACTGCGCATGGGGGACGGCTGTGGGCCGAGGACCGTCCCCTCAGCCAGGTGTGCCCCAGGGAGCAGTGTCCCTCACACGTGTGTGTGCATGGGGGACGGCCGTGGGCCGAGGACCGTCCCCTCAGCCAGGTGTGCCCCAGGGAGCAGTGTCCCTCACACGTGTGTGTGCATGGGGGATGGCCGTGGGCCGAGGACCGTCCCCTCAGCCAGGTGTGCCCCAGGGAGCAGTGTCCCTCACACGTGTGTGTGCATGGGGGACGGCTGTGGGCCGAGGACCGTCCCCTCAGCCAGGTGTGCCCCAGGGAGCAGTGTCCCTCACACGTGTGTGTGCATGGGGGACGGCCGTGGGCCGAGGACCGTCCCCTCAGCCAGGTGTGCCCCAGGGAGCAGTGTCCCTCACACGTGTGTGTGCATGGGGGACGGCCGTGGGCCGAGGACCGTCCCCTCAGCCAGGTGTGCCCCAGGGAGCAGTGTCCCTCACACGTGTGTGTGCATGGGGGAAGTTACAACACACTGTCCCCTGAAGACAAAGCTCAACTGCCCAGACTGCCTAACCTGCTGATTGTCAGCCTTTCCCATCTCATGCCTCACAAAAACTAATTACTGAAATTCTGCAGCACAACAAAATGGACATTTTTTGCCAGTCTGACAAAACATAGGCATGATTTTGATTCAGTCACACCAGGCAGCTATTATTGTGTTGGCTGTTGTCACTTTTTTAATTTGACAATTTAAGGAGGAAGAAGTCAGTGCCCCTGACCAAACAGTCAGGTATTGCACATTTTAAAACTCTTATGGCACACGGATTGAAAATCACCGGCCTACCCAATCATAAATGTTCAGGACGTTACCTGTTGACTAGTCAGCAATTCTACTGACGTTTGGGTTACTCACGTCATTTCAGAGTTCTTCTCCCCAGAGAAGGTGGTGGGTTTTCACCACCACACTCAGCCCGTTTGTGATCAGATGCCCGTAGCTGTGAACCAGCTGACGGGGGTTAGGGACTTACACTCCTCAGACAGTGGAGAGAAGGAAGCACTCGCCCTTTTCAGGCCACAGCCCATGGCCTGCACACACCACTTCCCACTGTGGACTGAACCCGGGGTCCTGGGCCCTCCCCCACTCTTCCCTTTCCACACACTCTGCCCAAGTCATCCACCCAACCCCATGGTTTCAACACCATCGACAAGCCGATGACTCCCAAATCGCTGCCTCCGGCCACGCCTCCATACGCCAAACTCATGTCCAGTTGACCACCTGACATCTCCACTTGGACACATAACACCCACCTTCCACGTCACTTGGCCGAACAGAACCCTTTGCCACGGCCCCATCTACTTGCCAAGTGGGTCACATGGTAGCCAGGAGGGTCCCTGTCTACCCGAGAGTCCCCTTTGGTTCCTGTCTGTCCCTCACACCCCACAACCTGTCAATCAGTCCAGGGGCCACATGGCAGCCGGTGACCTCCTGAAAACATGGTTGGATCTCGCTCCCCTGAGGCAAGCTCTCCAGGGGTTCCCTGATAGATTTAGGACAAAATGGTAAATCCCCTCTTGAATTGACAAGAATGTCTAGTCTGATCCCTGCTACCGTGTCCAACCCGAAGTCACATCACTCTAGCCACTGTCCTTTAACCCCGACCAACTGGCTTCTGTCTGACCTCGAGCCTGTTTCCAACACGGGGCCCTACATTCAGCCTGGAGGAAAGGCCACCTCCTCCTCCCCCCCTCCTCCTCTGGAACACAGATGGCCCCTTCTGGCATCGAGACCTGGACCACAGCTCCAACAGGCCCCCCAGCCCCCCACCCTAAAATACCCATCGGGTCACTATCCCTGACATTTGTGCCTTTGTTCCTGGTTTGTCTCCTCCCCTCTAACGTAACTCGAAATGTTTCCCAAACATATGCCTCATCTAACCCACGAAATACATCTTCATCATCCACAGCACACCTCGCACCACAAACCTACTTTTATATGCAGCAGTGGGATTCCGCCGGTTCGCACCGGTGCAGCAGAACCAATTCCTAATGTTTAGTGGAGTTCGGCGACCCAGTTGTGAAAATGGCACTGGTCATGGGGGTTCTCTCTAAGGTGGGTGTCTGGGCGGCCGCCCAGTGTGGAAATCAGAAGTCCACATCCCTTACTCTTTTGTAACGTTCACCTGCGCAACTGCGTATTCTATGGGCTCACAGGAGGTTCATTCCGTCCACAGGGGGAAACACTGCAAGTGAGAATGCCAATCCGGAAGCAATATGGAAATACCTTAAATAAGTTTTATTGTGTTTTTTTTTGTCAGGTGTTATTGCACTTTTTTTTTTCATTAACAGTTTAAAACTCTTTCTTATAATCTAGTTTTGTGTACCTCTTTCATTGTTCTTATTTAAGTGTTAAATGCATGAAATAACAAACTACCTCTCAGTATATGGGGGTTTTTTTATATTTAAAATGGTCATTGAGGCAGAGAACCGGTTGTTAAATTATGAGACGCCCACCACTGTTTATATCTCATATCCCTTTGTGGCCAGGCAGCAGAAGAGAGACACTGTTGAATAATTATCCTCCCCCACCCTCGACGACAGGAAACACAGGAAAGCTCAGAATTTGCTCCCCACCTCCGTCTTAACAAACGGTCTCTATGCTCACGCAAGCACGGAAGAAGCAGGGTTGAGATCAGGAGGCCGAGGTGTGGACCCCGAACTCAGCCACTCAGGACGCAGGATGACAAGAGCCCCGCTGCACCCCCACCCCCAACACACACACTCTGAGCTGCATTCTTCACACCTGGTGGACAGATATCCTATAACCCCACCCACCTGTCAGGCGTGTGACGGGAACAGGTGAGCCCAGCCATGCAGTCTGCACAGCGCAGACTGTGAACTACACCCGTGGGCATCGTCAGCATCATTGAGGTCAATGGCACTTGCAAAGACTGCACAAATCTACCTGGTCACTGATCTCACCTGATCACATCTGATCCACGTTGGCCCCGGGGCTCACGCAAGCACAGGCGTGCGTGTTGGTGTTGGAACAGGGTGTGGAAAAGAGGCCCTGCTCCAGGGGTGTCTGCAAGGACGTATCCCCACCACAACCACGGAGGCCCGCTCTGGGGCGGGGGCGGGTGAGCCGGCAGGCACAGAGGTCAGCGTTAATTCCCACTGGCCGCGTTTTCCACTGTGCCTATGCAGCAGCCCTCCACTGGGAGCTGCTCTCAGATTCCGCACGCCTCCGGCTGACATTGGTGAGCGGTGATTAGAATATGCCCACAGGGCCTCTTAAACTTTCCTCCTCTCGTTAGACTGTTTGTTTTCAGCAAGATTTATGGGTGCGTCTGCTGAGCGCAGGCGGGGATGGCCAACGCGGGAGTCCGTCCGCTCACAGCACCCCGGCGGCCACGCCACCACCCAAGCACCCACCCTGGGCGTCCCCCTGTCCCACAGGGAGGACAGGCGGGAGACGCAGGGAGTGTGCAGGTTCCTGACCAGCCCAGAACTGCACCCACAGCTATTGCCTTCGGGAGAGCCAGACTGCCTTAGTCTCCTCATCTGTGAAACGGGGGGCAGAAGACACAGAAGCCGACCTCGGCGAGCTCTGGCACAGAGGAAGCGCTTGATGTTTGGAAGCATGTCGCTCTCTACCTTGGCCACACGCCCACAGTGCTGTTCGTGAAAAGAACAAATGTGGTTCCCTGACGCAGGTGAATGTGGACCAGTAGCAGGATCTCCAGCCGAGGCGCAGGGACCCCCATGAGAAAAAGAAAAGAACCCTTGCCTCCACGTCACAGGGAGGGCCCCCCACGCACCTGGAAGGACTCCTCGGCTGGAGGGAGCTCTGTGGGAACCCTGGCCCCTACTCACCCACCCAGGCTGAGGGGTGGTCAGGCGGGCCCTGGGGTGGGGGGAGGATGCGTTATTTTCTATAAAATCTGAGGGTCGATGATGTGGTGTTTTACCCCCATCCCACCCCAAACACTGATTCTACACATCTTCTCTCCTCCCATAACACCCACAAAACCAGGGACCGTGCTGAAAGGAACTGGGGACAGCCCTGCAGACCCCTGCTGGTCCGGGAGCTGCTCTGTGCCGCAGGGCTGCCGGAAGCATGGCCCTCCTGCCCAGAAGACGAGAGGAGGCTTCCATCCATCTCCAAGGCAAAAGCACGCATATGGGCTTCCTCACGGGGGGATTAGCGTGGAGCCCGTGAGGACCAGCTGTCCGCTTCGCCACCAGGACCACATGGAAAGGGCCGGGGCTTAGGCTGGGTGAGAGGACCCTCCCCAGCCAGGACGGGTTGTTAAACATGGCCACGGGTTACTAAGAGAAGCAGTGTAAGTAAGCTGCTTTTCCAAATGCCTTCATCAGCCTGACGAGCTCTTGTCTATCCACGGTGCCTCGGCTGTCTGGCCTTGGAGTGGGGAAGAAGGGCGGGGGGCCCAAGACACCCCCACCTTTGCCAACCAGGGGACCCGGTTCCCCGGAGTGGGTCAGAATATGGAGTAGCTAATTAACAAAACAACAGCCCCTCTCCTTGGCCAGTAAAGAAAACATGGGTGTTATCCGGACTCAAAGGCTAAAGTCCAAGAGGAGGCAGGGCCCTCCACCATTGCTGCAGAGGGCGGGGAGCTGGCAGGTGGGCTGGTGTCCGAAGCCCAGGGCTTGGGCTGACCCCTGCGCTCAACACTTTCACCCTCCCCTGATTGTGGACAAACTCCTCAGACCCCCTCCCTACACCTCCATGGGCCCATCTGTAAGACTGGGCTCAATAATTCCAACACTGCAGGGTTCCCCAATAAGGGACATTAACTTATGCCAAAGCACTGGCCCCGTGGACCCTCGGTGAGTAGGAGGGTCTGTCTTTCCCTCCTGGCTCCATGCCAGGTCCCTCGCCACACGTCACGATGGACCCTTGCCCCATATCATGATGGACCCGCGCCCCATCCACATCGCCGCAAGCTGGACCACAAAGCGCACAGCTTCAGACACCAGAATCCGAGGACTCCACTCTTGGCTTTGCCTGAGTCTGGTTACTTGAGCCATTCCATGCCTCAGTTTCCCCTGATGCGGTACAGATGGAGCAGGAGTCTCCACGGCAGAGGGGAAAGGGCCCACTGTGCACGAGGCATGACAACAAGCACTGTCCACACCATCTCTCCTTGAGCCAGCACGAGAATCCCACAGGGTTATTACTACAAATGAGGAAACAGAGGTTTAGGGAAGTAACTTTGCCCGAGACCACCCAGATCGTCTGAGGCCCCGAGATTCAAACTCAACCTCCCCAGTTCAGAAGGCAAGCCCTTCCTTGTTTTTTAGTACCCCAGAGGTGTTCCGAGCCTTGGCAAGATTGTGTCTGGAGAGAATTAGAGAAAAGTCCGGACTATCACCACACCATAAAGGTGCGGGAAAGAACCAATGTTTCCTAAGTCCCGCAGTGTCCGAGGTGCACACACGTTAAGCTGTCCACGCACCATCCTTCCGTCACCCTGCTAGGTTAAAACCCGGGCAACAAATACAACGAAATCAATGTTAGGATGAAGTTAATAAAAAAAAAATAAACCAAGACACACACACACACACACACACACACCCCCCCGTACTTGTCTGACAGTGGGAAGCACAGGGTCCTCGAAACACAAACTGCGAACGGTCCAGTCCATGCTGGGGCAGCTGCCTCGGGCGGCATGGGGCGGGCTTCCCTCCAACCGAGTCCACCTGATCCAGCTCAACTCACCCACCCCTAAAGCCTGTTCTGGGCCAGGGCGTGCGTGACTGGTGACTAGAAAGCTCCGTCACACGCACGCGCCCAGTTCTCCGGGGGCTCTGAGCACCGATCCCGGCAGGTAAACTACAGCCTGGACGACCCCCCTCCTTCCCTTAGAGAAAGAAGCCCCAGTTCAGAAAGTAATTAGCCAAAAAGGAGGTGGTGACGAGATGTGGTTGGAACTGGGTCCTCAGAGGGGTGCCGCCTGCGAAGCCCTTGGTGGCACTGTGTCCTGAGCCTGGTACACTCTAACTATGCCTGCATCCAGGAAGGGAGCAGGCGGGGCCCCCTGCCCGGGTCCCCCATCCGAACCTTCCAGGACCCTCCACAATGGCTTCGTGCTCTCCAGGGCGGCACCTCCTTCAAGGGCCACACCTCCCCATGGAGCCATCAGCCTCGGGCTTCCAACTGAGTCTTGTTGGCAAATACATTCTTCCCAACAAATCTCTGAAAATCAATTAGGGGGACATTACCCATGTCCCAGAATTGCTCTGCCAAACACACACACACACACACACACACACACAATAACAACAACAACAAACAGACTAACCAATATATCCTTCTACAAATGCTTTCATTTCAGAAACCAGAGCTGCAGACCACTGCTCAGGACCCCCACCTCGGAGCAACCTGGGGGCTTGCCTGTCCTTGGGCACAAGCCCCCCGCCAAGGTCCTTGTTTGGTTGTCGAGCCGTAGAGACAGACCGAGTTATTCATTAACTTCCTGTATGAAAACCCACATAATAAAACTGAAGTGTGTTAAACACATCCAGATGAGGGAGTTTTAAATCACCTGCGTGTCACTAGGCTCCTTTAAACGGCCGTCATCTCTCCTGGAACAAATACGTCCTCGCTCCGCGTTATTAAAGGGAGATAACAAAATTTATGGCCCGCCGCCTTCCCTCCCAGGGCGTGACACCGAGGAAGAGTTGACAAGCAGCAGGGGGGAACAGGTAGGTGGCCCCCAGAGCTCCCTGCTGGCCCTGTGACATGCTCCGAGATTAGGGGCAGAAAGGTGTCTCGAGACGAGAAGGTGTTGTGTTTCTGTGACCGGCCGTGGGAATCGAGCCTTCCTCCCTGTGTAACAGCCACTTAACCTCTGATGTCTCCCCGGGGACTGACGTGTGAGGAACAGCAGGCCGCTGTCCCCTCCACCACGGCTGCCACCGGGAACCGCAGGGCAGCGTGAGGCTGCCCTCAGACAGGTCCCCCTGGGCTGGACCTGCAGGCAACCACAACGTGGTCACAGATTCCAGTTCTGGTGGGACCCCGTGTCTCCTAGGTTACAGCTGCGGACGGTGTTTTCTTTATTACAACAGAAGAGCGTGCGCTCTCCGGGGACTGTTCAAGCATTTGTGTGAGGCACAGCGTGTGTGTGTGTGTGTGTGTGTGTGTGTGTGTGTGTGTGCGCGCGCGCGCGCGCACGTGCGTGCGTGCATGTGTGTGTCCATCCGCGCTCACACGCTCCGGCGGTGGCCACAATCATGACCCGGCTCTTCCAATAACTGTCTCCAGACATTTAAAGCGCGTGGTGCCTTCCTGAGGTCCCGGCAGCCGGGCTGAGCAGACATGGGATGGTAGTAACCGCATTGGAAGCAAACAGTCTCAGGACTCCAATTAACACAGAGGAAGTGATCGCCTCCTCAAATTTCCTTTCAATTCAGCTCCATAAAAACAATCACTGGGTAATATCCGACGGGCAAAGCTCGTGGCTGGGGGCCAACAGCTGGGTCGGGTGGACAGAGCAAACAGAGGTCTGGCCCCCGCCCCGGTGGAGTGTCTTAAATAAAACACACTCCGGCCTCCTCGTCTGCGGCTTCCTCTAGTCTTTTTGTGGTCGTATCAGGAAGTCATGGCCAGGTGTCCGTCTGGAGTTGGACGTGGGCTGGGGTATTGCTGATACACCTTAGAAACCAGAAGCCACCAACCCAAAGTCACCCAAATGCACGCTCAGTCCCTTTTTTCTCGTTATTGACGGACGGTTAGAGCCAGAGGCCCTGACATGCACACAAGCATGGTGGGACCCAGGGCGGGGGCTGGGGGGTATACCTGTGTGCTCACAGCTAGCTCTCTAGCACGTGCTTGGGCCCCTTGTCACCTAAGCCGGGCCACAGAGTCAGAGGCAAAGTGCCCCACAACGGATATGGAGATGGTCTGAAATCCTTGTCTCTGAAATGTCACCAAGGCTTCCCAGCCTCAAATCCCACCTCCCCCTCCCCCCATCACACACTGTAAGAGATGCAACACGTAAAAGTGCTCAGGGCCTCGGGACCCGCTGGATACGGGTCAGAGGCACAGCCCGCGTGGGCACCCCGGCTGCCCCTGTAACGAGCTAAAGCAAACTCGGTGCCTTAAAGCAACAGAAAGTTTTCCTCTCGCAGCTTCAGAGGTCAGAAGTCCAAAATCCGTGTCCCTCGGCTAACACGAAGGGTCAGCAGGGCCACTGTCCCTCCGGAGGCTCTGGGGGTGGATCCACCGCTCTTCTGGCTTCTGGAAGATGCCGACACCCTCAGCTCGGGGCCACATCACTCAGTCTCTGCCTCTGTCTTCACATCATGTGTGTGCGCTTGTGTGTGTGAAGTCCCTCTGCCTCTCTCTTCTAAGGATGAATCTGGTGACATTCAGGGTGCCCGTGGATCGTTCAGAACAATCTCCTCCTCTCGAATCTTTCATGGAAGCCCACCTACAAAGACCCCTTTCTTCCAAATCAGGTCAGGTCTCCAGGGTGCAGGGGTTGGGACCTGACGTCTTAGGGGGACATTTTCAGCCAGCCCAGACACGATGCTAACTGCCAGAAAAAAACAAACAACAAAACAAACCAGCAGACAGCAAGACGCGACAGCAGCCCCGAGAAGTGTTCAGATGGACAGACGTGGAAGAGATGTCGGAGCGCTGGCTCTCCAAGCGTGGTCCCTGGAACAGCAGCGCCACCCAGGGAACTGGTTAGAAAGTTACCCCCCCCCCCAACACGCCCCCTGAGTCAGAACCTCAGAGGGGTAGCCCAGCAGTGGTCTACGTCCTCCCAAGCCATTTTTTTGTTTTGTTTTGTTTTGTTTTATTTCTATTTTTCTGAAGTGAGAAGTGGGGAGGCAGACAGACTCCCACATGCCCTCAACCAGGATCCACCCAGCATGCTCACCAGGGGGCGACACTCTGCCCATCTGGGGCGTTGCTCTGTTGTGGCTGGAGCCATTCTAGCGCCTGAGGCAGAGACCATGGAGCCATCCCCAGTGCCCAGGTCAACTTTGCTCCAATGGAGCCTTGGCTGCAGGAAGGGAAGAGAGAGACAGAGAGGAAGGAGAGGGGGAGGGGTGGAGAAGCAGATGGGCGCTTCTCCTGTGTGCCCTGACTGGGCATCAAACCTGGGACATCCACACGCCGGGCCGACATCCACACGCCGGGTCGACATCCACAGCTCAGCCAGCCAGCCAGCCAGGGCCCCAAACCATTTTTTTTTTTTTTAAGAAATCTTGTCCTTTTTATTTTATTTTTTTAGATTTCATTTATTCACTTTTAGAGGGCTGGGGTAGGAAAGAGATAGAGAGAACAGGGGGAGGAGCAGGAAGCATTAACTTCCATATGTGCCTTGACCAGGCAAGCGCAGGGTTTCAAACCGGCAACCTCAGCATCCCAGGTCAATGCTTTATCCACTGCGCCACCACAGGTCAGGCCCCAAGCCATTTTTTTAACAAGATGATTCTCATGCACATTAATGTCTAAGACCCACTGGAGCAGAGGTTATAGAGTTCTCCTTATTCTAGCCTTCTGTCCTCACTATCTTCGCTAAATTTATATCCAGCTTCTGCTTAAATACCTCCACTCTGTGCACCTACCTGCCTTCCCCATTACTTGTGGTGAGAATGGTTAGAAATGGCTTGAAGTCACTAAGGTAAGATGTAAGAATTATATTATATCTCCAGACCCCTCTGAAACTCTCTAACCTTCGCTGTACTTCTGAGTCGCACATCCCTGCGCCCGAACTAACTCAGCAGCTATGGAGCACCAATCTCTGGGCCACGGTGCTGTCCTGGGCTCACGGGTGCGATGTTTCCGAATGTGACCCTCAGAATACATTAAAGACAGAAGGTGTGTAAATTAGCAGATCTGTCTCTGGTTTAGGGGTGAAGAAGGGTGTTCGAGGCCGGGCTTAGCCTCTTTTTTCCATAAAGTGAGCGAAGTGGGCCATGTCCAATCACCCGGTGACTCTCAGTGTAGCCAAGAGCGCCGCCTGAGTCCAAAATAACGCAAAAGCTGACTAAAAAAGAACATGTATCAGAGGATCACTACAAAAATGTACAGTCAGGAAAAGAAAAGAAAAGAAAATGAGGCTAGAGGCCTCGACACTAACAGTGATAACTTGTTTCTTCCTTAGGATTCTTCCAATGTGTTCCAAAGGTTCTACAGTGTGTCTGTAAAGTCATGGTGCACTTTCGACCGGTCACAGGAAAGCAACCAAAGATGATAGAAATGTGAAATCTGCACCAAATAAAAGGAAAACCCTCCCAGTCTGTAGGATGATGTGGCAGCATGTGCGCACGTGCAGATGATGATGTAACACCGTGTATACAGCGGAGCAGCCCACAGCCATGCCAGTCGAGATGTGGACGGTACAGAGGAAAGTTCAGTGTGTTCTGTGGCTCGCTAAATTCGAATCCATGACCAAAGTGCCATGTGAATATCGGCACATTTATAACGAAGCGCCACCACATAGGAATAACATGACTCGGTGGGATAAGCAGTTGAAGGAAACCGGCAGTTTGGTGGAGAAACCCCGTTCTGGTAGGCCATCAGTCTCAGTGACAAGTCTGTAGAGGCTATACGGGATAGCTAACTAAGGAGCCCTAAAAAATCTGTGCATGAGCCCACATCGAACTACACTGAATAGATATGAAACTGGGTGAGTTTTCCTTTTATTTGGTACAGATTTCACATTTCTATCATCTTTTGTTGCTTTCCTGTGACCGGTCAAAAGTGCACCATGACTTTACGGACACACTGTATAAGAAGCACGCAGTCCCGCCTGACCAGGAGGTGGCGCAGTGGATAGAGCACTGGACTGTGACATAAAAGACTCGAGTTCAAAACCCCGACGTTACCCAGCTTGAGCATAGGGTCACCCAGCTTGAGTGCGGGATTGCTGGCTTCAGCGTGGGATCATAGACATAACCCCATGGTTGCTGGCTTGAGCCCAAAGGTCGCTGGCTTGAAGCCCAAGGTCGCTGGCTTGAGCAAGGGGTCACTGGCTCTGCTGTAGACCCCAGTCAAGGCACATATGAGAAAGCAATCAATGAACTAAGGTGCTGCAATGAAGAATTGATGCGTCTCATCTCTCTCCCTTCCTGTCTGTCCCTCTCTCTGTCTCTCTCTGTCTCTGTCTCTGTCACACAAAAAATAGAAAGACATAATCCCTTTATAATCAGATAGAATTATATTTTGAAGAGACATAACCTAAGGACATCACCTTCATAAGCTATAAAAGTTTCCTTTTCACCCCCCTGGCTCCCAGATATAAGCTCCTCCACCCCCCTGGTCCCACCCAGGACAGGGGCATCCCGTGTCCAAGTCACCTAATGGAAAGCAAACGGCATGGCCACTGGGTACATTCCACAGGCTTGTGTGAGAGAGGCGGCATCCCGTAACTGGAAAGGACCCTCCTGGTGTCTGTTCTCAGCCACATGCCCAAGAGAAAGCCGCGGCAGCGCCGCCACCCCTCCCAGCCCACCCCGGGGCAGACGGGAGGCACACATGCTCACGTCGCTGGTAGGGGCAAAGCGAACAGACGGGCTGGAATCCAGACACCCGTGCGGGTGCCGTCTTGAACAGCGGGAGAGGACTGCACGTTCACTCTGCTCTTGCTCAACATATTCCTTTGTCCAGAGAAGGTGGGCTGGGAAGAGTTGGAACCCTCGGAGAACGGATTAGAGACCCCGCTCACAGGGCACACAGAAACTGACCCACCCAACTTGCTGTAACTTCCTTTAAGTTGCTTAAATACACACAGAGGAGAGACACGTATTTATAAGGGCATATGCACTTCTAAGGCATGGCCTCTTCTCTTGACTTATAAATTAACGCCAAAGTGTCTTTCCCATCTATAGAAAAGCGCTGAAGTAACCACAGGGTCCACGTCGCCTGCAAAAGTCCTCCCCCCCCCAAGAAGGATTTGATTCTATCACCATCCATTGGTCCCCTCCATATCCACGGGGGATTCAGAACACCTCCCCCCCCCAATACCCAAATCTGAGGATGCTCAAAGCCCTGTCTAAAATGGGTGTTATTGGCACACAACCTATGCCTATCATTCCCTGTACTTTAAATCCTCTTAGATGAATTAGAATACCTCACACAATGGTGTGTAAATAACAGTATAGACAACCATCCTGGGCCTAAGTATGCAGCACAGATCGGCAACAACGAAACTATTTCTTTTCTTTTTTTTTTCCTCTGGAGAATTTTTGATCTGTGCTTGTTTCAATCCACAGGCATGGAAGCCATAGATACAGAGGGCGGGATGTGTTGTTGAAAACCCCACACAAGAGTCCTGAGTCAAAGCTCAGCCTACTGAATCCCCCTATCCCAACCTCCTGTGCCACCTTGACCAAACCCCGGTGCCCCAGGCCCTGCTGGGGCCATGCCAGTCCATGAGAACTCTACCCAGGGTGGCTTCCAAGCCTCCCTTTGCTGAATGTCTTTCCCAACCTCCCCTATCAAAGTCTGTCTGCCTTCAGACGCTGTCTTCTTCAAAAGACGGGGGCGGGGGGAGACCGTGAGTATCAAACACGTGGAATGGTCCCCGAGGAGCAAGTCTCAGCCAGCACGGTGAGCCTCTCCAGCGGGGCTGGCCGGGGTCACACAGCTCGCTGGGGAAGAGGGCTGAGTCAGGCGGCGAGGACCCTGAGCCGCCTGGAGACTGAAATGGCTCTGCCGGCTCACGGGCAACGGGCAGCTGACAGGCGTGTGGCCCAGTCGGTGGGATGGCAGGGCTGGGGCAGAGGGTACTGTCCAGGGTCACAGATGGGATTCAGCACCATTGGAGGAAGGTTCTAGAGAGATCACAACCCTGGGCACTGCAGACCAGGCCCAAACCATACTGTAAGGAGTCCTGGATACAAGGACATCCTAGTGACACAGGTCCATGGTGGAGAATGATGTCCCCCATTCTGGACTTTGGAAAGCAACCCGCGGCAAGGGCGGAGGTGACTGGCCATGCCATCTGAGAGAGGTGTCTCTTCACAGTGTTCTAAAAGAAACCAGGGCAGCCAGCCCTTCCCATTGGGGAGCCCCACAACGTCCAGCAGCCCCAAAGTGGGAGGTCCCAAGGCCCGCAGAAGGGACCGGGTCACCTTTGGAAGCAACCAAAATTACCCATGATAAAAAACATAGCCCAGCCCTGGCCGGTTGGCTCAGCGGTAGATCATCAGCCCAGCATGTGGAAATCCCAGGGTTTGTTTTTTTTTTTTAATTTATTTTTAATTCATTTTAGAGAGGAGAGGGAGAGAGAGAGAGAGAGAGAGAGGAGAGGAGAGGAGCTGGAAGCATCAACTCCCATATGTGCCTTGACCAGGCAAGCCCAGGGTTTCGAACCGGCAACCTCAGCATTTCCAGGTTGATGCTTTATCCACTGCGCCACCACAGGTCAGGCGGAAATCCCAGGTTTGATTCCAGGCCAGGGCACACAGGAGATGCACCCATCTGCTTGTCCATCCTTCTCCCTCTCCTTTCTCTCTATCTCTCTCTTCCCCTCCTGCAGCCAAGGCTTCGTTGGAGCAAAGTTGGCCCAGGCGCTGAGGATGGCTCCATGGCCTCTGCCTCAGGCACTAGAATGGCTCCTGCTGCAATGGAGCAATGCCCCAGATGGGCAGAGCATCACCCCGTGGTGGGCATGCCGGGTGGATCCCAGTCAGGCACATGCAGGAGTCTGTCTGTCTGCCTCCCAGCTTCTAACTTCGGAAAAATAAGAAATAAAAAAAAAGCATAGCCCACAACCACACACAATGCCGGGCAGCGCGAACAATGATGAAGGGAGCAACTCCCTCTGTCGGGCTCCCGTGTTAAGACGATGTCAGCACTAGGAGCTCCACTGTGGGACGTGTGCCTACTGGTGGGCAGGGGTGATGGGGCATCTCTGATATGCTCAGTTGGTAACAAGAACACTCAATCTCCCATCACCCTGATGGCAACGCCAAGGGGTGATTTTTTTTTCCTTTTCTCGCTCTGCAGATGGAAACATCAAGACCTATGAGGCTGAGTAGCCTCTCTGGGGTAGTGTCTCCAGACCTGTGATCTCAGCATGGCCAGCCAGGGTCCTCCTGCACATCTCAGCCCCACGGGGGTAGTGTCTCCAGACCTGTGATCTCAGCATGGCCAGCCAGGGTCCTCCTGCTCATCTCAGCCCCACGGGGGTAGTGTCTCCAGACCTGTGATCTCAGCATGGCCAGCCAGGGTCCTCCTGCTCATCTCAGCCCCACGGGGGTAGTGTCTCCAGACCTGTGATCTCAGCATGGCCAGCCAGGGTCCTCCTGCACATCTCAGCCCCACGGGGGTAGTGTCTCCAGACCTGTGATCTCAGCATGGCCAGCCAGGGTCCTCCTGCACATCTCAGCCCCACGGGGGTAGTGTCTCCAGACCTGTGATCTCAGCATGGCCAGCCAGGGTCCTCCTGCACATCTCAGCCCCACGGGGGTAGTGTCCCCAGACCTGTGATCTCAGCATGGCCAGCCAGGGTCCTCCTGCACATCTCAGCCCCACGGGGGTAGTGTCTCCAGACCTGTGATCTCAGCATGGCCAGCCAGGGTCCTCCTGCACATCTCAGCCCCACGGGGGTAGTGTCTCCAGACCTGTGATCTCAGCATGGCCAGCCAGGGTCCTCCTGCTCATCTCAGCCTCTCTGGGGTAGTGTCTCCAGACCTGTGATCTCAGCATGGCCAGCCAGGGTCCTCCTGCACATCTCAGCCCCACGGGGGTAGTGTCTCCAGACCTGTGATCTCAGCATGGCCAGCCAGGGTCCTCCTGCACATCTCAGCCCCACGGGGGTAGTGTCCCCAGACCTGTGATCTCAGCATGGCCAGCCAGGGTCCTCCTGCACATCTCAGCCCCACGGGCCTCCCTTCCGCACCTGCTCACCAGAGAGACGGTGACAACGAGCCCTGGCACGGCCACATGAATTTACACTGTGACTTCTGTCTGGGTGTCTTGGAGCAAAAAAGAGAGGCAAGTTCCCTTGTTCATGGAACTGGAGTCGCAAAGGGCGGCTGGACGAGGCGTCTGCCACACAGGGGGGCCGGTGGCCTCTCCACGCTCGCAGCCAGTCCTAGCTGCGTGGCTCTTTGGGAGTCAGGCAGGGAGGCCACCAACGTCCCCGGGATCTTTGCCTAGCCACTGGCCATGGGGCCATGCTCTCCGCCACGGAAAGCCCTTTAATACCACAGGATGAAAGGTGTTCTCTTCCTGGGAGAGATATCATTATTGAATAAAAAGGAAGGGAAAATGGGGTGAGGTGGAGGGGTGGGGGAAATCAAAGCCTAAACAAATAACATCAGCACAAACTCTTTAATGAACGGCTCATCCGATGCGATCCACCAAAATCCACAAGGTTTAGCAAAAGATGCCTTAAAACCCAGTTTATATGGTAAATCAGCCATGGAGAAAAGTCAACACCGAGTTAATCCCCATTTAATAATTCAGGACGTTAAAACGTTTCTCTTGGAGTTTCTGCGTGGCGGGCTGATAACAGGGCGCGCAAGGAGCACACCAGAGGGGGGAAGACAAGAACGAAAGAAAAGGGAGGTCTTTTTGGAAATATACCATTAGCAACTTCCAAGAGGTGGCCGTTAGCTCTTCCTGACTTCTGATTTCATCTCCCAAATCCTTTCTTTTCCCTTCCCCCAAAATCTTCTCTAGGTCTGGCCTTCACCCAGCATGACTGTTGGTCACCTAAGACTGGCTGCCCGGGAACCTTCTGTGGGACAAGGGCTATTGGGTCAGAAGACTCGTCAGAGACCCCTGGGAAGAGCCAGACACCTGGTAACTCTGACCCAGCTGGAGACCTGCTGAGCACGGCACGCACAAGCGGTGGCCAGCAGGCCAGCATCCTCCTGGTCCAGTCTTTGACACCCCTCCAACACCCAGCTGACGTCCTGAGTTCTCAGCTGATTGTCCTAGCTCGAGGCTGACCAGAGTCTGCCCCCTGCCCCAGTACTCCCAACCTCAGGACAGCCTGATGCAGGACTGTCCACGTACCTCTCCCCCCCTGGACCCTCTGGCAAGGGCCTTCCCATCGCTAATGCCCCCTTGGATAAGGGCAGCCAGCCAGGCCGTGCTCAGCGGAGTCCTCCGACACATGAGGAAGTGCCCACATGGCTCTTCTCCGTCAGAACTTCGACCGGACCCGGGTTAAGCCCCCGCCTCCCTATTCCTAACCGCCCTTGTTTCTGAGCGTGGAGAAAAGGCCAGCGAGGGAACGTCTCCTTGGCCCTTCTCAGAGGAGCCCCGCTCTGTGCACACACCAGGTGGGAAGACCCACATTCAAGTCCATGGCCCGGCCCATGCCTCCTTAGGCTCCCCGCCTGCCCCACCCTCCCTGGCTCCCTGGGGGCCCTCAGGGCCTGCCACGGCAGGAAGAGAAATTAAAAGCAAATTGGCATCACCTTTGCTCAGCGCCAGAGCGCTCGGTTTTAATCTGCATTTTATTTGCACAGCACTAATATTGCAGAAATGCCCACGACTCTCCCTCCTCCCCCGCCTGCCCACCCGCCCACCAGCTCCTCCTGGTCCCAGAATCAATCCCAGGGGGTCGGTGGACCAAGCTGCCCACAGGGACGTAGCCCCCTGCCCGTTCGACCCGAGAAGCTCTTGGGTGGCGTCTGAGGGCGAGGGTGTCAGAGGGACAGCAGGTTCTGATACAGCATGAATGACAGCCCAGATCTCTGCTTCCCTTACATATGGAATCAGACCGAGTCTGTCCTCGCTGCCCGCTGTGCGAAGATGCGCGGATCTCATGCAAACCGGCCAACTCGCCGGGCCGGCTTAACACCATCCCAAACCTGGTGTGAGGATCCGGAGGACAGCTACTTCGTGCCATCTGTGGAAACCCCTGATGGTCCACATTAATATCCTTTCCCCCCATTCAAGGGGAATTCTCTGTGGCTCTGCTTTTCCTGGGCGTTCCACCCACCTGCCTGTGGTCCCTCCCACCTGGCACCTGTATAGATGAATTCTGCACAGACCTCCACACCCTCCCACCCCACCCCCACACACAGCAGTCTGTGAGACCTGCCGTTTACTTAAAACACACCCACAGGGGACAGGAGACCAGGAGGCCACTGGCTCACGCCTTGCTGACTGCTCCCTGCTTACTCAACACCCCTGCCAAGTCCCTCCTCCCTGTTGACACAGACAAGCAGCTTCTGAGCCGATGGAATTTGTGTTAAAAAAAAATAAAAAAAAACAGGTGAGAACCCTTTGCTAAATATGGTCCCCTAGTGTCAAAAATGACAGCCAGGTTCCAAGACTGTACTTAAGAAGGAAACAAACCCTCGGTGTGAAAAGCGGTGGGCAGGGGACATAGAAAGGACCCCAACAACAAAGACCATAGGCTCCTTCTTCTGTTCCCAACAAGAGCCAAGCTGCTCATCCCCGGAACGCCACCGCCTTTCTCCCTGGTGACCTGTTCCGTGAGTGGTTTCCAGGGACAAGGAGGAAATACAGACCACGTCACGGAAGGCGGGCGCACAGAGGGATCCTCAAGCATCGCTCATCTTCTCCTCGGACAGGAGAGAAAGCCGCAAGGCCCACCTGGGCTCAGCCACGGTTAAGCGACTTCCCCAAGGTGGCACAGACAGACCCTCAAACAGCAGGAGACACCGGGAGACTGTCCCCTTCCCGCTCCAAGTGCCCCACGTGGTAGCTGCCACTAGAGGGTGTTCTGAGATGTTGGGGATGGTGCTCAAACCTCGACCACCCCCTGACTCCCCTTAATAGTAATAGTCCATGTCCTGGGTCCAATTGCTTCTGACCTCACCTGGGTACCAGGAAGATGAAGAGGCAACGGTATTACGGAACTTCTGGCAAAGTCACGTTTACAAAATGACTGCTCACTAAGTTGTCCAGTGACTAGGACCGACGATCATCCCCATGAGTCCTCCCTCCTTAGGGAAACATGGCAGGGACGTTTCCCTCTCCAGACCCTCAGGACGCTGTGTGGCCCCCATAACTCCGCGTGGCTGCTTCCCTCACACACGCCCTCCCCGCCGTCTCCCGGGAAGTTCAGCACTAAGACTCCCACGTTCACCTCAGGGACTCTCCCGCGCCTGCGTTGTTTGGAACCCGTCTCGCTCCACACCACCCACTTTGTTACTTGCCTCTCGTTGTTTCATTCTTGTTTCAATTGCTTTGTTGTATCTCTTATTGTCTTGTTTCATGCTGCTCAAATGAACTACCCCTAGACTGGGGGGCTTAAGCAACAAACGTTTATTTCTTACAGTTCTGGGGGCCCCAAGGCCCAAGACCAAGGCGAGGGCCTGCTTCCTGTTTACTTACTGAAGGATATCTTCTGTGTCCCCATGTGACAAAGAGAGAGGGAGCACGCAAGTATCCTCTTACAAGGGCACTAACCCCGTGGTGAGATCGCCACCCCCAGGACCTCATCTAACCTTAATTACCTCCCTAAGGCCCCATCTCCAAATATACCATGGCATTTGGGGGGTTAGAATCCAACAGACAGGTCTGGGGTTGGGGGGAACACGGACATTCAGTCCATGCATTTGTTGTTGTAAACTGCCTCAAATCTCCTTTGGAAGGGTGAGGTGAGGGGGTATGAATAATAATAATAACTTCTCAAGCTTCAAGAAAATAATGGGTAAATTTCACGCATTTTGGGCCAGAACTAGGAAAGCAGAACGAGAGGAATAATAACACGCCTTCTGTGCCAAGATTACGACACCAGACAGACAGACAGAGAGCTCCCAGGTGCCCCCGGACGTGGAGTGGAACCGGGAACGGCTCCCTGCGCCCGGCCTCGGAGTTCCTGCCGCCTGACCCACGAAACCCATCATCCCCACCACGGGCACCAGTGGCATCTGACTTCCTCCCAGTGTGCCAGGGAGGTAGGTGTCCACGCCCTGTGCCCTGTGCCCATGTCAGTGCTCTGGGTTGTTTCCGGGTCCTCGGCAAAGTTCACAAAAGCACAAGACAGACGAGGGAGCAGGGGGGACGCATTCCTCGGCCGGGAAGCGCAGCCAAGTAACCACAAGCCGCTGGCCCTCCCGGGATCGTGCTGGTCACGGACTTGGTGTCGGCAGCCCAACGACCTGTTTCTCAAGACAGCGCCCACGCCATCTTCCCTGGGACCACTGGCCCTCTGGGTCCAAGGAGGCAGAGGATGGGGAACAGGCACGTAGAAAAGGAAGGACCAAGAAGGAAGCCGCGTTCCCCACTCTTGGTGGCCTGCGGGACTCGGAGACCCTCTGCCTAACCCTTATCTAAGGAGCCCGTGGCCCAGGCTACGGAGTTCAGGTGGCGTTCAAGGCAGCAGCAACAGAAGATAAAAACTTGGCATGTCTCCTGCACAGGAGGTCCTGTCTGGAACGTGGACGGCACTATCTCAGATCAGATGCCGCTGCGTTCTTAAAAGGCAGAGCTTGTCGCTCCCTCCGTCCCAGCTGTGCAGACTCAGGAGGGAGGAGGAGGTCATGGGTATATACTATGCCACACTCCGGCTGGAAGCTTGATTCTGGACCTGATCAGAACCGAGGTGGTGAAAAGCCAGGCTCTGCTCTTTACTAACTGGGTCACTCCGGGCCTCCGTGTCCTCATCTGTGAAATGGGAACGGCCATGGGACCCCGCTCACGGAAGACGGCTGGTGGGGAGGCTGCCTCTGCCTGGCTTCCCACCATCAGCAGAGCTTCCACTCCCGTCCTCAATGGAAGCTGTGTGCCATCTACCCACCTCCCTCCCTTCCACCTCCCCCTCCCCCATCCAGGCAGCACACAGAGCAAACCGGTCAGCAAGACAGAGGGCCCAGCCCTGAGATGCTGGCAGCCACCCCGCTGGTGTCCTCCTGGGTCGAAGACAGATGCCGTGTCGGTGCCTACGGGCAGAGGTAATGAGAGCTCCCCACAGCTTCGCCAAGGGGATCCGGCCGCAGAGGCAAGGCTGGTCAGACTTCCCTGCTCCTTCCAGCCATGACAGCGAAACAAACAGCAGGACATTCCTTCTGCTGACCGGCACAGGAATGATGCCAGGCATGGCTCCGGGAGGGGAGAGAGGGCGCATGGGAGGAGAGCGCACAGGCAGGGAGAGACGAAGGACCTGAGAGAGGAGAGGAGGCACTCCAGCTCCCGTCCTGCGAAAACCGACCCCAACGCCATCGCGGGCCTCACAGCTCCGTTGGTCCAAACCTTACCACACCTGGTTCCAGAGAGGCTTAAATCTGACAGCTCCTCTCCATGCAGAAGGCTGACAGCTGGTCTACAGGAACTCAAGACAGCCAAAGAGCCAGGTAGACAGAGAGAGAGAGAGGAGAGGGGGGCTGGCTTGACCAAGCTCAAGGCCGTCGTGCAACCTGAGACACTCATTAGTCACCAATGTGCCTGTGCCGTCGATAAGACAGGCCCTCAGGATCTTCATCTTCAGGACCATGTGACCCCCAGAAGGATAGTGGGGTGGTGTACCGCACGTACGTACGCAATAACGATGCTCACAGGTGCTGGCTGATTCTCCTGCAATCTCCAGACCTCCCCCACACCCTTCCAACACACATTGACCTCAGCCTGCACCTGCCCCGGCACTGTGCACACCTCCAGGGGTCCCCATCCACGGGAGCCTGGCCCCAGAGGGAGCGTGGAAGCAGGACCCAGAAGGAGTGTAACGAGTCACCAGCACACGTCTCATTCGACCATCTGTATCTGCACTGATATGTGGACTCGGGTCTTTGATGGAAACAGTAGTCTAAGCACGGCACAGTTTCACTTTTCAAAAAGACAGTGAAGGCCACCAACTGTGGTTACGAGGCTACCCCCTCTTCCTCCCTGGTCCTGTAAAGGTCAGGGCACAAGAGCAGGGTTGAGCAGCCAGAGAAGGGCATCTGGAACCTGCAGTCAGGAACAGGAGACCCGGCAGAGATCCGAGGACACCCAGGATGTCCAGCACACGAGCCACGTGGCCACGTCACTGCAGCTCTACTGCACACGCCTCAAAGGCAAAGGGAGTGTAAGGGATGTGGCAAGAAGCGGGTGAAATGGTTACAACAGCAAGGAAGCCTGGACACGTCTGGGCACTATGGCTATGGGTCACCGCAACACGTCTGGTCAGAACTGAAGAAAGCAAGACCTCCCTCCAAGGTCAAACAACAGGAAAGGCACTGAGTCGCTTCAATGTCCTTTGAAAAAGGGTTCTTAAGCACCTACTGGTGTGATCCACACTTTCTCAAAAGCCGTACGTACCTCTGGGTTCTTCCTGCAAGTCTGTACATTGGTCCTTGTGAGCCCCATTCTACAGGTAAGACAAGCAAGGCTCAGGAAGGTTATGTGATTTGACTGAAATCACGTGGCTCGTAAGTGGCAGTGTGGGTGTGGTCCCCCATGGGTTATGTTCGCAGTGTGGATCTGTGTGGAGGAAAGAGTGATATTTGCTGCCTGTCCACCCGTGCGGGGACAGAATCCGGGCCCGTGCACGTGCACACCTATACAACCTCGGCCTCCAAAGGCGCTCGAGACGCAGTGTGTCACTTCCGAGGGTGGACGCTCCTCCTGGAAGCACCTCCCGGGTCAGCCAATGGGACCTGACACCACCCCGGGGTGGTGGATGGGGGATATTATTATGGATGATGCTTAGAGAGGCTCAGGGCCGTCTCATGTTCTATCATCCGTCCTCTTTGGAAAGCAGAGCTGCTCAGGGAAAAACCTCCCTTTCCGTCCTGAGTCAAGACATTCCGTGGGCGACGGGAGGGGAGCCCCCTCCCCGCCCCGCCCCGCCGCCATTTGGAAGTGATTACCACCGAGATACCCTGACAGCGTGAATGATGCCCAGGGCTTGCTCCTGGATGCCGCGCGTCCCCCGCCCCCCGCCCTTGGCACACGCCGCTGCCGAGAGCCTCGAATCCCACTTGGACGCCGATTTCCAAGCCTTGTTTTCTGATACATGGGATCAACTTTAATAACAAAAACCTGGCAGGGAAGGCACCTCTGTCTAGCAAGAGCCCCCAGTGGCAAAACCGAGGACGTCCTGGTGGGGGGCTGCAGGGCAGGCTGTCAGCTCATTTGTTACGTCTCGCCCGAGAGGCAAGGGCACCCCGCGACCTCCTCCCAGGCCTCTGCCGCGGATCTCACAACAGCAGCGACTGTCTGCGTGGTGCCTTCTTCCCCTTTCTCCTGGAGGAGGCCCCCCCCCACTGCCTCCAGCCCGGTTCTACCCCCATCTGTCCTGCAGGCTCAGCTCGTGCTCAGTCTCTGAGGGTAACGTGCATCCCCTGCACGGCGCTCAGCAGCGTTCCCAGCGAGGAAACCTTCCCTCCGCACACCTCCCCTGCGGGGTCAACTCCCTCAAAGCCGTGTCGTAAGATAGTCTGCCCACTTTACAGATGATCAAAGCCTCAGGAACACAAAATGCTGCCCAACACTCTGGGTCTGGTGACTGTGGGTCTGACTTGTGTCACTGAGTGTCAGACTCTGGATTCTTGTCCCTTCCTTGAAAGCAGAGACACTGGACACCCCCCGCCTGCATTTGTCCTAGCTGCATGCAGTATGAACTGGAGTTCTGCATCGGTGGTGGGTGACCATGACACTCGCTATCAGCCCAGGCTCGGGTTCCTGCCACCTTCCTAACTTGCCATTCCCTGCACTCAGGCGTCTGATTGGACCGGGACCATTTGCCATACTTCCAACTCAACAGAAATGCATCAGATAAGCATCAAAACGCAAAGCAGCCTCCATCAGAACCCCAAGGCCCCCCCAAGATGGAGTGGTGGCCAGACACCATCACACCCCCAAGGGACTGGGGACACAGCAGGTCAGTGTCTGTGCAGAGTGAGCAATTAACCCAGGGGTCCTGCACCTGCCAGGGCTGAGGCACAGGTGGGGACTTCACCCCTTCCCTCTCCCCCTTCATGCTCTCTGCCCCTGTCCCTTTGGTCTTGTCTTATCTCCATGAGTATCGGGGAGGTGACGCAGGTCCTAGGGTCAGAAGTCCCTGGGCTGTGTGAGGCAGGGGTCACTGCAGTCCACCAGGATGTGGTGACAGCTGAAGGGAAGAACTGAAAGTGTGGAGAGCCCGATCTCTGCTCTGCTCAGACTCAGGTACTCACAATCCAGAGGGACACTCTGGGGACAGCACTCAGGAAGGACACGGTACGGTCAGGACTCCGAGAATGACCTTGGGTAACTCTGATTGTCCTCAGGACCGTGGAAGAGCCCTTCACACAAAAGCTGCCATTATGACAGTATTTGCTATAATGTCCCCCAAACCCAGGCGTCTATTTCCATCCGGACTTCCCAACATCTCTTTGTTCTCATTTCCATGGAGTTTAAGACGTATCTGGACTCTCATCCGCTGATGTAATGGAATCTCGAGAACTAAGCTTGTCCATCAACGGGACCCGCATTTTCCCTCTCCCTGGGGCCTCTTCCTCTTCCTACGAAGGCCTGGCAGGGATCACAGCGGGTCAGAACAAACCACATCCACTCACCCAAGTTCGTCAAAGTGACAGGCACGGAGGCCTCAAGTGACATGCACCTTATCAGAGGTTCACAATCACATGATCAATGATCTCCCAGGTGTAGAAAAAAAAAAACAGTCTTGGGACCAGTCATCTTCATACCACAATTCCAGCCTCGTGTGGGTCTGTGTTTGTGTGACAAGAAACCCTCTCTGAGGTGGCAGTGGGAAGCACCAGACGTCCCCCAAGCCCAGAGCATCTCACACTCAGGACCCCAGGTAAGATAGCTGATGGGCATGCAGGTCCACTGTCTGGCTCTTACGACCTCGTGTCCCTGCATAGACAGAACTGGAGACAGGGCGGGTATCCCAGGGTCCCACCAGACGCCCAGATGGCCCAGCCTTTGGAGATCATCGACCTCTTTCCCAGAACTGTCATCGAAGGTTTAGTGCTGGCACCCTGGGTTGGACAAGTTCTAGCTGCAGACGCTGGACTGAGGCACAGCCAGAGGGCATGCTACACCACAGGCTCCTGTGAGGGTGAGCTCTTCATCTTCAGGTGCCCCCCTCTTATCCCACTCCCCATGCAGGGACTTGACTTCAGGCTCTTTGAAAGAGGATGGGACACTGTGGCCGTGAGACCCAACTTTCCTAGGAGCTTCTCGGGGGGCACCAGGGTGTGGCACGGCATGCCACTCACAAGGGCTGAGAGATCCCCAAAGCCTTCCATCTTAACTCAAAGCCTCAACGTGACCCAGAAGAGGACCCCCAGGACCATTGTGGCCATTCTAGCAGGTGGTCCTGAGCTGCCCACTTTACCTCTAGAACAAGAGGTGACATCATGGCCCTGGCCGGTTGGCTCAGTGGTAGAGCGTTGGCCTGGCGTGCAGGAGTCCCAGGTTCGATTCCCGGCCAGGGCACACAGGAGAAGCACCCATCTGCTTCTCCACCCCTCCCCCTCTCCTTCCTCTCTGTCTCTCTCTTCCCCTCCTGCAGCCAAGGCTCCACTGGAGCAAAGTTGGCCCGGGCGCTGAGGATGGCTCTCTGGCCTCTGCCTCAGGTGCTAGAATGGCTCTGGTTGCAACAGAGCGACGCACCGGATGGGCAGAGCATCACCCCCTGGTGGGCGTGCTGGGTGGATCCTGGTCAGGCGCATATGGGAGTCTATCTGACTGCCTCCCCATTTCCAACTTCAGAAAAATACAAAAAATAAAAATAAAATAAATTAAAAAATAAAATAAAAAAAAGAGATGACATCAACCATGGCAAATGAGAACAGCATCTGTTCTTACGGTTTATATGTTCCTCCAAATGCCTAGACTCTGTTTGAGCAGTTTTTTTTTTTTTAAGAAAGAATTGGACTGCCTGACCAGGCAGTGTTGCAGTGGATAGAGCATCAGACTGGGATGCAGAGGACCCAAGTTCGAAACTCCAACATCGCTGGCTTGAGCCCAATAGTCACTGGCTTGAGCAAGGGGTCCCTTGTGCTGCTGTAGCCCCTCAATAAATGCACATATGAGAAAGCAGTCAATGAACAACTAAGGTGCTACAATGAAGAATTGATGCTTCTCATCTCTCTCCCTTCCTGTCTTTCTGTCTCTCTCTCTGTCACAAAAAAAAAAAAAAAGGACTGGACTATCCCCTTTATTGGTCTTCTAATGTGCCCTGAGGTAGAAAGCTGGGGCCATGAGGACAGAGAAGAGTCACCCCTCGCTGCCTACAAGATGATGCCAGGCGGAGCACAGCCTGGGCGGCCAGGGGTCTCTCGGCGCCGAGTCAGGCTCTGCCCCGTGTTAGCTGCTGTCCTGAGAAAGATGTCACTTGCCTTTGCTGCTTTTCCATACATACTACAAGTACACTTATTGCGACCCATTAAACACATCTGATGGCAAACTCTCTGACTCCCTTTCCATCAACGGCTGGGACTTTGTCCTCTCACCACGAATAGGGGTCAGCACCATGACAGTGGAAGGAACAGAAGTCACGCTGTGCCAGTTTTAAGAGTGGCCCAGATTTTAAGAGTGGCAGTTTCCACTTCCTGTCTCCCAGCAACCTGCCGCCATGCTGTAAGGAAGCCCAAGCAGCCCGTTACAGGCCGCCAGCAACAAGGACCAAGACCCCCAGCCACAGCCAAGGCCGAGCTCCCAACCGAGAGGGAGGACCAACTTGCCAGCCACGTGTGTGAGCCACCTGGGAAACAGATCTTCTGTCCCCTGCTAATCCGCTCCGGACGACCAGGCATCAGAAGCAACAAGCCAGCCCTGCTGAGCCCAACCCAACCGCCGGTCCTCAGCAGAACACGGGCCGCTGTCGTTTGGACCACTGCCTTTTCAAGTGGTCGATAAGGCAGCAAACAACGGGAACCTCTTTCCAGACTTCGGGTGGAGACCAGGGAACTGAACAAAACACAGAGGCATTCTCTCAACTCCTGCTCATTCGAAGAGGCTGCACACAAAACAAAGGTTTTGTAAAGTCCCCTAAAGAGGCGTCATTCCAGTCCATGACGGTCCAGCCCATCACTGGCACGAGACTGGTCATGCTCAGCTCATGCCGGGTGCAAAGGAAACCAGAGCCGTGGGCAAGGCCACCCCGGCCGGACCAGCAGAATTTATGGGACCCCATGAAAAAGACCTTTCTTGAAACTAAGAATTGCAATTTTACAATGATATTAAATCATTTAAAAGTTCGTTCTTAAACGTGTAAATTAATTCTTAAGAAGAAATGATCCAGGAATGATTAAGACGGGACAGCAGAGGCCCTGGCTGGTTGGCTCAGCGGTAGAGCGTCGGCCTGGCGTGCGGGGGACCCGGGTTCGATTCCCAGCCAGGGCACATAGAAGGGCCCATTTGCTTCTCCACTCCCACCCCCTCCTTCCTCTCTGTCTCTCTCTTCCCCTCCCGCAGCCAAGGCTCCATTGGAGCAAAGATGGCCCGGGCGCTGGGGATGGCTCCTTGGCCTCTGCCCCAGGCGCTAGAATGGCTCTGGTCGCGGCGGAGTGACGCCCCGGAGGGGCAGAGCATCGCCCTCTGGTGGGCAGAGCGTTGCCCCTGGTAGGCGTGCCGGGTGGATCCCGGTCGGGCGCATGCGGGAGTCTGTCTGACTGTCTCTCCCCGTTTCCAGCTTCAGAAAAATACAAAAAAAAATAAAAATAAAAAATAAAAAAAATAAAAAAAAGACGGGACAGCAGACAAGTAAACCCCAGCCTGGGGCCCTTCTGAGTGCGGAGCTCTGGGTGACCGTGCAGGTCACATGCCCAGGAGTCCGCCCTGCGTCCCAGCCCTCCAGCCTGACTGGCCCCCACCACTGCACACACGCCTGCCCCTAGAAAGCCATCTTCTGCACTCCCTGCCCGATCTGCCCTGAAGTCCGCAGGTGAGCAAGTCAGACACAACGGACCGAACACCTCCCTCACATCATGGCCTGTTTAGAAATGCCGGTCCAACTCCACACTCAGTCCTACTCACATCCTCTTCAGTGGTCGTGGTTGTTGTGGTTGTGGCTCAGTGGCTGAATTTTTAAAAGGTACTATTCACAAAGGTGTGGGAGGAATTTGAAGAAAACACCAAAGGATGGCCCAGGATCGTGGGGCTCGGGGCTTCGGGCAGCTGTCCCATCCCAGGCCTGAGGACACGGGCCTGAGCGGGCAGCTACTGCGGGAAAGACATCAACAGCAGCTAAGGCTTCCAGTGAAAGGACAAAGCGCATGTATGGGGGACGGCACGGGGAAGGGGCCAGGAACATCAACACCCAGCCCCACCCCCTCCACCCTCGGGTCACCTGCAGCAAGGCCTTCTTTAGAACAATCTCTGAAGACGCAGCCCAGTGTCACAGGAGAGCCCTCCAGTGGCCCTGTCCCCAGCTGCCCTCAGAAGCCAGAACAGGACTCAGCCGAGGAGACAGAGATAATGAGAGGTGATGCTAGCACCCAGGCCAGCCCTGGCCCCACAGAGAAGGGGGTTGGAGAGCAAACAGCGACCTCAGCGTCCGAGAGGGGACAGGCGTCTCCACAAGCTGTCACCTCATGGAGAAGCAACTGGGGGGAGGGGGACAGTCACCACGCGTGGGATTTCTGAGCTTCAGAATGGTTGGTTAGTTTGTCCCTTGGAGGCCAAGGTGAGCAGTGTGGCAAAGGGAGACAGAGGACCACTGAGCCAGCCTCCGAGGGTCAGACGTCCCAGGACGCTTCCAATGGGCTCGGGAGACTCGGCTGTCACGCTGGCGTTCTCTGGAGGGCTCGTGTGCGTCTGTGGCTTCCTTTCCATAAATCACCCTCTCCTGGTTCTAAGATTTGACAGGAGGCGACATGACAGGGAGCAAGGACTCTGTGCCAGGGAACAGGCAGCCCCCATTCTAGCTGGTCCCCATCACATGGTTTACCTGCTTTGCATCTCAGCTACTCCTCCTCCTCGCTTTATTTCTTCCAGGTTTTCCTGTATCTTCTGGAAACTGTATTTTCTTCCAATACCTCCCAAATGGAGGATTTGCTCCCTTTTCTCTTTAGTTTCTACTTGAAAAGAAAGGACAGTCCTGGACAGTTGCTCAGTGGATAGAGCGTCAGCCCAGTGTGCGGACATCTCAGATTCAATCCCTGGTCAGGGCACACAGGAGAAGTGACCATCTGCTTCTCTCTCCCTCCCTTTCCCCCCTTCTCTCTCTCTTTTCCTCCTGCAGCAGTGGCTGGATGGGTTCAAGCGGTGGCCCTAGGCGCTGAAGGTAGCTCGGTTGATTTGAGCATTGGCCCCAGACAGGGGTTGCTAGGTGCATCCCAGTTGGGGCACATGTGGGAGTCTGTCTATCTCCCCTCCTCTCACTAGGAAGGAAGGGAGGGAGGGAGGGAGGGAGGGAGGGAGGGAGGGAGGGGAGGACAAATGTCCCATTTCCAACAAGACTTCTCTAAGCACAACTGGCAGTTCTCCTCCTCCTACAGTCGAACATTTAACCCCCAATGACTGTTGCAGTTCCCAGGGGCACAGCCCACAGGGAAAGGTCAATGGTACCCATTTCATACCAGTTAGAAACGCCAGTATCACAGGCAGGAGAAGCCTTGGAGATCCACACCCAGGGGCTCCCAGTGGGCTGGTGTCATGGCCTCTGTTCCGTCCCCCTAGCCCCAAGTTAAGTGACCGACCAGACACCCGCATGAGAAAGGATACTCTGGAGTTCCCAGGCTTGTCCTTCATGACGTGCCCATCAACTCGTTCTGTCTCTTAGTCCCATCTTCCTTCTCTTTTCCCTTTCATCCTGTTCTCCACCCTCCCTGGTTAGTGACATCCCATAAGCCCCAGTCTTTATGCTCATGAAGGTGACGTCACCAGAGGCCACCTCCTGAACTCCTGACAGTCCTCCCTTCTTTGGGCGGGCCCCACCCACCCTCCCTGAGCACCCCCCCACATCCCACCCCCAGTGTCCACACGAACCAGGGAATACTCAGGAAAAACCCTGCTTCCTCTCATCTCCAGCGGCTCCAACCTCGGTTCCAAGCCCCTGGGACCTCGGCACAGGAAACCCCCACCACAGCTCCGTGCTTTGAAGTGCACGCACGAACAGCTGTAATTGGCATTATGGGGAAAGGTTACAATAAATTGCTCGTAGCAAAGGAGCCAGCAGAGAGAAAATTATCCAAGTCATCTTGCATTTGGTCCTTAATCCAAAGCGGTAAAAGTAAATCCCCGTCACCCCGACTCCGGTGTTGGTCCGAAGCAATCCCGCACACAGTCGGACCAGCAGCCTGGAGATCCGTCCCTCCAGCCAGCGGGGGCCCTGGCGGAACCTCAAAGCCATTGTGGAGGCAGGAAAGGCTCTGGGGAGTCCCGTGCACGCCTGACACCCCTCCTAGCACACCTCCTGACACATGTGAGCCCCGGACACCCCCACCCGCACCTAGAAAACCTTGTCTTCAGCAGCCGAGGGTGACTCCTCACCACCGTGTTGCCTAAAACACGACTCAGGAGCGCCCAGCAGCACCCACATCAGACCCAGGGTTCTGAACACTGCGGGTCCTGAAGACCCCAAGGGCTCGCTCTCCACGGGACAGCATCAGACGCCGTCCTAGGAGGCAGGCGGCCACTATCTGGTGCAGACCTGCTGTCCGTCTTTGCCACCCAGCACCAAGATCAGAGTCCGGTTGTCAGTGAATAAACACCATCGCCCATTATCTGGGGAATGTGGTGACCGCGGACAATCCATTTCTTGATAGGAGGAAGGATTTTCTTTTTCTAGCTAGGTGGCTTAGCCAGTTACTGTGGTGTTTTTGGTCTTGTATATATACAAATGTGTACACGTGTGTGTGTGAAGAGAGAGAGAACATGGGTCTGAGAGAGAGAGAGAGAGAGAGAGAGAGAGAGAGAGGCAGACACTGGACAGTAGAGGGGTCACACAGGGCCAGTCTCCTTCCCAGCCCATGAACTTGTTCTAAGAGCTGACCGACCGGGTGATGGATGACAGCAGAGTGGAGACGCTGGGATCATAGGTGTTGCTGCTTCAGGGCCCAGGGACAGAGCACAAGAACCAGGTTCCGAATGGAACCAGCCCCTCGGGTCACCCTGAGGCCAGGCGGTCCTGAGAGCAGCCCCCGGGGAGGCACCTGGGCAGGAGAGCCCTGCAGGAGGGGCAGGAACAGGGGAGAACGTCTCAGGGCCACACCCAGGGGCTGGAGGAGGGGCCTTGCAGAGTCCTCAAGTCCTGGTGGGCGCAGACCCGAGCGGGGACTGTGTAATTTTTTTTTTTTTTTGTATTTTTCTGAAGCTGGAAAAGGGGAGAGACAGTCAGACAGACTTACGCATGCGCCCGACCGGGATCCACCCGGCACGCCTACCAGGGGCGACGCTCTGCCCACCAGGGGGCGATGCTCTGCCCCTCCGGGGCATCGCTCTGCCGCGGCCAGAGCCACTCTAGCACCTGGGGCAGAGGCCAAGGAGCCATCCCCAGCGCCCGGGCCACCCTTGCTCCAATGGAGCCTCGGCTACGGGAGGGAAACAGAGAGACAGAGAGGAAGGAGGGGGGGGTGGAGAAGCAAATGGGCGCTTCTCCTATGTGCCCTGGCTGGGAATTGAACCCGGTTCCCCTGCACGCCAGGCCGATGCTCTACCGCTGAGCCAACCGGCCAGGGCCGGGACTGTGTAATATTAATGTGCCCTTGTCTGCTGGCACACGCAGGCGCTGGCGGCGAAGCCAGATGGATGTGTCCTTTCAGAACACAAAAAAGGAGGGAACGCACAGGGAACAGTCTGGGCTCAGCTGAGTTGAGAGTCCGCACCTCCCCATGCCTGGGTGATGGGCATTCCTGGCCAGCAAGGTCCTACGTCCAACAGGGCGGAGGGTCCCCTTCCTTCCCTTTCCATGGAGTTACATTTCTGATCAGAAGCTGGTTCCCTGAAAACAAGTCTGTAAAATCTCAGAGGACAAAAAAAAAAGTAGAAAAAAAAAAGAAAAAACTACCCTGACAGAAGCACGTATGAAATTGACACTTCTAAAAGTGTCAAGGAAAAAAAAGTGAGCTTTTTCATATGCTTCTGAGCCCTACCCTACCCCAGTCCCTGGCACCCACATTACACACAATGAGCCCGCAGCCGGCGGATGATCCTGTGCACCCGGAGGTGCTCTGAGCCGTGGAACCCGCTCTGATGAAGAGGGTGAAGAGACACGCCTCCCCTCCCCCACAATAGATCCCAGTCTAACTGTCCACACCCACAGAAGCGCCATGACCCACGAATAGAGCGAAGACACCCCCACACACACTCTGCCCGCTGTGAGAAGCCCGGAGAGTGACACCCCGAGCGTTCCCAGGGGAGAGCCCTACAAACAGGGGCAGTCGGGTGGACAAACCAACCTGCTGAACCGACCCCTCTCTTCGCAGGAGTCCACAGGGTGCGCCGCGGAGTACGGCAGGGTTGGAAGTTACGTATCAATACAAAAATCACTCTACAGAACCCGGGCGCCTTGGGGTCGGGGGGGGGGGGGTAAGGGGGCGTCATTTCGGGTTTTCACCATCCCATCTGGGGGAAGAGAGAGCCACCCAGTCCCAACCGGGGCACGAGTACGACCCTAAAACATGAGGCTGATACCACACGGGCATCACGTCCCGCCGAGCGGGCAGGGCTCCGGGCCCTGAAGATTTCTGCAAACTATTATCTAATTTGATTCCCCCTCGGTGCATTATGGGGGGATTTAAAACACATCACCTCCAGCTGACACGGGTTCTGGTAAATTTCCTGAGAGCTCTCGCGGACTCTCACGTCATCCTCCGGGTTCAAGGTCAACCCTCCATTAATGACCCACCATTTATCCACCGGGTAATTCACACACACACACACACACACACACACACACACACACATACAGACACACACACACACCGGTCACCGTGGACAACCTGCTCTATTTATGCGGCACACATTCAGGAAGCAATTAATAGTTGCCACAAACGCAACGTGACGGGAGGGTGCTCTTCCCAGTCACACAGCAAAGCGAGACCCTCCCCCCCACTTAACCCAAGACCGAGAAAATAAGCAGAGCAGGTTGGAGGGGGGGGGGCGAAATTGCCATGCTCCGTGTCCTGTCGGCCCCTTCCCCTGGCAGAGACGTGGGGGCGACCTTCTGGCCTTTCCTCCTGGTCCTCTTAGTCCTGTGTCCTAGCAAAGCATCACCCCCATCGCTGACAGCTGTCCAGACGCTCCCTTTCTGACATCCTGTTCACCTCACGGTCCCGTTCAAGCAGAAGTGATTCAATAACGGCCCCATAAAAATCAGGGCGCAAGGGCCGTTTGTTTACTCATTAACTGAAGGAGGGAGAAAATCCAATTGCCAAACAAGGAAGGAGGACAGGAGCGCCTGCAGGATGCGTGTTCGCGAGCTCCCGCCCAGGCAGCCCGTGAACAGAGAGGTTAAGTGACATACTCAGGCAGGTACCGGGGTGGGGTGGGTGTCAAAAGAGAGGTTCGGGTCCATGGAAAACCTGCCGCCACCCTGTGCCGGGTGCTGGCTAAGGCGTCAGGCTCTATCTCTTCTCCAGGACTCCGAGCTCTTGGCCTCCGCTGACCCAGCCATGTTCCCCGGGCCTGCTTCCAGACCCCCTCTGCCTTCAGGGCTGTCCAGCCCTCCATGAGGTGTAAGCGGAAGCCCCCGGGGGGCTCCTGGTGAGCTTCTTGGAGGAGAACACCCTCAGCTGCTGTGAGTCGGCGGCCTTGCACCCTTCACCCCGGACCCTGCCATCCTCTGCCCGCAATGGGATTGGGAGGCTGGGCTGCGCCATCCTTCCTGACCATGAGAACGCAGGCCTGTGTGCTGAGGATGAAAGGCAAAAATACTGGGAGCCGAGGGCATCGGGGAGCACCCCCTCCCCATTGCTACTGCCCACCCAGACACCCCGTCCTGTGGGAAAGCCAACCCTTTCTGTTTAACCATTTGAGCCAGGGTTACTGGGCTTTCTGTTATTAGAGCTGAATGTGGTGCAGCCAAGATACCTTTCCCTCTCTCCCTCTCCCTCCTCCTTTCTCTATCCCCCTCTCTCTGTCTCTGTCTCTCTCTCATACACACACACACACACACACAAATGCCCACCAACCTCGCAACAGGAAACAGACCTATTGCTTAACATGACAAAAATATATTGACCTTAAGCCGACAGCCGGCGTCAGCCTTAAAAAAATCAAAAGGCATCCATTTCTCCTTAAAATTCAAGAAGATAAGAAGGTTCCCTATTACCTCCACTATTTCGATACTGAAGAGTCCTGTCATTTAAAAAAAAAAAAAGACACATAGACATCAACCAGCTAGAAAGAATGAGATACAAAGAGTCATTATTTGAAAATGAATAAAACCAAGAGAGCAACTATAACAACAACCAAAAAAAAACCCCTTAAAATGAATAATAGGCTTGGTAACATATACAGACACAAAACAATATGTAAAAATTAACCATTTTCCTCTGATGTGAACAGACAAAACGGATGGTAGGAAGAGCAAGGAAACATACACCACTCCCTAGACCGGGCGTGGCCAACAGTTTTTGCCCCCGGGCCAGATTAGAAAGAAAACTTTTTTTCACGGGCCGGACAAAATATTAAAACTAAAAAATGTTAAATACAAAAACGATTCATTTAAGTAAACAAAATTTTATTATGTAATTTGTTTATGAGTAAATGTGAGTGAAAAAAATTTTAATATACAATATTATTTTAATTTTAATAAAAATATAATTACATACCATATAAATATCCAAACTGCATCGCAATCAATTGAAACAATATTTAATTAATAGAATGAGCTTGAAGGGGTTATATCGCAAATAAAACAATTATTTCGTTTTACAAACAGCCTGGACACGTTTTCAGTTATCAACTGCAGCTATTGTCTATGCTACAATGCCACTTGATTCAGCACACTTGACCACAAAAATAACGAATTATTTGACCTTGGGTGCGCACTGGCACACTCTGCCTAAAAGAATGTGGTTTCACATCGCCACTAAATGTCAAACAGTTCATATCGAGTACAGATGAGTACAAAAGTTGTAAATCTTAATAATGGAATTTTTTTAAAAAACAAAGAAGTATCGCGAATCCATTCAACCAATTATTGGAAGTTTACCCTAGATTAGTCACACATGGAATTATTTTCCGCGTATCACTATCTTCTTAAATATCCTGATTCCCAATAATCAAAGACACTTCTGCTTCTGAGTAGCTGAGATTTTAAAGTAGCGAAGAATATTAAAAATTTAATCGCGACCCGCAGGCCATATGTTGGCCATGCCTGCTCTAGACACAACCCTTCAAAGCGATGTGTGGAACCGGGACGGTGGAAAGGCAACATCTCTGAGAGAGAGAGAGAGAGAGAGAGAGAGAGAGAGAGAGAGAAGATTCAAATACACATAAGGAATGTCTGCCGCAGCTTTATTCACTCACAATGTCCAGAACTTGGAGACGAGCAAGGTGTCCTTCAGTCGGTGAACGGATAACACATGCGGCAGCCCACCCAGACCACGGGATATCGCCTGATGCCAAAACGAAATGGGCGGTGCCCGGCCGTGAACAGACATGGAGGAACCAGAAACGCATATGGCAAAGTGACAGAAGCCATCGGAAAAGACGACCGGCCTGCTGTGTGACTCCGGTCGTGGGACATCCCGGAAAAGGCCCAAGGATGAAGACCAGGGGATGGCAAAGGCTACTGGGGAGAGCAGGGCAAACAGACAGCACAGTGAAGGTTTTCGGTGGGTGGGGGGACACTATGGATGATACGATATAACAAGGACACACGTCACTACACGTTTGTCCAAACCCACGGAACGTACCACACAGAGTGGGCCCTAAGGCCAACTATGGACTCTGGGTTCATCGCTTCTAACAAAGGTAAATTCTGCTGGGGGAAGCTGTCGGGGGACGGGAGAGAGGGTGGGAGGCTGTGCACGTGGGCGGGCGGGGCGTATATGGGAACTCTCGGTACCTTCCCCTCAATTTTTCTGTGAACCTAAAAATGGTGTAAAATAGAAAATCTGGTGGTTTGTTTTAAAGATTTTATTTATTGATTTTATAGAGAGAGGAGATGGGGGCAGGTGGGAACAAGGAGTATCAACTCATAGTTGCTTCATTTTAGTTGTTCATCAATTGCTTGTGTTAAGTGCCTTGATCCACCCAGCAAGCCCAGGGTTTCGAACCAGTGACCTCAGCGTTCTAGGTCAATGCTCTAAGCCACTGTGCCACCCCAGCCCAGGCATAGAAAATCTGTTTTTTTAAATGGTGAATGAGGGACAGAGGAAAACATCCTGAAGCCTCCTCTGCACACAGCACAAGCTGGGAGAATCCTTCTGGAAAGGAACTTGGAAACAGACCTCTGTTTCAAAAACAAAACAAAACAAACAAACAAAAACCCTGCCTTTTTGTTCACTGTTTCTCCTTGAAAAAGAAAATCCTCACTTTGAAAACATATAGTCTAGAATCTTTCCCTCAAGTGCCCAGAGAAACCAGACTGGGACCACCCGCTTGCATACAAGGGGCTCCACCCCGGAAAGTCGTGGGGAGGCAGGACGGGTATTCTGAATGAGGGGGTGTAGGCTGGATGGGTTTTACTGCTGTGACTTGTCCGATGGGTCAAGTTCAGGGAGGGCTAGAGAGAGCAGCAAGAACCAACGTGCAAGGTCAGCCAGGTACTAGCTCTTTCTCTGGGACAGGAAAAAACAGGAGCAAATCCAAGAAACATTGCAGGAAAAAAAAAAAAAAAAAGCCCTACAGTCCACAGCTGTCACAGTAATAAAGCAGGCCGCAGCTGAAAGGAAGGGAACGGCAGGTGGAGGACACCACCTTCTTGAGCCAACCACGCAGATCTAGAAGTACCAAGGAGAGAGTGATTGGCCTTCCCAGGTATCTTCTTCCAAAGACAGCTCACAGTCAAGGGCAGGTAAACCGTGATGATGAAAAGAGACCAGTCCCATGAGCCGCTCTCTGTTCACACCTTGAGTCAGGGAGAGAAGGTAGTCCAAGGAACACCCAGTCCCTATGCACACGGCCCCTCGCCAATCAACGCCAGGCCCTGCCCCAGGCCCTAACATGGTTCCCAAACAGAGAGTCCCTGATCCCTGCACCTGCCTTGGCCCATGTCAAGGTGCAATTAGAAACGGAAAGAAGGAAGGAATCAGAGGAAAGGAAGCAGGAGTCTTCAAGAACCTTTAAGAAGGTTGGTATGCTTTTATGCTCTAACCCAGGGGTCCCCAAACTTTTTACACAGGGGCCAGTTCACTGTCCCTCAGACCATTGGAAAGCTGGACTATAAAAAAAACTATGAACAAATCCCTATGCACACTGCACATATTTTATTTTAAAGTAAAAATAAAAAACAAAATGGGAAGAAATACAATATTTAAAATAAAGAACAAGTAAATATAAATCAACAAACTGACCAGTATTTCAATGGGAACTATGCTCCTCTCACCGACCACCAATGAAAGAGGAGCCCCTTCCAGAAGTGTGGCGGGGGCTGGACAAATGGCCTCAGGGGGCCGCATGCGGACCGCAGGCCATAGTTTGGGGACCCCTGCTCTAAACCTTCCCTTCAGTAATCTAAAGGAATAATCCAAGATGTCATCAAATATGTCATATCAGGAAGGTCACCCAAGCGTTCATTATAATGATATGAATGGTCAAACAGATTCCGCTATAATTAAGTTGCATAACCAATAAAACCGTATGTTCAAAGGCTACTAGGAAAAAAAGTGTTCACAATATTAATGTCAATGAAAACAGACAGCTGTAAAAATAAACAAAGTATTAATAAACAGACACAAGGCAATCATACAAGCAGACACGCAAAAACACGCATGAATAAAGGGGGAAGAAATGTTTAGAAGATGCCAAAGCACTACAGAGGGATAATTTGTGACTAGCGGGATCTTGGATGATTTGGTCGTCTTTATATTTTTAATACCTTCCAAATGTTCTCCAATAAGCATTTAATTACCGTCTAATTCAGTGTCTCTGACCATTGCAACATCATACCACTCAGCCACGTGGACCCCTTTGCTTTAAAGTTTAAATAACAGATCAATGGACTTCGTGAAAATTAAAAACTTTTGTGCATCAAGAAAATGTCCCGGAATTCGACAGGGGTGGAGGCAGGATGACGTTGCAAATGGATTGAACTTCACACTTCCGCACGGTTAAAACAGTAAGTTTCATGTCGTGTGACCTTGATGATGATGATGACACCCCCCACCATGTGTCCTTCGCACCCAGATTTTGAAAGCCCTTCTGCAGGGATTAATCGCCGTCGTCTTCCCTGATTCTTCAATTCACAGGTAGCCATGTCCCCGTTCAGCTCACCGCTTTCTTGCCATACCTCTCAGATGGGGGCACGATTTCCTAATTCTAACGCCACTTCCTCAAACGCCAATCCCTGTACCTGGAATAACCCCCATGACTCCTCCAGCAGGGCATGGTCATCTCAGAAGGTAGAGGCCCAGGGTGTGACCCCACGCCATTGCTCCCCATCTCACCTGGAGGAAGCTAACTTCTCCAAGCCGCATTTCCGTAGATGTCAAGCGGGTAGTCGGGACTCGGACAAACATGTATGTTACAATTCTAATGTGCACCAGGGTGATACTGGTAGTATCACCCAGTCCCCCATCTAGGGCAGTTATAATGATAAACCACATAGAAGATAGGAAACTATTTTGTAAATTGTAAAACACCCAACTCTACGTAAGATGAGAATGTCATTATGCCAGCATGTCCTAACCCTCAGGAATACCCCTGTCATGGATGTGGTCTGTGCCAAGTGTCTCACCACCCGGACAACCATAACCTGTTACACATGACGGACTCATTTTACTTTAACAGAGTTACTATAAAATAGAAACTTGCGAGCACGAGCAGCGCCACTGGTCTGATGTAATTTTTCGATGCATGTTAGAAGGAAGGGTACCGCTATCACAATATAGACTGTGCACCTGGGTGCCCTGTACAGTCACCACCTGCACCCCACCCCCCGGCCGCACACCGAGGAGACGCTGACCTCTGCCTTCGTAAAGACCTGAATCAAAGCTTGCCTCCTCTAGGAACCCTCCCTGATTTCCTCTGCAGCCCACTTCAGAGACCTCTGCGCTCCTTCAGGATAAGCCCGGGATGTTGAATTCACCCCTCACCACTTTGCACTCATTGGTGCGCCCCCCCCCAATGCTTTCCAACCCGTGCTCCAAACTCCTGCACTGTGTTGTAAAACCCCGAAAGGCAAGTAAGTGTCTCGTCTTATTTCTCTTCCTCCCTCCCATGGGCCCAACGACAGCACAGCAAACATTGGCTGAAAGGATGCAAGTGTATGAAATGAAAGGTGCCTACTAACTGCCCCTAGTTACCTTTGGGTCACCTGTCTCCTACAGACAGAGAAGAATGCACACCCGGTCACCTCCTAGTCTATCCTGTAGATAGACTAGGATTCCGACACCGGCTGGTGAGAAGGATGGATATGCCCTGTTGGGAGACAGACGTGTGCCTGGCGCATGGCTTGCATTCAGCAGATCTGGGTGAATCAATGCTGAATGAGTGGGGTATTACTTGAAAGGTGCTGCCTTCTCGAACAGACCCTCTGCAGGGGACAGAGATGGCCACAGCCTGAGGCTGACCGGTGGGCTGGACCACACAGCTCAGCCTGGGCTCCAGACTCAGCCCCCTCTGGCCAGGCCAGTGGTGGCTCCAACCCCTGACGAGGGCCCGGATCCCTAATTAGCAGTAATTCCCCATCATGGTGGAGGGCCCTGGAGTACCCGCAAGTGCATGGTGGCCACGAGTCTCAGAGCTCCAACACCAGAGGCTATAAGCAGAACAGCTGATTGAAACCATCAGACTTGGAGCATTCTCTGTATCATTGTTGACAGAGCCACCCCTCACCTTCCCGCTCCTGCAGGAGGGAAAGCAGAGGCCCTGAGATGCTGGGAGAAAGAGAATGTTGGCAACTATGTAACTCGGGCCCCTCAGTCATAGAGCAACAATAATAATCATCTGTGACCATCTGTACCCTTAAAGGGGCACAGCTCTTCACAGTCTACAGGCATGACTCAAACTGCATCATCTCCTACAATCCTTCTACCAACCCTATCCTAATTTGCCCCATTTTTACATAGAAAACACTGAGGTTCAAGTATCTTCATCCCGGGTTTCCTGCCCCCAAATTCAACGCTCCTATGATCTTAGAGTTTGCAAGTGTGGCCAGTTGTCTTCTTTGTGCTGAGTAGCAAATAAATGTTCAATATAAGGATTTTTCTAAATATCTTCCCTGCCACCATCAAACAAAGGACTCGCTCTAAGTTCAAAGGCAGCCTGAGAAAATCCTCCTTAAGCTGGGCTGACCGCCTGTCCACACAGCGTCCCACGCCTCAGCCCCAGGTGGCCACCAGCCTCCATCTCTAAAATCCCGCCACGTGTCTGCACCGCCCCAAAGGGAACCCAGGATGACAACAATGTTCCTAATCCCTGTACCGTGAGGTTAGCTTCAAAACGCTATAACCACCGCCCCCTCCCAGGGAGCGTCCTTCCCGACACCCTCATTCTCTTCAGAAGCTCAGATGTGACGTCCCCATGCCAGCACGCTCAGCTTTCTCCTCCACCGGAGACAGTCTTGGATTATCCATACTCGCAAACTACATCAGGGACAGAACTCGCATTTCCAATCAAACCATTCTGTCTTTTTCTTTCTTTTTTTTTTTTTTTTAACAGTCCCCTTTTTTGGTACCGTGTCACTGTGGTCACTAGTTGGAGAGAGATGCTTCCCGCCTGCAATGGTGCCATTTAGAAGGCTGTTTGAATACATACATTCTCTTTCTGGCAGGGCCTCTTACACGTGGTCCGGTGGCCCCAAGGTGAGGGTTATCTGTGACAGCCCCGCGGTCCCTGGGTGAGCAAGAACAGAGCATCCCCGTCTCTCTGTTAATTACCGCTCCTTGCCTGCGCATCTGATTTCAATAAAGTCTCTCTAATTACTTCAAATATCACGGCTGCCCCCCACCCCTCCTCTCTGCCGTGCCTGGCTCCCTCTTAGAGAGCCCGAGACGGATGAACTCAAACCCATCCGCCAGCCAGCCGCCCAGCCAGCCTCGGGCCACCGCTGCAGCCAAGAGCAGACTCCTCTAAGTTAATAAGCCGGGAGAGTTAATAAACCCAACTTCCCCAAGTTAATAAACCCGGGAAGCAACGCGATGACTGTTTTTACTATGATTAAAATATCGCCACCATTGTTGCGGTTCTTCTGCCTGGCCTCGCCAACACCTAGCCGCCTAGCCGCCTTGCTCAGACCCCCCCCCCCACGCTGGCCCACCCTCCCACCAGTGGCAGTAATATTGCACATAATCCCAGGGGGGCTCCCCAGCCCTGCCCTGTCGGAGGAAGCAATATTGGAGCTCACGCAGCCCCCTCCTCGCCCCCCTCCGGTCCCTTCAGGCTCTCTGCTCTGCCTTTTATATTACACACTCTTCAGTCAGATCCATCGCCGGCTCTTTCCAATAGGCTAGAGGAGGGTTGGTGGCAGGGGAGGGAGAGGGTTGGGGGGGAGGAAGGGGCGCCGGCAGATGAGCTGGGTGGGAGGATGTTTGGTTTTGGACATGCCTGAGCAGTCAGAGCCTGATTTCCATATGATGGGCTTCAGGGGACACCGAGCTCCTCCGCACCCTCCGGGCAAGGCACAATCCTTTGAGAGCCGCCCATCGGGGCCAGAGTCACCATGCGGGCCTCCCTGCACCCTCTGCTCCCTCTCCCTCTGAAGGAGCAGCTCCGTCCAGGAGGAAGCTGACTGACGGCCTTGCAGCATGGGTCAGCGGTCTGGAATCCGTGGAGGAGGCGTCACAGGGCAGCAGAGCCTGGCCAGCACCTCTGGGGCAGCTTCCCATTTTATGGATGAAGAAACCAAGGCCCGGCGGAGTCGAGTGAGTGAGCGGGTTGGGGAGTTCAGGAGAGACTGGTAGGCGGGACCCATGGCCCCTTGATCTCCACTCAGCTTTCTGCAAGTGGTTTTCCTCTCTGGCTCCCCCCAGGCCCTCTTCACCCCATTTCCTGCCCACATCCCTGGTATCAAATCTCTAAATCCTAACCGGTCCATTCCCCCAAAACTAGCTCAGTCCCCTGTGGTCCCCATTTCAGTCACCAGCAGTGCCGAGATGGAGAAACGCCACAACACCCCCTCTGTCAACGCCTCGGCTAGCTTCAAACGTCCTTGCCCCGCAGCTGAGAGCAGGAGTCTCAAGATGAAGGTAGAGGCGCGCTCGGTAGGTTTGGGATGCAAAGTCACTGCGTGGGGCTGCAGCTGAACTTGGGGGAATAGATCCCTTGTTGCTAGGAGACAGAAGGCAAGCCACAGGGAAAGACCACAGAGGGACCAACAGGCGGAAGAGAAAGTGGACCCCAAAGAGAGGAGCGACCCAACTCAACCCAGACCACGGTCACCGCTACCTTTCACGTCACCCAGAACCAACCACAGGCCAGGCCATGTTCCAAAGGGGCGGCCGCCATAGCCGGGACAGACACCCAGAAAGAGCCCAGGTCATCCTGAGCTCACCAGAGTCAAACCCGACTTCAGAGGAAAGAGCCACTGGAATGTCATGCCAGCCTCTGGGTGTGGCAGGACAACTGGGAGGCCAGAGTGGGCTGGGCAGAGTCCTGGACCCAAGCTCTAAACTCCAAAGCCACTCCCAACACCCACCAAAAAAGGACACCAGAGGCGGGCAGCTGTGCTCTGGTGCTCTGACCCCACGCTTAGGGAGTCCGCTCCCCACTGACCGGCTCCGTTCCCATCCACCTCCAGCAGGGAAGCTGGGCTGGACTGCAGGAGCCCCTCAGGGTCTGGGCACACCACCGGCCAGGAGCACCTCCCACCTCGCTCCGAGCCCCCATCCAGCCCCTTTCCAACAAGGTAGCTCCTGCCAGCGGGCGGCTTTGGAAGGAGTCAAGGGTAATTAAAGGCCGCGCAGGCGGCATTGTCTCAGCCATAAATCCTTCTCCCCAAGCGGCCTCTCCTGCAAATTCTCAAAGGTGGGGAGCCCCCAAAGCTGCCCAACCACCGCCTCTCCTGACAGAGTCCAACAAGGGGCTTTAATGGGAAAATACTTCCCTCTAATGTGGAGGCCCGGGCTCCGCATGGTGTCTGTCATTCATGCCAGCTCCAGGGTCGGGACCCGGGACGAGGTGACGCAGAGAGCACGGAAGGCGGGAGGAGCGGGAGAATGTGCCACAAGCCGGGAGAAAGGAAAATTCATTAACCTGAACACCAGGCTGTGCCCTTGTGTGCCTCGTTCTCACGACTGCACACAGAAACCCATGTGTTCTGAGCAGGGGCCCCGGGCCAAGGGTCCTGGCTCCCGTGGTGAATGCTGGGGACAGAGGACTTGCTCGTCTGGGTGCCCATCCCCACGCCAGCAGGAGCCTGTCGGCGTGTGACTGAGTCAGGCACGAGCATGTGCAGGCTTCTCGTTCTGGCCCTGGGCATGGAGGTGGCCCACCCTCAGTGTGGCCCCCGAGGGCACCCAGTTCAGTTAGCACGCAGGGAGGAGTGAGCCCCACACAAGCCCACCAGTCTGGAAGGCAAGCTCCCAGCTACCCGTGTGTCCCAGCACCTAGCCAGCAACGCAGCCCAGGCTGAGTCAGCTGATCCACCAGGCGGGGCCACTGTCAGGGCTGGTGCACCTGTGCCCGTGATAGCCGGTGAGCCTCAGGAAGGGGACCCACAGCAGGATTCAGCTCTATCCAATCCAGCCATGCCACCAGAGACAAGGAGAGCAGATCTTAGTTTTCCAAGGAGTGCGGGGTTTCCTGCTGAAGGGCAAAAGGAAAGAGACGCCCCCCTTCCCCTCACTCTCCTGGGACTCTGTTCAGTCTCAAACCCACATGGAATGAGTAGGCTTTCCTAAGACAATCCCGGCTCCTGATGCGATTCTCAGGAGAGAAGAAGCAGTCTGTCTCTCTGGGGCAGAAATCTCACAATAGGGCACAGTGCACACGACCATATCACAGTGTGTCGGGGCACACTTGGCCCCGCGGTGACCAGCTGAACCCTGAGCAGAGAGCTATGGCTCTCCCGCCCCAGCTTCTACACAGGTGCAAAGAGCAGAAACACCTGACTCGATCTCCTCCAAGCAAGGCTGGGCATCTCTGTCCCCAAACCATGTCAGCCACTGGAAGGCCATTCAATAAACAGCAACTAGCGTCTGGAAGGTTAATTCGTGCACAGAGTGAAGGCAGTGGGGATGAACATCCCACTACGTGGGAAGAGAGAATACAGACATCAGGGGAGATGCCCAGTGCCCATACGTCAGATAAGCCCTCAAAGCCTGGCAGTGACGCGGGTGAAGAAAGGGAAACATACAGAGGAGACGGAAATTCTGGTGGGGTCTGACGGAGAAGGCTGCTATGAGCAGATCCCAGAGTCCCACCAAGTAATCAAAACATTACCGACTAACAATGGCTATCTCTAAGACAGACATAATTCCTTGTGTATATGTTTGTGTGTGTGTGTGTGTGTGTGTGTACAGTGTATGTGCAGCCCAGCTGAGGACTAGGAACCCCATGCTGACACTGCCACCAACCAGCTATGTCACATTCACATATGCAAAACAAGAAGATGAACTCATGACAGTATTCACAGCCCCTAACCCAGCACAGCAATGGCTGTGTCGGAAATCCCTCTTATGTACACTTAGTTCATCCTCACAAGGAAGGTAGGATTATTCCTATTTTACAGGTGAAGAAACTGAGGCACAACAGGTGGGAACAAAGTTGACAGTAAGGAGCGGAGTCAAGATCTGAAACAAGGTCTCCCTTCCAGTGATGACTGAGGAGCTCCTATCAGACCAACCGTTCTGCAGGTAACTAGGAATTCTAGACAAAAAAATAGAAAAATGGCCCTGGCTGGTTGGCTCAGTGGTAGAATGTCAACCCAGTGTGTGGAAGTCCCAGGTTTGATTCCTGGTCAGGGCACACAGGAGAAGTGACCATCTTCTCCACCCCTCCCCCTACTCTCTATCTCTCCCCCTTCTGCAGCCATGGCTTGATTGATTCAAGTGCATTCGTCCTGGGCGCTGAGGATGGATCTGTGGAGCCTCTGCATCAGGTGCTAAAAATAGCTCAGTTGCAAGCGGCCCCAGATGGGCAGAGCATCAGCCAAAGATGGGGGTTGCTGGGTGGAACCTGGCTGGGGCACATCGGGAGTCTGTCTCTGTATTCCCATACTCTCACTTTAAAAAAAATGTAGAAAAACAACTATGTAAAGACAGCGGACAATGACCAAAAGCAGACAGACATATTAAAGGGGAGTCAGCATGTGGAACAAAAGACTAAAAATGAGTGCTTTTCCTGTTTTTACAGCTTTTACTCAGAGTAACTAGAAAACTCAGATGAAAAAACCAGACTTACTGGTGGAAAGGACCAGAGGACGAACTTAAGGCAACCACAGTGGCCAAAAATGAAAGCAGAAACCTAAAAAGACCCAGAAAGAAGCCCTAAATCTGGACATAAGCTCTGTCCAGGTCTCTGCTGGCCCCTGGAGCACACAGGTGCAAGGTGACCCCAGAGCAGCCACATTAGGGGCTTAGGAACTGACCTGAGATGCTAGCTGTCACCCACCACAGGGAAGACAGAGTTTACAGTTTTGAGTTCAGCCAATTTAACTTGCTTACTGGAAATTTCTCAAATTACAAATATTTTTGGAAGAAACATAACAATTCAGGTTATCGAAAATATATCCTGTCCAGAGTACAACCTAAGGTCATAAACATGACCCATCCTCCAGAGAAAAGAGATTCAACAGGAGACCATGCTCCAAGTCACCCAAATGTTGGAACCAGCTTACCAAAATGTTGAAGCATCTGTGATAACTGTGCTCAAAGATGTAAAGGAAAAGATGCTCAAAAAGAATGAAAAGATTGGGAGGGAAATAACTATCAGAGAAATTCAAACTATAAAAAAAGCGTCAATGGAAATTATGTAACAGCACTGTCTGACACAACTTTTTGCAACGATACATATGTCATACCTTTCCTGTCCAACACAGTGCCACTAGGCACATGAGGCAGCTGAGCGCTTACAATGTGATTACTGCAACTGAAGGGCTGAATTTCTAATTGTATTCCATTTTAATTCTTTCAAATGTACATAGCCACATGCTGCTAGTGGCTACTGCACTGGGCAGAGCAGCTCTAGCACTAAAAAATCCAATATCTAAAATAAAATATTTAATAGATTGGCTTAACAGCAGATTGGAGAGGACCAAGAAAGTGTTAATGAACTTAAATAAAGAGCAATAGAAATTATGCAATCTGAAGAATGGGGGGGGGGGGACTGACAACTAGCAAAAAAGGGGTGGAGAGTAAATAGATGATATATTTCAAGGTTCTCACATGTTATTTGGAATGGCACAATATTAACTCCAAGTACATTATGAACACTTAAATATGCATATTGTAATCCTGGGAGAAACCACTAAAATATGAATAATAATCTAAGAGATATGGGTCAAAAGCCAATAATATATTAAAATTGAATTCTAAAAAAAAATCCATTTAGCAAAGAAAAGGCATGAAGAGAAAAAGAGAGAACAATAAACAGAATTGCATTAACAGAAAGGAAAAAATTAAAAATAAAACTAGCATAAATATAGCAAAGTGGCAGCCTGAAATGCAATTATATCAGTAATTACATTAAATATAAATGGACCACACACTTCAATTAAAAGAAAACGACTGTCAGATGGGGAAGGGAGGGAGGGAGGGAGGGAGGGAGGGAGCTAGCTATATGCAGCCTATAAAAGATGTACTTTTAAAATAAGGAGTGGAAATCAGGCAGTCAGCCTCTATTTTTAATTACAATACCCATGATCTATGAAGTACCTTACCTCTTTAAAATATGATTCCACATGTATAGGTATGTAAGCACATGTACACAAACATATATATGTAACATGTAAATGTTGTTTATGCTCAGGATACAACTATGGCAACTCACGGTCAAATTTACACGTGCCCAAAACCAGAAGACATGGTGGAAAGGGCAGTTTCCCAGTTAACACATCCCTCACCATTGCTAGGTTTTCTCCAACAAAGTTCTCTCTGTCAGGTCATCAGAAGGAATGGTTATGTAATTGTATGTTGGAGAGTGACTTAGAGACCTGTCCGCTCAGCACCAGGACTGTCCCAGAACTTCCTGAATTTATGTTTTCCTAGAGGGGACTAGCATGACCTTTCCACGCAGCCCCGTAAGTTGAGCGGGCAGCCTCCCTGGACTCTGCCATGCAGACAGGGCAACCGTGACACAGAGCAGAGACCGCCGACATCACCATGAGAAAGCCTCCATCTGATCCCCATTGGCACCACTTGGGAACCCTAGGACGGGGGACCCGCACCCGGCCCCTTTGAGCCACGACATCTGTTATCTGGGAGGAGATTGTGGGGACGAGCACATAACAGCCTCTGTTTTCCCAGCCTCTCTCGTCTTTTCTCTCTGCACTTCGCCAGCCCACTGACAGTGACATAAATATTAGAAGAATCAGCTGACACCAAATGGGATCTTAAAAAGAAGACACAAGGTTCTAAAGACTTGCCACTCTCTCACAAAAGCCGAAACACCCACCCAGGGTGTGCACAAATGAATGAGTGTCACAGGTCCATCTGAAAAATCGGTGTATATGCCCGTTCACTAAACACCTATTAGCAAAGAGATAAACAAGGATCCATTCCGCAGCTGATAACTTGGTAAGTAAGTCTCAGGCACCTTCTGGGAGACTCAGAGCCCCTGCTAAATATTTATATATAATAGGAGAACTGCGACATTCACACGTTTGTGATACGCGTTCTTTTCTCCCGACAGCTGTAATCAAGTCAGGAGGACTCATGTCAGCCTTCCGTTGCCAGCAAGTGATCCTAATTGCTGGCCAAGAAGCATACCCATAAGCCTCCTTAAGAAGTTTGCTAATGATTTTTCAGTTTAGGATTAATGTAAGAGACAACACGGAGACGCCGGCAGCTTTTGTGTATCCGTCAGCGTGTGGAAAACAAGGCTGAGTAGGTCTTCTCTGTTTTCTTGAAAGTCCCTCGTCTCAGACCAAGTATGTCTTACTCTCCTCTCACTGTCTCTTTCTTGACTCTGATGTGTGTTTTTTACTTTACAAGGCAATCCATCTGCTTTTCCATCCTTTTAACATATTCGGTAGATAGACCCACTGAGAATTCCTAGAAAAGCCACGCTGAGGTTTAAAAGGAATGAGAGAAGCAAACCGCTGGTATGAGCGTAAGATTGCCCATCTGGGCATCACCAACAATTGGCTGGCACCCGCCAAACGTTAGTGAGTAAGTTATTAGGTATAATTAGCTGCCGTCTACCGAGGATCTTTGCTAGAGGCTGTATAAACACACATAATCTCTAATCCCTACAACATATGTAAAGAGATTTTGTTTCTGCCTCTTTAGAAAGAAGGAGGCAGACTCCTCCGGGGTTCACTTGCCAAGGAGCAGAGCTGAGTTTTGAACCCTTGTCCACGTCGGGAGGTGGGATAAGGGGAATGTCTGTCATCCGCCGTCCATTCTGACCACGTTATTCTCTCCAAGTGACCTGTGCCTGATCCTTTTCCTTTCTTCCAGGTCACTAACTCCAAGCCACTGTGGGATCACAGGCAGCTTCTGGGATCTGATACAAATCTATGGACTCCCCGCGCCCCCAGCAACTACCTCCTGCCCCCAACTCACTCCGCAGTACAGACCTGCAGATTCAGAACATTCACCAATGACCCTGGACTTTGAGCTTGGTTGAGGCTGGTTACCATGGTTACTTACTCTTCCTAGGTCTGAGGATCTGGGTGGGGTCCCCACGAAAACCCAGAGGCATTGGTTCAGCTGTCTGGCCACAGGTTACCCCTCAGACCTTGCTCGGTGACGTCACATATACAGATCCTCGGGTACTCAGGGAAAGAGAGTGTGTCCTTGTGTGTGTGTGTGTGTGTGTGTTTCTACTCCAAAAAGGGGCAACTCAAAACCCATGCTTCCTATTCAAGAACGCTGCAAGTGACTGACGGGGACCAACCAACCCCCTTTCGCACAAGGACAGCACCAGACGAAGGCCCTGGGAACGCATCTCTCCCACAGTTCCTCCTAAAAACACTGCTCAGTTCTAACAAAGAACAGTGTCCTCTGGTTGCGAGTGGGGGCGGGGGCCACAGCCAGCCAGGGGGACATAGGCAGGAGGTTCTCCCTGCCTCTTGTCCCCCAGAATCGGCTCAGCCCGGTAAAGAGTCAAGAAACGGGGGCTCCCTGCATTCCGCGATGGCTGACCTCACGGATGGCGGGTCTCAGCCTATTACAGGTCAAGTGAGCTCCGAACCTTCCTTCCTCCCTCGCTAACCAGCACCGTCAGGGCGAAGCTGAAACCCCTCCATCATTAAGAGCTAGACCTCGGCAACACGGCAGAGCATTAAAATTTTAATGGTGTTCCCTGGGGAAGTCCTTTAATAATTGAATTGGGGGCCAGGAGCCAGGGAAGGAGAGCATCGAGCTGAGCTGATATTAACTAGGCTTGGCTCCTAATGGCTTTCCAATGACCCCACGGTGTCCACGTTGCCTTTTAAGAGGGTGCAGAGCCCATTTGGCCTTGCTCTTTTAGCTGTCAACAGGGAAGCTGAGACGTGATACTGCACCACGAGTTGCGATTTCTATTACAGTTTTCCACCAGCCTCTCCTTCTAGCGCTGTTGCGCTCAGACAAACCTAAGTGCTTTCTGCACCAGAGTCGACAAGTGGAAGAATTCATTCCACGAATCAGCTGGGCGTCTGGCACGGCCAATGTGTTTCTCCTTTGAACTGATTGGCCACCGCGGCCGAAACATTGGGAAAGGGCTTGTCTGGGGACAACCATGTCACGTTCAATCCCGTCTAAGTTTCATGAGATCTGGACGCTTATGATCTTGTCCCCGTTTCTTTCCAAAGGTCACATAGACAGGAAGGTCCTAGACCCAGGAAGGTGTTCCCACCAACCATACACTGCTGCTCCCTGTCTGTCCTCCACTGCAATCACGCTGCACATCGGGGAGCTCAAGGCAACGGCACCGGGTTAGACGAGGTCATCTCAAAGAGGTGACACAGTTTGTCCACTGTCTGCCCGGCCAGAGCAGAGGCAAAGGCAGGGCTGACTCAAGGGTTCTGAAAGCCCCCGGTTCTCCATGAGGCTGCTCTCGCGTCCAGCATGGAGGAGCTAACATAGGAACCAACCACTTAGACAAGACTGTAGAATGGGGCGGCAGCTGGTCGCCGGGGTCCAGTGAACAAGGAAGACGGTGTCCCCACCCTGGAGTCCCCTCCTCTTAGAGGTCTCCTGAGTGTCAGAGCAAGCAAAAGCCTGTCAATGGACAAGCTTGCCGATGGGCTAGTGGCCAAGCTCCTGGCCTGACGAGGCTGGCCCACCTGTCCCCCACACGGAGGGGGGACACCTCGGACCCCGCTCTAACCACAAGGAGCTCTGCAAGGACGAGAAACAGAAGCAGGAAGACGATGGGTGAGGGAGGTTCACACGAGAACGACCGGCATCCGGGGAAGGACGCGGGCTGGAGCCTCGCCCTGCCGCCTGTGAACCCGGGCGACCCTGGGGAAGAAGCCACACGGGAAGCCACGGTGGCCACGTCGGGGAACCCAGAAGAGCTATGGAGAGCAAGACCCACCTTCTGCAGCCCTGTCACGTGGTGACTGGTTCTGGGGGGTCCACAGAGAAATTCACAAAAGAACAAAAAGGACGCGCGCTGGGAAAGGCTGGCAGGGCAGGACCCATGCCCTGCCCCGCCCCTGCCCCGCCCCTGCCCCTGCTCCTCCTCTATCAAGCGGATGCCCCTCTGGCTCTGGGATCGTTGGCCCCCTCCTTCTCCTGGCTAAACGCACCTTAGCCACGCAGGAGGCTTGCAGCGGCCCCACCCTAATGTGTCTCCCCTTCCTTCGCTCTCCACCCCCCCTCCATCATCCATCCTCACAAGAGCAGGACACACACTCTGCTGTTCTTCGGTTTCTGTTGCCCGCACAACTCATTCAGATGCTGTCCTGTCCCCTCCATGCCTCTGACCAAGCTACTCTTGGTGAGGTTACCAACGATGAACGGCCAAGTCCAAGAGCAAAGGGCTGGCCCTAATTTTTTGAAATTCCCCATTGCTGCCGTTTCCTCCAGGTCCCCCCTGCCCGTGGCATTCCCTCCCAGACGGTCCCCCAGCCCCCTGAGAGCCGGCGCTGCCCATCCTGGGCCCCGCACTCAGCGCCCGCAGCGTCTCTCTGGGCAGTCTCCTCGTCTCGAATTTACAGGACAACACAACCCAGGGGTGTGTGTCTCTCCGTTCTGTGTCGCTACAGGCTATTATTCCTCATCCTCACAGCCCATGCCGCAATGTGAAATACAAACACAGGCATCTGTGGGTTTGCTGTCTGTCACCTCTGCCGCAGAGCATTGCCAACCACCCCAGCAAGTCACTCCTTGGTTCCTGTATCCACTTAACCGACACGTATGTGCTTAATGCCCCCTCTGCATCAAGCGCCATCCGAGACGCTGGAGAAATGGGAGTAAAAAAAACAACAACAAAAAATAACTAAATGTTACAGAAAGAGGGAGGTCCTTGCCCTCACAGAGCTTATAATCTAGTGACTCACGAAGGCAAGAGACCAACAAAGACACAGGTACATCAAACTCGGACAGGCACAAGGAAGCGAGCCCCTACCACAGGGCGATAGGGAACCCAGGGACTCCGAAGTGAGGACTGGGCCTCCGGCCCCTGGGCCACGCCTCTCTGAAAGCAATCTCAGCCTTCTTCTGAGCGCCTCCTAGATGACCAACGCCCCGGAGCTGCGACTGACTCGTTTTTACACACCCGGCAGGGACAGGAATATAAGACGACTGTTCGATGAGGACTCCAGCGAACGAGGGATTTCGTTAATGAACCAACTGCTCGAGAGATTCCCTTTGATTCTAAGTTTGAGAAGTCCACACATGAGTGGTCACGAGTGCCCCGGTTTTCAGACGCATTCCCCGACATCTCTCGTTTCGTTACACGCGAGTGTCAAGGGACTCAATGCAGACACACATTTCATCTCTCTGAAAGCGGCCTGAGCTAAGAGGACCGAGGGTCTGGCACTGGGGAGAGAGAGAAGGCAATGCGGGAATACGTCCCTTCCTTAAAGACCAAGATTCGTTGTCCCCTTTCCAACCCAGCCAGGCTGAGCAGTGCCCAAGCGGGGGAGGGTCCATAGTCCTGGAAACGGGCCGCCACAGGGAGCCTTTCTAGCTGGGCCCCAGCCTGTCTGAAAACACAGCCCCCAGTATGTGTGCAGGAAAGCCTGGAGAGGGGTCACCCCGGGAAGGGAGGGAGGACAGCTGCAGGAGTCCCGGAGGAAATGACGTCCGGGAGGCTCCAGTTCTGCTGTGTAACAGCCCCGCCGCCCACCAGCATGCAGACAGGCTCCCAGAACGGGTCACCCACAGCAAACCCTGGGAGCCGGAGAGAAGGGGAGTGGATGCTTGCTGCCTTCTTGGCGTTCTTGCGGTGGGGAGAGCAGCCACGCTCGGAGACGGGCGCAGAGGGGACAGGGACAGGACGGAGCAGGGCAAGCAGGAGAGATGTGTGTGCCTGGCAGCATTCACACACACGCACACACACGCACACGCAAGCAGGCAACCCCTAACCCCAAACACTTCCTTTAAAACCACAGAATACACGAACAGCTGACCCCTGAGGCTGCCCAGAGCTCAAGTATCCAGCAGGTGAAACTTGTTTTCCAAGAGCTGGTTTGACAGGACAAACCGAGAATTGTGATCTCACTGGGGTGTGAGCACCAGAATTCAAGCAGCAGATGGTGTGGGTTAGCGGGGAGGCCATCAGACCCGGAGTCGGTGGTGGGGGACGGCACCCAGCTCCTCCCTTCGCCAACAGCGGGACCTGGGCAAGACCTTAACCTCTCTGAGCATCTGTTTCCTCCACTAGAAAATGCAAGGGAACCCCACTCTTATCTAATATTCACATTTGTTGTGAGGGACCCCGGAGATACTATGTATGCAAGCTATTAGAAAATTGTAAAGGATACATTTTTTTTTCAACAGATGGCATCATCATGGCATTTTCTATGAGTCCGGTAGTAATTGCCATGCTTTAGAAATATTACTCCAAAATAATCCTATGATGTTGGGACTATTTATTTTGTCACCATTTTTTTTTTTTTTTTAAGTTTTTTTTTCCCTTCTTTTCCAAGTTGAGAGGAAGGGAGATAGAAAGACAGGCTACCACATGTACTCCAACTGGGATCCACCTGGCAAACCCCCATCTGAGACTGATGTTCAGAAATGAGCTATTTTTAGTGCCTGAGGCAGAGGCTCCACGGAGCCATCCTCAGCACCTGGGGCCGATATGCTTGAATCAATTGAGCCATGGCTGCAGGAGAGGAAGAGAAGGAGAGAGAGAAGGGGGAGAGGTGGAGAAGCAGATGGGTGCTTCTCTTGTGTGCCCTGACGGGGAAACAAACCCAGGATTTCCACGGGCCAAGCTGACACTCTACCACTGAGCCCACCAGCCAGGGCCTATTGTTACCATTTCAGAACAAGGGACCGGGCACAGAGAAAGGAAATCCCTTTCCCAAGGTAACACAACCGTCACGGCCAAGGAACAAGGGCTAACCCCAGACACTCTGGCTCCTGAGCCCATGCTCTCAACCATGACATGTGGCTCCTGAGATGGGTATTCTTTCACTCACGGTAACAACCAACAATAGTATCACCCCACCCCATATTGTTACCCAGTATTTCACCAGAAGGGTGTTCATATTCGTGACTATGTGAAAGTCTCACAAGAACCCCGTGAGGCCGTTACTACTCTATCCCCTTGGTATCATTGAGGAAACTGTGGCTTGGATGTCCCAGGACACACATTTCAAATTATTTTTCTAGTCATTGGGGTTCAAATGATGTGTTCCGGTCATGGAGAGAGCTATAAGGTGCCCAAATTATTCTTATCCACCTATCTGACCCCTTTCTATCTCTGGGCATGACTTATGACCTGGAAAATTCCAACCAGTAACAAAGCACAAAATAATAATAACAATAACACCCAGAAGAAGAGGCGTGGGTAAGGAAACAGCCCTACCAAGTGATATTTACATTCTGCCCCAAATTCTCTCTTTCCCTGGCCCACTCTAGAGCCTGATGTTCTACTAGAAGGCAGTCAGTCAGCCCTTTGAGTGAACACCCTTCCAGTTAAAAAGTACCTTTGGGGAAAAACGAAACAATCATGCACATCCCAGTGTGGATGACTTCACAACACCATCTCCAACAGGGGCTGCTTGCTTGCTCAGAGCAGGGCCCAGCCTGCACACGGGGGTGACTTGAAACTTAAAAGTTCACAAGGTGGGTTCAGAGCATCAGACAAGCAGGGAGGTGAGGCCAAGCTGGAATCTGGAGCACGGGGCTGGAGAACCAGGGGCCCAGAGCTCCCCCCACACCGGGGGAAGACGGGAGTGGGGACCACTCGACGCTCCAGCAAGGAGGGGTCTCCTGGGATGTTCCGCCACTCTGGATTTCCAAGAGCCCACCTCATAGTCCTGGCGGTGGCTTTCGTGTCCGGAGCACCATGCCGTGTCCCCGTGAAGCTGGTGGCAGTCACTGTGTTGCTGTGCATGTGGAAGGGATGCTGGCACGAGGGGGGGAGCCCTGTCACAGTGGGGGGGGGGAAAGGAGGGGAAGGGGTGAGGGGAGCCCGCAGCAGGGGAGGAAACTCTCAATGGTTAGGTTAAAGAGGATTTGTTCCACTGTGGAAAGCAGAGAGCTGCCCCCTGCCCCCCAGAGCTGGCATTGGGGCAGGAAGCCTGAAATGACAAGGGGGGAGGGTGGAACAAGGAACCTTTCTGGAAAGAAGGCTGAAAGACAGGACAGAGCACCAGGCAAGAGGCAGGTGTGGCCATAAAAAAAACCCATCCCTGGACCATGCCAGGCCGGCAATAAACAGAAACTGGGCTCCGTGTTTCTGCTGGGTCCCAGAAAAAAGCCCACAAAGCCACCTGACTCTACAGGGTAAGGACGGATCTTAACATCCAGGCTCCCTGCCATTCCTGGTTGTCCCCTGCAGGACCCGGGAGAGATCCTAGTGATGACCCACTCCTGAAAACTGTACAAGCCACACCATCCCCACTCCTCTGCCCGCTCCCTTTTCTGGGGCCCATCCTGTCCCCAAAGACAGCCACCTCTTTTCAGCCCGGAGCTGGGGGCGCCCAGGCCAAGCCGGCCACGCTTCCACTCAGGTCCTCCAACAAAGACATCCCGGGACCCTCCTACAGAGAAGACAGGGACGTTTCTGGGCCCCCCGAGGGAGCTGGCCTTCCTCTGCTGCTCCGTGAATGACAACAATGTAAAGAATGAAAATATGGTTTGGGGAACAGTCCCCAGGAGCCCAGCATTGGGTATTTAAAGGGACTTTTAAGCGCTTTAAGAGGCTAATCTAGAGTTCAGGGAGGGGTGTTTTGTTGTTTTGTTTTGAAAAAATCCTGTTAAAGACTCCTGCTGCTCGATGGGGGAATGGCAAGGGGGTTGTGACTGCCGGGTCACTGAAGGAGGCTGAAATGAGGGCAGGGGCTGCTCCGGAGACCCCTTGTCACTGCAGCAGCCAGACCTGGGGTTCGAAAGGGCTGTCCTTTCCCGGCAGGAGAAGCAGGCAAACGTTGAGGAGGAGGGATGCGTGACCTTCCTACCAGAACGCTAGGTGGGCTTCTAAGTGACTGACTCCTCTCTTGGCTGCCTGGTGACGGCACAGACCCGGGCACCTCTGTGAGCCACCCAAAGTCACCCAGCACCAGGGGCAGCACGTAAGCCCGTATCCGCTCAGGTAACAGGCACACACAGAAAGATGTCCAGGGGTCCCTAAAGGTCAACCGAAGTGTCACGGTCACGAGATCAGGCAAACCCGAGAGCAACTACGGAGCTGACCCTGTTCTGGACAGGGGAGGACCATCATTCTGTGCATCGAGAAGATAGGTTTGTTTCTTCCAAGTGAGAAAATTCAACAAGGGCCAGCAGTCCATCTGTGAGGGTGGCCAGGGGCAGGAGTGGGGCAGGAGTGAGGCAGGTGTCTCAGTAATACCTGGTGCTCAACGGGTCAATTAAATAGAATTCTGCAGGATGGAGTGGGGCCAGGTGTGACCTCTAGATGTATGTGCAGCACGTGGTCCGTCCCCGGCAATGCTGGATGTGAAGGGTGTTATTGTATAGAGATAGAGCTTCCCTGGGCCTGGCAGACCAGGTAGCCCAGGGTGGCCAGGCACCTGGCACGCCTCACCTGTTACATGGTAATGATGATAAGAACACAAATCTAACTGGGTGCAAAGCAATGGTTTTCAACCTTTTTACACGTGGGGACTGGTGAACACAAGAGAATTATTTCAGGGACCGCTAAGGAAGAAATCACCCTGAGCATCAGTGAGCTGCGCTAAGATCCCCGGCTCTGTCATCTTCATAGGACGTCAGGGTGGTTCACTCTTTCACAGACCGGCACAAAATTTCTGGCGGTTGAAAAACACTTGGTGTAGAAACAGGGAGGCCTGGTGGCATCAGAAAAGGCAGAAAGGGTTACTGTTATCCAAAAATAGGATCCCCGCCCCCACCCGCAACTGGCATCCTTCACATGACTTCAGTTGACGGACCAGGAAAAGCTCGGTCCGCTCTGTATTTTTAGTTGTTGGGACATGACAGTGCCCTCATGGGGAGCTGGGCAAGGGTTTCATTACATGCCAGCCCCACCAAGCACAGCGGCAGGGGAAGAGCTCGCAGAAGACTGGGCTGCCTTGGGTCACTGCTGCACTGCACTGCAAGAATTTTTTTTTTTTAATCCATTTCAAACCACCCAGATGAGGCTATTTGTGACGGGGCCCAGTATGGCCCCAGGTGCGCCAAAGGATGCAGGACCACCTTTTGGTGCGTCCACAGTGCCTTCACGAGACCTCCGGCGTTTCCGCCGCCTTCGAGTGGCGGTCCGCTGCCAGGGAAACCATCATTAATCCCCATCCTAAGTCACATTTTATTTGTGTCCAGGGGTGTGGAAACAAACGTGTGGGGAGATTAGAGTGTTGACGCCTCGGTTTCAGCCACGGAGTTCTCACCCGCCCGCTAATTAGTGCCAGGGCCGGGGCGGGTTTATTCACTGAGTCTCGGTTAAAAATACAGAGAGACAGACAAGTGTGCTCAACTGAAATAACACTCTGACATTTGGACGGTGCTCTCCCCATTTCAGTGGAATGGCAGGCAAACATTTTGGAAGTTTTTTTGTGTTGTTTTTTTTTTAATATGTAACAAGGAGACATGAAGCTGCCACTGACGCCGGTCACCGATGACATAACTTATTCTAACCGGGATACACAGATGGCATCGCCCCACATGGCACTGGTCAGAGACAAGGAGGAAGAAATGTAAAGGCTAAGAAGCACCAGGCCACAACTCTGTGGTCCCAGGAAACAGGCCAGAGGGCCTCTTTCCTCTAACAGTATTTTCTCCAGAATCGTCTCTACACATGGCTCCTAAACATGCCAACATCCCCAAACCAAATCCGAATGGCTGCTGGCAGACATACTGCTCCACATGTCGTGCAGAGACTTTCAGAAAAAAACATACAGGGTGTTCTTAGGGGAAGACAGGTGTGCTGGCCAGGCAGGGCTCCTGGTGGGGGCAGGGGGTGGGGGGGACAGGTTCCTGCACCCCACATGGCTCCCGCTCTCCTTAGCTCACCTGCTGACCAGAACTCCCCTCTGCAGAAGTGAAAGGCATTTAAAAATCCATCTTTAGAAAGAAGTTAAAAAAAATTTGAAAAGCATTCCAGTAGAGTTCGGAGTTCATAGTGAAGGCAGAAATTAAATCTTTCTATGGGGGGTTGTTATGGCTCTGACACCCCCCTACCTCCCACAATTCATCTGCTTGTATTGAAAACTGTGCTTAATAATCAAGTTAACCCAACTCACTATTGGGTATTTTGAACTTGATATAATCCAACAGCAACATTGTATACATGTATCTTGTGGGAGACGCTTTAAGAAATGTCCCGTAATGTCATGAGTATTCTAAACCCTTTTCATTTTCTCACTTGTAAACACTTAAGACCCCCAAGATGTCTTTGACTGTGAACAATCCATAGTTGACCATTTAACACATGGAATGTTGTCACTGAAGATATAAATTCCTCTTCATTATCTGCAAAATATAAAAAAACTCCCAGACCGAAGAAGCAACCACAAAGAGGCTAAAATCACTAACAGTATTTGGGGAAATACAGGAGTCGTAAATAAGGAAAATGAAACTAAACTAAAAAAAAAAAAAAAAAAGGCCAGACAACCAACCAACCCTCAGAAAGAAAAGCTCTGGCCACCAAAATCTGAAGAGTGACAGCCACCCGTCGGTCAGGTGAAGGACAAAGGTCCCACAATCGCATGGTATGTCCAAGTGAATGGGATAATGCCTTTTCTTTTAATACCATGCACCATTTATGTCAGAATCAAAAAAAAAAAAAAAAAAAAAAAAAAAAAAAAAATATATATATATATATATATATATATATATATATCCCACAAGCCTCCTTCAAAGGCAATGTGCATCTCTACGTCCCAGGATGCCCTTAATATCTACTCCAGCTATCGGATTTTATTTCAGAATTTTCAGTCTTAGGTTCCAAGAAAGTCCTGCCCAGGGACCAATCCATATAAAAAAAGCAAACACCTCTGAGTGAGGACTGTTTCCAATCACCCTCTAAATAAAAAAGAAAAAGAGATACATTGTTTTGTTTTTTCCTCCTCTTTCTTCTTCTTTGCACACACACGCACAGCCCCAGCCTGGGAACGGCCCTGCGTCTTCCAAGCTAAGTCCCCCAAGCAATTGAACACAGACATCGACTTATTACCTAGCTGCATTGGATTCTTATATCCCTTCTGTGTTATTATGTCAGGAGCGGGGCTGGCAGCAGATAAAGTCGAGCAAAAAAAAAAAAAAAAATTGTAGCACAGCCTCTCTCATTTCACCCATGGCTCCTTTTAGGAGAGACTGCATGCACCTAATATCGATCTCCAAATAACGTCCTGGTAATAATAAAACCAAACTAACCTCTCCCCTCCCTCCATACACACACTCTCCACCACGGCCTTAATAAAATGCAGAATTAGCTCACGATGGATCCTGATAGAGACCGTTATCCCCCAGCCATTCTGTCCGAGGAGCTGCCTGCCCATCAGCAGGTCCCATAAAAGTAGCCCCATGGTGGTCCCTTTCTTCACAGAATTGGTCTGTCCCAGCGCCAAGGGAAGGACACGGGGTTCAGCCTTGGAGGAGAGGTTCCCCAAGGCCTGCGATCCGCTGACAAGGAAGGGAGTTATGCTGTCAGAAGAGCAACCCCGATGACAACAGTCCTGCCCCAGACCGTGCCTATGACAACATCCAGACCAATCTAAGAGATGACGTTACACCTCACCCACGAGGGGAGCGGGTCCTGCCCGACATGCCAAGCCACCGGGCACATGAAAGACATAGTATCAACGTGACTGAACGGCAGGATCCCTTCCAGAAGGCTTAATTATCTATTGTATTACCACATTCCTGTTACTCGGCGGCCTCTTCTGTCTCTGGACTGGAGTCTAGCTGTGGTATTTGTTTGGAACTCATTTAGGAAAAAATAAAAAAATAAAAAATCCTCCACACTAACCAGATTGTAGAGGACTCCGTGAAATGGGAACCAACCGTGATGATGATACAAAGAGATGTCCCTTGAGCTGGAAAACATGTTGGTTGTCTGTCACCTCACCATACCATGGATGACCACTGCATCCAGGTTTGAAACGCCCACACCTCCAACATCCGGATGTCCCCGCTTCTCCAATTCTGTAAATACCTAAACGCACCCGACATGTCATTTTTCTCTTGGTCGACCTGTCAGGGACAATCAAGGTCACGTCCAGGTCTAAATTTCTGGACATCCATAAATCAGCGTTCTCCACTCCAGCCTCCAGTGCTTATTTGTTTTGGACGATCAGAAGATAAATGTTTCCTGAGGGTATCCTAGCGTACGACAGAAATATTTAACAAAACTTCATCCTGAAGCGTTCAAATGAATGGCTGTGTGCCTAAGATATCACTGTCAATTTCTTCTTCTTTTTTTTTTAATTAGACAAATATGGTGCTTGACATCTAGAAGGTGCGACAACTAGTTGATAGAGCAAAGATTTCACTTTTTAACTGGCTGCCTGACACCATGAACAAGCAGCTAATAATTCAAACGCAAAAACCACCCAACAGCCAAAAACGCACAAACGGCTAAAATAAGGATGATAAACTTGCTGTGTTAATATGACGTGGATGACTGTCCGTCCCCTGAAGACCTCACATTAGCTATCTGTTTTTTGTTTTGGTTTGGTTTGGGGGAGGGTTTTTTTTTTTTTCTTTCTTTTTCATGTGCAGAAACAGCACATTTGAATTTCATGAATTTGGGGGACAAGGGCCCTTCCTGAATGTCCGCTTGGTATTAAGTGATCCCCAGTCGACCACCATCCTTATTTGACTTCAATATCTGCCATATTTTCCTCCCCATGTGCCTTGGCCGAGCCTCGCATTAAAAAAAAAAAAAAAAGAGATCCGATGACTAAAAAAATTATTTTTGCAGATGTACTTGTGCAAAAGGGACTATGCTCTCTGTGCCATGATTATCCTCTGACATTGGAGGACATCCCTCAAGGGGACAAATACCTGGTCATTCCAGATAGCTTCTCTGCTATTCCTGACCCCGCACTCTACGTGAGGTGGCTTCCTGACAGGCAGGAGAACGCGGCCTGCCCAGGATGGGAAAGCGCAGGCCTGTATGCCCCCTGAGGGCAGGCCGAGACTTGTCCCGCGCTAGCCTCTTACACGCAGCCAGCGCCTTGCATGGAGAAGCTCCGTACAATCACAAAGCATTAAGGAGTTTGTCTTGAGCCCTGTTTTAAAAACAGAGAAACAAACAAATCTCTCCTTTCCACTCCCCACCATGCAGACTAATATTACCATGGAGATGGTCAAATATATTAAAACCCCGTTTTGTTAGAAGAAAAATGGAATTGGGGTGGCGGAGGGAGGGGGGGTGGAAAAGGAATAAAATTAATCTATAAAAAAAAACAAAAAACTGACAGGCTCAGTCGGCACAGACGAGGGCTCCTAGCGGGCCCCGAGCAACAGAGAGTCCAAGCAGCCCCGCGTTGGACATCTGTGTTTCCAAAATATTTGCTGAAATTAAAATGGAAACCCTCCCTGTAACGCCGCCACCTCTCGGTGCAACACAGCCCTCTCCCACTCCTCTCTGAAATCCTCCCGGGCCCTGGCCAACAGCTGGTAAGTTGATCCCTGCAATTTTCCCTCTGCAGAAATAGCTCTTCGAGGAGAGAAGTGACCCTAAGTGGGCTAATCAGCCCAAACCCGCCAGACCTGGAGAGGCGGCAATGGAAGGGACATTGTTGTGCTAAGGACCTCACAACAACTGTTTCTTCTCTTGACACAGCCTGACTTCCTTCCCCAGTATCTGACTGGGCAGCCAGACAGCTGTGTTGACCCTCAAAGCCTTTACTGATTGGCAATTTTTTTTTTTTTTTTTTTTTTTAGCAAACAGAATAGAAATTTACCACCCCAAATCCGTTACTAAGCTCCCATCCTTTCTTGAATTTGCTTGTGTTCTGCCTGAAGGACGTGGACATTTTGGGAAGCGTCTAGAAGCAGAAAGATCAAGACTGGGTCTACACAATCCCCAAAACCTCCCCACGAAAAGTGAGGGGGGAGAGAGAAAGGACAGGGAGCAATCCACCAGACGCACTATCCAAAGGTGAGACGTGAGGCCGGAGGCGCAAAAATCTCTGACATACGGAAAAAGTGGACCTTTCACTCAGACACTGTAGCAATAAACAGACCACCAAGAATAGATACAGGCCCATCTCTCACGTGCACATGCTTTTTAATGTTAACCATAATTACCACTTTGGGAAGAGGTCATGCATTTTCACTTTATATTGTTCTGTTTCCGTACAACTCATCCAAAATCAAACACTATTTTTTTGTGCTGAAGATGTCAAGTTATCTTTTCAAAACAAATCCAAAGCATGCCCAGTACTCCATCTACACGGAGCTAAATTCAAGTCTATTATGGCAAACCAGCACTGAGGCACAGAAGGAATATTTTGCCTTGGTCAGCAGGGTCTAATAGCATTGTCTCATTTTAGTAAACTTCCAAACATGGCAACAGGAAAAAACACGTCTGTTTTTCTTCATGTTTTTTCTTTGTGTTACATGGAGACTTCCGCACACCCCCTTTCACAGTGTGTTTTTAATAACATGATAGGAACGACTTTCCCTTGACTATGCTCCCAGAGGGCTGTCCGTTTCATTCACCAGCGACAAATGCAGAATGCTCCCACAGGCTCCCCGCGCCAAACGGTCACACAGACCAGTCCCAATGCACAAACACGGAGGCCTCTGAATCAGCCACTCTTCTGTCCTTCAGTGCCCTCCACAGCTCTCCTAAGTCAGGGTCCCTGATAATGAGCCATTGTGACAAGGAGAGCAGCCCCTCTCCAGAGCTCCTCAAAGCTTCTCAGGTCCTGCCCAGTGAGAACCAGGAAACCCTAACCGACTCCCCAGCCTCGCCCAGGCTGTAGGCATCACAGCAGTCGGGATTCGAAGTAATCCACTTTCTGAAATACCTGCCTCCTAATTCCCCTAGAAACACACACACAGGACATTCACCTCGGCAGGGGGTGGGAAAGTTCCCCTCTTACGTGGCTGGAAAGCACACCCAGGAGAATCAGTGATCGAGGCTGCGTCAGGCCCCAAAGGTGGCCTAGTGGCCCAGCGCCCGAGGGGTTTGGAGAAATGGGGAAGGGAAGTGAGGGAGTACCGAGAGAAAAGACAAACGGGGTTTGCGCCCTAAGCTCAGAGGGGCCGCAGCGCCATTTCTGAGAGCAGTCTGTCCGGACCCCAGCATACAAAGCGAAGGGAAACGTGCGCCGGGGGCCAAAGCCTTGGGACCCACACAGCCTCAGCGCTGCGCGTCAGCGCCTAGGGAGATGGGGGGAGCGCAAACAGGTGGGTAAGGTGGGCTGAGAAGCCGCGAGGAGACGGGTCACGGGCAGCTCGCAGGGCACACCAAGAAAGGGGGGGGGGAATAAGGGAACAAGTTTGATGGACACCCCAAGTTAGGGTAGGGGCCTCAGAGGACTGAAAACGGGGGGAGCCGACCACAGAGAGGAGCCCTCTCGCGCGCATCCGCGGGACCCCGCCGCGGTGGCGCGCAGCGCATTTCTCTGCCTCCCCGGGAAAGGGGACCGCGCGTCTCTGGGCATTCGGGTGCCTCCTGCGCCTTCCAGAAGCCGACGCGCTTAAGGGTGTCTGCGATCACCTGGGGGGAGGAGGGAGGAGCGGGGGCGCGAGGCGGCAAGGACACTTACTTCTCGTAGTCATACTTGCAGTAGAGCTTCTTGTCCCGGTAGAAGCAGGTGGTCTCCAGGGGTTCTTTGCAAGAGGCGCACTGCACGCACTGCTCGTGCCAGAAGCCGTCGTTGAGGCGCAGCAGAAACCTGTCTGAGATGACCCGCTGACAGCCTTCGCAGACGGACTTGGGGCTCGCCGCTCTGCCTGCAGCAGCGACAGAGGTTTGCGGGTGAGCCGCGCGGGCCGGCATCCCGACCGCCGCCGTCCGGCCGACGCGCTCCCGATCACTCACACCACACGGCCGTCCCCGCGCCCCCACCAGGGAAAGCCCCCTGCTGATTCACCCAGCCGAGGTTAGGAGACAGAAAATTCAAACCAAGTGGCTCTTCTAAGACACGGGGAAGGTTTAAATTCTACCAGGGGAGGGAGAGGAAATCCATAAGTAGCCTTTAATTATCAAACCTACCCGCGAATGCGCGCATCCTGCAAAATTAGACTACCAGTAAGTCTTCACTGCTAGGTTTATCACATAAATCATGAATCCACTCGCTCGCTTGTCTCTACTGTTATTAAAACTGAGTGTGTAAAAAGAATTTTGTTTGGTTTTGTCTTTTGCTAAAATGAAGTTCTGGATTTTTTTTTTTCCTTAAGGGAAGACTTCAAAAAAAAATTTTTTTTTCTTTTCTTCCTAAAAAATCCCGTGCATACAGAAAAACATCATCTTGCCCCAGGCAAACTCAATGTGTTCAAACCAATGGACACCGAACTGCTGCATATCGGCTGGTGTGCAAATTGCAGATGAGTTTTTCATAATTAAGAGGCATCAAAATAAAGAAAAGGAAAAAAAAAACAGAGGAGAGAAGCGGGCACGGAGACTGCGCGAGTCAGGCCAAGACGCCGGGAAGAGCACGCCTCAGCGGCGGCGCGAAGAGCGACATCGACCCCAGACCGACGCGGCTAACAGGGTACTCCTCTCGGTCTCACCCCTTGGACTTCTGTTTGGCTCCTTTAGTTTGCAGGATGAGGTGCTTTGGGGGGCGATGGGGGAAGCTTGACCATCTTTGTATTTCACATTTCACAGCTGTTTAAAGAGGGCCCTGTCCCTCAGCAATAATAGCTGTGACTGTGGTGTCCTACAGGGCCTGACCCTTCCCCATTTCCAGACTACACTCCTGGCGTTTCTCCTCAGGGAGCCCGGGCACCAGCTCTCTCTCCAGCGGGGCTGTCGCCCTGGGGCAGCCGCAGGGCGGCTAGGAAGAGCACCGAGGTGCTCCTCAGAGTGGGCGTGCTCTACTCTTTCTGCTGGGCGTCGTGGTGGGGCCGTGACCCGCGGAGGCCGTGGCGAACCCCGCCGCCCGCTTCAAACGGAGGAGCGGAGCGCACGCACCCCGCGCCAGAACGCTGGAAGCTCAGGCCCCGCGCTCCTCCTTCCCGGCTGCCCGGAGTCGGGGAGTTTCCCGAAGGGCGGCTTGAAGAGGGGAACCCAACACGCGTGATTGTGTTTCATATGGAGAACTGGGGATCTCCTCTCCGTACGGTTTATCCTGCGGCTGAACTGTCTCCTCTCCGTCTTCACCCGGCTCTAGCGGTTCCGAGTGACGCAGAGAGGCGAGAGGAAAGGACAAAACGAAAACCCCTCCCGCTAAAACAATCGAAACACCCGCTCCCCAAACTTGAAAAGTGTCAGGACGGGCTGGGTGGGGTGCAGTCCTGGCGTCGGCTCCGGGGCCCCGCGTGTGGACATTCTGTCGAGGCCCTGGGCGCACCGCTGCCCCGCAGTCGCTGCGGAGGAGCCGGGGAGGCGGGGGACCTCCGGCCCGAGCTCCGGCTCCAGTTAATTAAAGCCGAGGCGAGGGCCCCGCCGCGCAGGCTAATCCCCGCGCTGCGCTGCCCACCGGCCCGGAAAAGCCCTTCGGCCGCGCAGAGGCGAGACCGGGCTGCAGTCGGCGGGCGCGAGAAGCCTCCTCGAACTTGAGCGCCCCAGGCCTCAGCCTCGACGCGCGCATCCTGGCCCCCGAGGAGAAGGGAACATTTGAGAGACGTCGATCAGCGCCGTGATTAAAAAATTCAACCCTGGGTGTTTTTAATCACTTGCCACTCAGACGTCTGCGAGCCAGCGCACTGGGCCCTCGCGGCTGTGGGGACTTCGGTGCCCCGCGCGGGGGCCGGGTCGGCTGGCCGGTTTAGGGCACGAGGGACCCGAGGGGCTGGCTGGCGGACAGACGGCGGCCCAGCTGAATGCAATAAGTGGGATGTCAGCTTCCCGACGAACTGAGCTCCAGGGCTGGGCCCGGCGGAGCCCCGGAGCGCCGGCGTGCGTGGCCGAAGCACTCACCCAGCAGCGAGGAGAAAGAGCCTGAGGTCTCTATGGCGCTTTGGAAGTTTTCCTCCATCTTCAAGCCGTCCAGCATGTTCGGGCCGGGCCGCGAGGACCTGCGGAGGAGAAGAGACGACGCTTCTGGCGCCCGTGCCCTCCGGGACGCGGCCACCGCACTCCTGGGACAGGCCGGAGGGAGTGGCCAGGGTGACCAGAGTGAGCCGCGGGGCAGAGGCCAGCCCAGAGAAACGTGGGGTGGGCGGAGAGACGAGTCACCGCGAGCTGCTCCAACTGATCTGACTTCACTCGAAGTCTACGCGTTCTGTACTGAGGCCTCCGCCCCCTAACCGCGCTCCTCTTTCCCTGCCCCCCACCCCACCGCCCACCCTGTCCCAGCCCACGGTTCCCTCGCCGGCCCGACTCCGCCCAGCCTCCTTCGCCGTGGGCCCTGGGGACGTCCCCGCCGGAACCCAGCTCCCGGTGGGACGGGAGGAAAGGCCCCGGGCACGCGGGTCCACCAGCTCCACGGGCCGCGCCCGGCTGACCCCGCGTGACCCTCACCTGCCCCGGCCGAGAAGGCAGAGCAAGCGGTCGGGACCCGGGGCGCGGGGAGTCCTCTGCCGCCCGCCGGTGCCGGGAACGTCTGCAGGAGCAGAGGAGTCGCCTCGGGGCGGAGCCGCGCCGGCCCTGCGCGCTCTTGGCAGCATTTCAAATCAACTTTCAGAAACGCCCGCCGGAGCCGGAGCCGGAGCCCAGCGTGGGCGGCCTCCCTTACCTGACTCGCGAGCTCGCTGCGCTGCCGGAGCGGGACCAGCGGCGGCCCGGGAGGCGGAGGCCCTCGAGGCTGCAGGGAGCCGCCGGCCGGCTCTGGCGCGCTCGGGAGGGAGCCCGCTCCTCGGCGCGCGGGCCGGGCCGGGACGTGGCCGAGGGCGCCGGCCTTCTCGGGACGTCCTGGCCGCCCGGGCGCTCCTCGGGGCGAGGGGAGGGTCGACGCTTCTCAGAAGCGGGGAGGGAAGGCGGCGGCCCCGGGTCCTGGGTGCGAGTCGGGCCCTGTCGGCCGCCGGGGCGGATCCAGCCGCTCGGCCGGGGCGGCGGCTGCGTGCGCGGCGCAGGGAGGGGGCTGGAGCACGTCCCGCGGAGGGGCCGCTGCGCTCCCGTTCCGAGTCGGCTGCGTGGCCCCCTACGGGCGCGGCCCTCGGCCGCCGAGACCTGCCGGGCGAGCCAAGTTTCCTCCCTCCACGTGTAACCGCCACCTCAGGGCGCGCCGGCCTGCGCTTAGCTCCCCGCGCCACCCGGACCGCGGCGCCCGCACGCCGCTGCAAGTGAGAGAGCTGGGCAGCCCTCACCCCGGCCGGGCCGCGGGGCAGGCTCAGAGGCCACTTACCGCGTGTGGTTACAGCCTCTGCACCTCCGAGCTCCCCAATCCCCGTCTGGTCGCCAGAGGCCCCGTCGAGTTCCCAAGTTGGGCTCGAAATCAGCTCACCGATGGGTTGTACAGATGCCATAGGCGAGGCTTGAATCAGGGTCCCAGTGCAGACCGGGTGAGATCTGACCCCAAAGGACTAGCCCGCAATGACTTGGTGCAGGAGCCCTTCCCCTAAGGGGACATTCTCAGGGGACCCAAGCATCTGAGGGAAATGTCAGCTCACGTCATCCCCAACCTTAGCTTGCAGTGCTAGACCTTTAGCCCCTCCCAGAGCAGGAACGGGGGTCTTAATCATTTGTGTATCCAGGAGGCCAACACGTGCCCCAAGTGGACACTCAATCAATCATAAAGCTGGCTAACATTTATCCAACACTTATTCGGGGGCAGGCTTGGTTAACTCATTTAACCTTTACAACAACCCAATGAGGTGGAGACAGTTATTATCCCAATCATTACGGGCCTCGCCTGGAGCTCAGGGTTCACCTGCATACCCCCAGATAGGTCCACTTCACTGGATACCCCAGACCTCTCAGTGACTAGTCTGCAGAGGACAGAAGATCGCTGGGCACTATGGCAAAGTGATCCTGAGCAGGCGAGGTGCCACACAGCAAGCATAGATCACGTCCTTATTTTTAAGAAAAGAGTTGTAGGCAGCCCTTGCTCCAGTGGGCTCAGGGGCGGGGGCCCCACTTGCCATTGTGCGTGGCCTCCACCAGCAGGCACCAGCCAGGCACTGCCTGGGACCTCAGAGAAATGGTGGAAAGAGGCAAAGCATTGAATACCTGACATCGGAGTGCTGCTGTATGCCCTTGCGGGTCCTTCCACGTATGTGGTTTCGCTTGATCTTTGTGACAAACCTATGAGGTAGGCGGCACAAATAGGTTTAGCCATCATTTCAGATGAGTCTTTGGGGCTTAGCAGGGCTGGGAGAGTTGCCTGATGTTGCCCAGATAGCCAGTTACCTGTCCTTTGTGCTTTCGGCCACCCAAGGGAGAGTAGGGTGTTCAAAAAATATATATATAATAGAATTTAGACAAGAAAATTTAAAAAAACAACAACATGACCCTGGCCAGTGGATCAGTGGATAGAGTGCCAGCCCACCGTATGGACATCCTGGGTTTGATTCCCATTCAGGGCACACAGGTGAAGTGCCCATCTGCTTCTCCACTCCTCCCTCTCCCCCTTCTTTCTCTCTTCTCCCTCAGCCAGTGACTTGACTTGTTTGATTCGACTGTCAGCCCCGGGCACTGAGGATAGGTCAGTTGGTCCCAGCAATCAGCCTCAGGCACTAAAAATAGCCCAGTAGGCCCCAGACAACGTTGCCAGATGGATCCTGGTCAAGGCATATGTAGTAGTAGTAGTCTGCCTACTATCTCCCCTCCTCTCACCTAAAAAAAAAAAAAAAAGAAAGTTAAACAAGAAAAAAATAAACACCATCATAAGGAATATTTGTACATGCCCTACAGAGTTGCAGAGTTTGGGTTTCACTAAAGGTCTTTAACTTAGGAGATACATTGAACTAGTGATAAAATGTTCCTTTTAGAGAGTTTCATCACAGAGGATAGATTCTCATCCGATCCGGGAGACATGTCTTCCCAGTGGCCCTTGCATCTGGAAGGCAGCCCGAGGAGCAGTGACCACTCAATAGTTGGGTGGAAACGTCCTTCCCCTGCTGGTAGCTCTTGGGCACCCTCTGGATGGGGACCGTGTCTCATAATCACTCCGTAAGCCCCAAGGACCCAGCGCAGGGCCAGAGAGGTATACGCGATGAACAGATACCACTTGTGGCACTGGTACGTGAGTGGTAAGCGTCCTGCAGTGGGAGAACTGCAGGAAGGGTGGAAGCACGAACCAGAGGACCTGCGATCCATTCCCAGTTCTACTCTGCATCGGGAGGGCCATCATGGCACCCGAGCAGCTGTAGTTTCTCCCTGGAACAAAGGGGCTGCACTAGGTCTGGGAGGCCCTCTAAGTCTGAAGTTTGTGAAATCGGTGAACTGTGGATGGAGGGCCAGGGGGTCGGGGTGGGGGGGCAGAACCAGCAGGTCCTCATCATGGGCTCCTCAGGATCTGTCCAGGTGCGGACTGGCTGATGCGTCTAAGCGATGTGTCTGAGCCAAGAAAGAGACACCTTGTGTATTCAGGTTTTCTCTCTTACGGTTTATTCGACCTCTCCCGGTGCATTGGGGATGCTCAGCACCACCCCACCCCATCCTTTCCCTGTGGCCTTGGTCAGCTCTGGGACATGATGGTGGACAGGCGGTGGACCCTCCGGATCAGGCCTCGTGACCTCCCAGCTGTCAACTCCAACACTGATCGTTTCACCTTTCTTTATGAAAAATGCCATAGAGCCGCCGCCGTCCGGAAGCCCTCTGTGAAGAGCGAGCTATACTCTCCCTTTCCCCAGGAAGAAGTCTTATCTTGAGAATGTGCGGAAGTGAATGAAACGGGCTTCATGAGAGCCCACCAAAACGATGGGCGGTTCAAATTTGCCATAACCTAGAGGCTCATCCGGTCCAGCTGTTTGGTTTACGTTAGGTCAAAATTCACTTTCTACCAGCTCCCGCTTCTGGTTCATTGATTCCCCCCCCCCCAGGGCTGGGCATTCGTCATATCAACCCCTCCTTCCAGGACCCATCAGATTGGGGCAGCGCTGCCCTCTCCGTCCTGTTTGCCTTCCCCTGAAGGGGAAGTATGGCCCCCAGAGCCGTAGTAACTCCCAGCCACGCTGTGCTCAGGGCCTGATCCCCCGTCAGCATGGCCTGGTTTTGTTGCCGTGTTCAGCGGCTGCAGTTGACATCCTGTCTGTGTTAGCACTGATCCCCCCCCCGTCCTTTTCCACATGCCCCCCCCATTGGATGCAGTATCCCCAAATCGCAATTGTGCTGTCGGTGTTTGCTCCAAACATCGGGATGCTCACGGCCCCAAGCAGATTCAAAGACATCTTGGGTCTATGTCTTCAGGCAGAGGGCTTCGCTGTGAGCAGGAAGTCTGTGGGGCGCTGGCCAGGCTGGCCTGGGAGGAGCCATCATTGGAGAAAGAGAGACAAGGGCCCATGAATGAAGGGACACACTGCAGGGTCCCAAGAGGCTGCGCAGGGACCTTGTGACCTGGGGCAACCTCTCTTCGAGCGGGAGGTGCCCGGGTGTTGTTCCTGTCCCTTCCTGTCATCTCTCTTCAGCCAAGTAGTGATGTTGACAGATCGGATGGGGGAGAGGCCTGCCGCCCAGCTTCAGAGAGGCCCCTTTCTGCGGCAGGAAACAGAACCGACAGGACCAGATTCGAGAATCTCTGTGGCTGAGATTGGGGGAGAGGCGTGGAGACGGACCGCGAGAGACGGGGGGGGGGGGGGGGGGCTGGCAGAGGCGGCGGGAGGGACATCCCACTGCAGAGTGGAGATGACAGCAACATGTTTTTTTGCTTTCCCTTTCTTGCTCTCATTTCTGTCTTTTATTAAGGGAAACACAAAGAGAAAGTTGTGTTATTTGTTAAAAAAAAGAAAAGAAAAGAAAAAAAAGTCAAAGTGCATTTCAAAAGAGAGGAGAAAAAGCAGGCCCGTTGCTGGGTGGACAGAGAAGGCTGTCCTCCTCCCGGGGGCGGGGGGGGGGGGTAGCCGGAGACCAGCAGCGTGGCAGGATTCGCAGGAACACCAGACTCTCCCCACCTCGGGGTCCTTCTCCAGGAAGGGGCCTGGCCCTGTGGGCGGTCAGATCTCTCCAAGGAGCTGGAGGACCAGGTGCCTCCGCATTCCCGAGGGAGAAGGGGGCATCCCAAAGCAGCTTCTGGGAGAGGAGGGAGTCAGGTCAATGTGGAACTCCCACCCACAGGGCAAGGGTGGCCCGGACAGAGGACTCGGGTCCAGGTCAATCCAAGCAACACTTCCAGCACCATATTCTTTGGTCTTGCAAGAGAATCATCCACCACCACCTCCCCTACTCATCTCCCTGTTACATAGGACAGACGCAAGGGACGCATAGAGACACTCTACCATCACCGACCACGGGGTACGATGGGGAGAAAGAGGTCTGAGCTCCCGTCCCAGCGGTGACATGTATACTACGCTGTTTAAGCTCAAGTCACTCAACCCCTCCCGGGTTCCAGGTGGCTTCTCCATCCAAGGAAAGGAGGGACACATCCCTCAAGGGTCAACAGGGATAACGGATGGGAGATATCACAACCTCTGCCTGGTTCAGTTCATGTTTCCATCGAGAGCAGGTCTCCGGGTGGCCTCCTACCCCGGGAGTGAGTGGACACAGTTTCTGAAGGAACGTCGTCCTGGCTGGGGGAGGGTGCTGCAGGTTAGAGGAGGGTCCCGGGTCACACAGACCCGGGCAGCACACAGACTCCGCCATTCAGGATGGCCCTGAGTATTCCTTCATCTCTCCAAGCCTCAGATTCCCCATTGAATAAACAAAGGAACAACTGGGGTGTTTCTGTGCGTGTTAAGTGAAACAATACAAAGTCTCTAGCACAGTGATAGGCACATAGTGAGTAGCATTCAATGAACTTCAGTTGCTGTCACCATCATCATCTCAATCCTCCAACAACAGGTACCTCTGGACCATGTTTTATTGATAAATGTGGCCCTGGTGGTACCTAGCCCTGGGGAGGAAGTGTCCAGACGATGTGACTTAAATTAAACCGAAACTGAGCTGAATTGAAGAAGGGCTATATGGCTGTGAAGGGATTTCTTTTGGGACAATCCCAAATGCTCTGTAAAAGTCCCTGGATTGTGCCAGCTTCCTGCGTGAGTCTGTCACTCCCGGGGCTCCCACAAACCCTACCTTTCATGTCTACGTGTGACATTTCACACCAAATATCGGGAACCTGGAACTAATGGGGGTGGGGAGGCATAAGGAGTGAATTCTCCCAGCCGGGAGGGCCCCCAAACAGAAAGAGCGGTACCAGGGAGTGAGTGAGGTCCGTGACCGCTCTGGGCAGAGGCACGGAGCCACGAGCCAGCCACGCCTCTGTGTCATGCGGTGAACGTGCTGGTGGGTCAGGTGGAGGTCCCTACACATAGGGCCCATGGAACAGTCTCAGGCTGTTGGCCGCACGGGGGCGTCCAGTCCTGGAGCTCAGCAGCTCTGAACAAGCTCCCATGGGGACAATGCCCAGCACAGGCGCAGCTTTGTGCTGAGCAGATGCACAGACCACCATCGCCAACCCCATGTCAAGACCCCAACTCCTTACAGGGATTTCCAGGAAGGAAGGGACCCCCTCACATCTTCACCCACCGAGGACACTAAATCCTCAGAGGACCCTGGGGACACCTCTCGGCCCTGAACCCACACACCCTCTCTCCCTGCTTCTGAACTCACTCCGCTGTTCAGCCATTGACGTACTAGCTAGCTCGCCTACTTTCCAGAAGGGATTTGAGGTGACCTACAAACGCTGTGAATATTGAAATGGATCTTTTTTCATTTTTAATTAAAATTACATACCGGGAACAGAAAAGCAAATCACTCCCCCCACCCACCCAAAATAATAACGTGGGGCCACTATTTTAACTGTGAAAGGGTGTGAAACGTCACCCTAAGTTTACAAGGTGAACCAGAAAATGCAAAGCCCTACAGAATTGCTAGGATCACCTCAAAGTATGGCTCGGTTCTGTTTCTGTGTCCAATTGACTGTAGGAAAGAGTCTGTAATAATAAAAATAAAATAAATAAGAAAAATAAAAACTCCATAACTCATGGCCACAGAGACCAACTCTGCAATCTCATTATCTGTGTTGGGAATTTTTGCTTTTAAGGGTGTAGCAGAAAGTAGGCTTACTGTTGTCCCCATATGGAAAAACAACAATACAATAATTAATAAGTAGCAATACAAGAATACATTCTGCATTTTGCATACTCAAATCGTCACCTACCTTTGCCCAGCCCTGTGTACCTTGTACTCAGTTTCACCTCCTCCGAAAACAATTTTGGTTAACGTGAAACTCAAGACATACACAGCACACTAAGAGAGGACAACTACAGGATCAGGAATTGGAGAAAACAGACAAGGAGGATATGCTGAACGTAAGAGATAAGATTGATCCCCTGTGGTCAGGAGCTATGTCTACATCTTGCTCACCATGGTTTGAGCCAACAAGTTTGTTCTGAATGCATACTGGGCCCCTGTTCTGTGTGAATGTTGCAGTGAGCCAACCATTACTGTAATCGAGAGTCAAATTTGCCTTGGAGCTTCCTAGTAGCCAGAGCAAAAGGGAAACAACCATTCTGCATTGTGATTGTAGATTTGAGTAAGCAAAAAAAAAAAAAAAAAAGAAGTGTACCCTTAATCCTCATAGCTCCAGATCCCTGTGCCCCAGGTGGATAACCTGAACCTTTCACCCCAATACCCAGCACGGGGCCTCACACTAAATGAATATCTGCATCGTGAATACATGAATGCAATCATGAACAAGAAGGATTCTTTGAGGCATCTGACATAGAACCACTCCCACCTTGCTTATCCATAAATAATTCATTCGCAACCCTTTTTGAACCTTGAAGAATGAAAAGAAAAAAATTCATCAGGAGGTTATGGATAGATAGCAAAGGCAATTCTGGGCAGATGGCCGTGTGAATGCACCAAGGACAAAGCCCAGGTGAGTCGGAGAGTCTCTGTGAGCACAGGGAGGTGGGGAAAACCAGGAGTCAGTTAGTCTGGAGGCAACAGAGAGCCTCTGACAGTCCGGGCGGCTGGGCAGTAGGATAACAGGGGTGTGGTCTGAGAGGACGGCACCTGCTCCCAGTGCGGCCGACAAGCCTCAGGAAGGAGGAAGGGGAGGTGGGGGAGCCAATGGACCTTATGACTCAAACCCAAGTGAGACAGCCGGGGGGCCTGCACCAGGGCAGGGACAGCGGGGTGGCAGGACGTCACCCCAGAAGCCGAGCCAGCCACACTCAGCGCCGCCTGTCCATGGCGAGGGGAGGAGCTCGGGGACGTGGCAGGACAGTGATGACACAGAGAGAAGGGAAGAGGGATGGGGTGCAAGGCAAGTTCGGTGACTTTTCCAAATGTTTCCACATTCATTATCTCATTGAGTTCACACGCAAGCGGAGTGAGGTCCACCCTGAGCGTCAGCCTGCAAGGACTCTGCCCCGGTTTGGAGCTGCCAAGTGCTGGTGACCAGAGCCTTGCCTCGGATGCGGCCGGCCATGGCAGGGCGCCCACCCGTCAGCCCGGAGTCCGGAGCCCGAGCCCCACCTGGGCCACCCCATCCTGGTTCGGGGCCAGCAGCAGCTGAGAGCGAGGTAGCAGAGCATGCCGCCTGCCCCGCTGGCCTGAGCGCGTGGGTGTGCCCCACAGTCCAGCCAGAGCCTCCCAGCACATCTGGGCAGGGCGGGGAGGGAGGCCGCCGTCCATCCCAGTGCCTCTGGCTGCTCGACCCTGTCCCCGCTGGGCTGCTGGCTCTGGCCTCCCCACTGACTCACTCAGAGACGCAGGCAGTGGTCTCAGCCATAGGGCGGATGGTCTTCTCAGCTCCCAACGGTGCCAGGCCCCCTGCATGGTCCTGTGTGCGGCATCCAGAGCAGAGACACAACCTGGTCGTGGAAACAATGGAAAGTTACCCTGGAGGGCCCCGCAGGCTCACCTAGCCCAACCCCCTGCTTCATAGACGAGGGACTCCAGGCTGTAGCTGCTGGCCCACCCCATCACCGCTGGGTCTCAGGAAGGCACGTGGGGTCTTCTGATGGAGTCCCCTGTCCCCAGAAAAGTACACATTTCTCCTCACAACTGTATGTGGACTGTTCTAGCCTCCCCCTCCCCCACCCTTCCCCACTCAACGCAAAGCACTAACCCACAGTGCTGGGGACCTTACCCAGACACACCCCTGCACACCTGCAGACCTCTCCCTCTGTCCTCTGCCCTGTTGAGTGCAGTTCCTCCTCTGGGTCCCCTCCATGGGCTGTTGAGTATTTGCCACATGACATTATCTTTCCATGCTTGTTTTCGAGGCGCACACACCTGGGTCTGAGGACCTCGGTCCTCCCGCCTGGAGGTCCCCCCTGGAGGTCATGGTGGGTGGATGAAGCCGCCAGCCAGCCAACAGAAAGTCGCATTACCCTCCTGCAGGACCGCAGATGTCCACAAGGGGGCAGCAGCTTCCCCATTTGCAGTTTCTCCCCCAACCCCCTGGCTTTGGAGGGCAGCCCAGGGACACCCCCCAAACCCCCCACCCCTGTCTTGCCATCTGCAGGGAACCTCCTGCAGCTTGATGGTCAGAAATGGGGCCATCTTATAGTGCAGGAACCCAGGCAGCCGTTCTGACGTCACAGGAGTTGGTCACCAAAGCTATTTTTCTTGAAGCATCAGCAATAAAAAAAAAAAAGAAAGAAAAAAAGAAAAACACAAGTGTTGGGCCCCTGTCACTTCCCCTCGCTCACTCTTGAGACTCTTCAAGCACATGCTGTCCCCACGTGCACCTTCCCCACCACAGAGCTGGCTCCCTGGCGTCCACCTCAGAGCCCCGAGCGCCAGATGGCCGTGCCTCACGCTCCTGGCTTCAGGTGCCAGGTGCACAGGTCTCTCCCCCAACATCCCAATTTTTATCATCCCCACATCTTCCCTTCATCCCCCCACCCCGAGCTCCATGGTAGGGGGACCTCCTGCAGTCTCTACACTTATGGTGACCCAATGTCCTCCTCCTGCCCTGCCGTGACCTCAGTAACAGCGACATGCCCAGCTAACTGCCCTTTACCCGAGAGTCTCACCGGGCCAGTCACAGGGGTGGCTCGGTTTCCTGACCTGATTCTGGCTGACACCTCACCTCTCGCAGCTCCCGAACTCACACGGGGTTTCATGGTCAGTGTTGGGCCACAGACCCTGGGGCTCACCTGAAAGCTGACGTCCACCCATGCTTACCGCATACCCACCTGAGAAGGGTGAGGGCTCGGTGCTGAGGCGCGGGCACCATCAACTGCCTCAGGTGTTCTTGTCCCAGGGCACCACCTACTGCCTCAGGTGTTATCGTCCCAGGACCCCACAGGGCCTCAGCCTTAGTTCTCTGCCCCCGTCAGCAGGGCGGCCCCCGGACCGTGTCTGTTGGGCGTGAAAAATGCAGACTAGCGGCCTCTGTTCCCCCAGCCCACCCAACCCCATGCCCCAGACAAAGGACCGCAGAGTAATAAGGATGCCTGGAAATCCCCCCCCCCCCGCCCCGGACTCTCAGGTTGCAGCTAGGCTTGGTCTGGCAGAGAGCCCCCGCCTCTCAGGCATGGGTCCCTCCACCTGCACTGCCACTAGACACAGAAAAGCCATGCTGGACACAGAGAAAGGGGGCACAGACGTTCGACCTGCTGACCCCTGACACTGAACAAAGACCAAACAGCAAAGGAAGAAAGCACCTCGTGTCGGGAGCAGAAACTATATTTTCCGGTGGAGAAAAAAAATTAAAAGTGAAAATGACCAGCAGCAGGTCTGGATGGGCACAGGGGTGGAGGTGGGGGCTGGGGTGGACAGTCCACACCTGTCTCTGCCTATAGCAAAGCCACCGGTCAAGGCCCATCGTGCTAGCTGTGGCATTTAGAAAACAGCTGTCATCACAGGAGAGCACCAAGTCAAGTCGTCACCAGATGACTTCATTGGGATTCCTTCCCAGGAAGCCTCTGTCCCCCGCCCCGGCACAGAAAGCCACCACGCAGGACCCAGCGAGCTCCAGGCAGTGCTGTGACCTCGAGCGCCCCCTGGTGGATAATATAGGCAAAGGCATGGGGCCTCCACACCTACCTGACTGAGTTCAAGGTTCCTCTGTCCAATTCTTCACGTCCGCTGTCCACATCCAGCATCTTCATCCCCTCTTCTTCTTCCTGATTTTTTCTCTCCTGCTTGGCCCGTGTCAAGGCCCTTTTTGATGGAAGCTGTCTACTGAACGCAGCCAATGGTTGGCTCCTCGTAGCTCTTGGGTCCCTGGACCGAGGTGATTGTCTTTATGGGAGGGGTGCGGTGGGCATAAAGATGAGGAGTCTCTTCCAACTCTCTCTGCCATTCTGGTTTTAGAGGCCTGTGAGAAGAAAGCCAACCCTGGACACCAGGACCCAGAAACGCCATTGGCAAATCATCGTAGGTAGGTCCGGTCCTGCTACTGACCTCCGGCTGCCAGGACCTCAGGACCGGAGACGCTAACGGATCAATGACTCTCTTCTGGGCACCATGGACTGCGGCTGGGTAGCCCCAACCTCCAGCCCTCTCAAACTCAGGGCTGGCTTCCCTGTTTCAAGACTTGATTTCAGTTCTGAATGAATAGAAAGAAGTCAACTTTCTTGCTTTGGTCTTCTTCCGGGGAACTTTGGGGGGATCTGAGGAGTTCTCGAGCAGCATTCTGACCTTCTCTGCCTCCTTCTTCCCTGCTCATTGTAGCTGTCAGAGTGCAGGGGTCTGGTGTGTCAGGAGATCACACCACGGCGGGGTGGGCACAGGTCAGGGCAGGGAGGGCGGGCAGCCCTGGGGGGACTTATCTCCTCTGGCTCTGGGCCGGTGTGAGCTACCACCCGGCCGGTGTGGGCCGGTGTGAGCCGGTGTGAGCTGAACATGAGAGAAGTACTTCCCCTGGGACCGATAGACTTCCATGATGGCAAATTTGAGGCCCCCACGCCCTCCGCCCCATGCAAGTATGCACACTAGCATGGAAGACACAACTAATGGACCATGGCAAAGAGCCGAGATGCCGTTCAGATTCCCACTCTGCTGCGAGCCCCAAGCAGCCCCTTCAAATCAGTTCATGTGACACATAAGATAAAGCCTTCTCGCCCAACCTGGCCTGTTTTAAAACAACGTGTAAACATGAACACATGCTTCATTGTCCTAGGGCACACTCACTCGCCACTCCGGAGCTGGCCTTGTGAACATCTCAAATCTTCTCCCTAAAATGTGGGTATCTTGGGTCTTCTAACATGCCCTTGAACAAGATTGCACCGCAGGGCCTTTGCACAGGCTTCCCTCCTGCCCGTCCCACTTCCACTGGATGTATGTCCCTCAGGCCTTCACGTCTTTGGGCCTCTGTCCCATTATTTCTCAATTGGAGAGGCACACTGGCCTCTTTTAGACAACAGGCTTCTGTGTCCACTCTGAACCTGCTCACCCAGCTCTTGTTCATGATGTTTATCACCACCAGGTTTAGAATTTGGTTATTGATGAGTTGATTTTTTGTTTGCCCTCCTGTAAGGCAAGGCCCGTGAGACCCGGGGCAGCTTTGCTTACCACTGTTTCCACGGTGCCCGTAATGAGCCATCAGTGGACACCTGTTTCAGCAATGGTCAGACGCGTCCACTTGCCAACAAGCAAGGAATCAATAAAGGGGACACTTGCGTGGTGCCCTAAAAGCTTTGCCCCACATGGCCAGTGACAGGTGAGGCGCAGAAGGTGGGTGACCAGTCCACAGTGGGGGCCCAACCCCCACAACGTGACTGGTCACTTTGAGCAAAGTCCACAGTCATAATGTGATGGCACCCATAAGCATTCTGATCTGTTTTTACTGATATAACCACGGAGACAGACCGCAGAAGTACAAACATAACCAAAAACATACCTTCGACACACAGAACATGCCTTAGCGGATTTGGAAATCAGGCACGCATGCAGCGCTGGGAAGTCCAGACTACAAACACTTTTCATCAAATACACTTCTTTCCTTCTTTTCAGACCTGGGACACCCTTCTAATCCAGCCCTCAGACCCTTAATATCTCGATTCAACTTACTTCTATTCTGGCACCGAGAGCAGCTGCAAACCGGGAAGCAGTCAGAGTCCTTCAGGCATCGACGGCGGTGAAGAGATCGAGAACCAGCCCCCCAACTTTGCTGAGAGGCAGCTCTGGTGCTAAGAGAAGTCAGTGGGCCCCTCCCTGACGGGCAGGGCCAGGCCAGTGCAACTCTGCCTGTCTCCACGTCGAAGGGCACAGGGGGAAGGAAGCACACAGTAAGAATGCTCACGATGTCCAACAGCACTGGCAACAAATGTCCACGAAGTGCTTTCTACGTGCCAGGCCCCGCCTCACTTGCCTTCGCCGGCGTCGGTTAGGTGCCCATCTAATCACCGCGTCGGGTAGCCACAGTGCTCATCCGCACTTTACAGATGAGGGTGCTGAGGTACAGAGAGTAGAACAACAAAAGGGAAAAAGAAAAACAACACAAAAATACAGAACCAGGAACCACACTTCCGACAGTTCCGACTGCAGGCGTGGAAATGACCACGTAGATTGGAAATAGGCTGGCGGCCAGAGGACATGACGATGGAGAACAGAGGTGGTGGCCACGAGGGAGGACAAACCCAGCCAGCACCTGCAGGATGACCAGTGTGGGTGACCCTCAGGAACTCGGCTGCATCCCTGCTCTATGGCACAGGTCAATACTAGAACCTCCAGAGTGATCACAAGGCAAGAGGGGGCATACCCCTGTTACCCAGAATTCCCTGTCTAAGTGTGTGGATAACTGTCATTACTACACCAGCTGCTTTGAATTTTTGATCTGTGGTCACCGGCACATTTACACAAAGAGTACCTTTCAAATGCCATGCACGTTACATGTTCTCAAGCGTGCAGAGGCTTCCCCTCCCAAAAAAACCCATTTCTGCCTGACCACTGCTTCTGCATGCAACAGACCCCGCACACAGCTGGGGGGCTTCCCCTTCCAGCCTGGGCCGTCCCTGGTCCTCTGCAATGCAGGCATCGCTCACAAAATGTTTCCCACTGCTCCAGAGAGAGCAAGGACTAGGGTAGGGCAGTAATTTGGGGTTCCATCAGTTCCTCTGATTTATCATGGGGCCCCAAAGTTGTCAGCGTAAGTCCAGCCTTTCACTCACACACGTCACAGGCCCCTCGACTGCAGGGCGGACCCCAGGCTAACATGTCTGCAGGAAGGCCAGGTCTCTAACTGGCTCAGGGTCTCTAACTGCCGCAGAGTCTCTAACTGCCATGCCTCATCTGTTTCATGATCACCCCAGAGCAGGCATCCCCAAACTACGGCCCGCGGGCCGCATGTGGCCCCCTGAGGCCATTTACCTGGCCCCCCGCCGCACTTCTAGAAGGGCCAACTCTTTCATTGGTGGTCAGTGAGAGGAGCACTGTATGTGGCGGCCCTCCAATGGTCTGAGGGACAGTGAACTGGCCCCTTGTGTAAAAAGTTTGGGGACCCCTGCCCCAGAGTATCCCCTCAGATCTGTCGTCACTGGCCCAATCAGCTAAATTTAGTCATAGATATTCAAAGTCCCGGTTGCCTCATGGTGACCATATGCGCTGAGATTTTCCAAAGGTTTGTGTCCCATTGCAAACTGTATTCCCCAAGCGGGAACAGGCCTCAGGGTTTCCCTGCCCCTTCAGGGGACAGATGGCCTTTGTTCTCTCACTTGCTAGTCCTCTCTCGTGGCCAGGGAACCTTGTTCACTCCCCAGAACACTGCTACCTCCATGGAGACCCCAAGTGATGCCAACCGAGTTATCCAACTTCTCTCCAAAAGGCAGAGGCAGGTGTGGGCACGTGTGGAGCATGGCGTGGAGACCACGCGGATGTGGCGTGGCAGTATTCCAGCATGCTCGTGTCTGACGTCTGTCACCTCGGGTTGGGGGGAGGGTAGGGGGATTCGAGTGGCAGGACATAGGATGGATACTTTTCCCCCTTCCGTCCACATCTCTGCAATTACCAACTTCTCACGTACATGTTACCTCCCGGAAGGAAAACACCTGCCCTTAGTAAAAAGCAATAGATGGCTCGGATCAGCTGTGAGCCGACTCCCTGTGCATCGGCACGTGGACATGTTTAGTGGTTTCTCCCGAGTTCGTGTTAGGCGAGCATCAGTGTTTATATTTGAGAAGCCGGCCCATTGATCCTGGGAGATCCGTGCCGCGGCTGGGTGCGCTGTGTGGGACCTGTCCCCCTTCCGTCCCCCTGCTCCTGCCTCAGCTGGCTGGCTGCCCCTTGCCTGCCCGCACAGGGCACGCCAGGCCGGCCTCCCACGGGGGCAGGTCCCTGTTGTAAGGCTCCCGTGGGAAATGTTGTGAGTCCATCTTCTCCCTGCGTTTCCAGCTCCCAGGCTGGACTCCCCTCGGGTTCCCTAGTGACATGAAGGACTGACAGGGTTCCCCAGGTCAGAACCGGGGTGCCTGGAGGAAACACAGGTTCGGCAGGAGCTCGAGACCTCGGCAGGTGTGCTGGGTCCTTCCTCAAGGGTCCGCAATGACGCCCTCCAAGGAAGGGGAAGGCAGTCCCTGACACGGGCGCTGCCCACCCGCACTTCGCAGTCAAGCCCCGTCCTGGGCGTCGGAGCTCCGTGCCTCAGTGGCCCGACATGTCCAGTGGGTTACATTTTATAAGCCAGTGAGGCCAGAATGTCGAGTGTTCCCATCTCGGAAAGTTTTGTGACGGTGTTTTCCGCTGATGCGTTTGCAGGATTGTGGACCGACAAAAAAGAGCTCACATTGGAACAAGCAATCACATCCAAAGCACAATAATACCCCCCCAAAAGAAAAATTTTAGAAGACATGGGCACGTACCAGCCGGCCCTTGGGACGAGCCCCACAGTATCCCAGGAAGGGTGGGGAAATTTAGCAGGAAGACTCGTCGTGAGTAACAGTCAACACTGGGTCCGTGCTCACGCTGCCCACGACTCTGCTGCCTTGGAGTCTGAGAACACACCTGTCAGACGGGTGGGTTCTGTCGCTCAGGGCTCACAGACCAGGAGACTGAGGCTCGGAGAGCAGCCCCTTCCCCTGGGCCCACGTGGCCCTGGGCGCAGGGGCAGCACGGACAGCCCAGCTCCCGTGCTGGGCGAGCCCTCGCCTCCTGGACCCTCAGCTGCCGGAGGGCAGGGCTGAGGCTGAGGCTGAGTTTGACTCAGGGCTGCGCAGGGGCCCTGAGCTCAGCGGTTAGATCACCCCGGGATGGCCCCAGGCACTCTCTCTGCCAAACCACAGGGAGGGAGAGGCCGGCGCAGGGGTGGGGGTGGGGGGCTGCCAGCTGTTGCCGGTTGCTTTTTCTGAATTAAAGGAAAACACGAGGAAACAGAGCAAGGAGGGGGCAAAGTTCAGGGGAGGAGCTGGCAAGCCACCTCGGGCAGACCCCTGGACCGCCTCCAAACTCTCTCTTGGAAAGGGCGAGGCCAACGAGGGTGCGATGAGAGCTTAGTGAGGATTCATTGCGGATGACGGATGACTGGCCTGGAGCCCTTCCACACCACAAATTTGTTCCTTGTACACCCAAGCGGCTGAGAAGCCAGAGGAGCTGGGGGTTGGGGGACACGCTGCTTTGATGGCAACTTTTCTCTCCGCTGCAGGCATGGGGAGGGCGCAGGGGCAGCTCCCCACGGGCTGGGACTCCGTGTCCTTTCCCACTTAGCCCCAGGGGGTAGGCAGGGCAGGACCCTTGTGGCTGGAGCCGGCCCAGGATGGCCTCCCGCCTCCGGCCCTTCCCTCCGCGGCTGCATGGCCCCCGCCCCCACCCGCCTGCGCAGCTGCCAGCATCGTGTTTCGCTCCCTGGTTTTAATCATGTAACATCCCCACTTGGAAGACCCGACGCAGTCCCAGTGGCCTTATATGTCAAATCTCAATTTCTAACCCTGCGCGGTAAGATCCTCTCCCCCGGCCCCCCATTACGCCTGCTCCCCAAACTCTCCCTGCAGAGCTGCTCAGGTTAGGCACACACACAGAAACAAACCCTCAAGAGCCCCGCCCTCCCTTCCCCCACCCCTTGGTCACCTGGCAACTGTGTGCTGAGCATCCATCGCTTGCCAAGGCCCTGAACTAGGATGGGCTGCCAACATAATGAAAGGACCGGGAGGGTGGGGGTGGGTGGGGGGTTGAACACCTCAGCCCTCACAGACCCTACGGTTCAGGGATGGAGACCGTTGAACAAGGAATGACGTTTCCTTGCTCCCAACCGCCACAGCAACCGCAGCGCCCACGTTGAAACCCCGAACGCAAGGATGTGAAATAACCCAAAAAAACAGACTGTGGTGCGGGGGAAAGACATAAAAGGAAGCAAGCCAGAAGGGAGGTCCCTGGACACCTGAGTGTGGAGATTAGAATAACAATTTCCTTCCTCTTATCGTTAGGTAGTCTCCGAAGTTTCAAGACCGATCAGGTGTTCGTTTTATAATACAAAGCAAAGTGTTTCCTGACGTGTCTTCCCTTTTTCTGGCAGGAGGAAAAAAAAGAAGAAGAATAAGAAAAGAAAAGAAAAAGCCATATCGTTTCTTTTAAGGGAAATTTCGAAACTGCACCAAGCATAAAAGAGAACGTTAGAATCCCCCACAATTCCAGTAAGAACCCATAAGGAATATCAACATGTGATTGGGTGAACACCTACCTACTGTTGTGTTGTGTTGTGTTGTGTTTTTCTCATCAGATTAGGCTCACGTTGTACACAATAGTTCATTCCCTAAACAACGACATGTTATCAAGTGGTTTCCCACGCACGGCCCTGGAGCGTTCTACAATCTCATTTTCTGTGTCTTCCTAATAGACGGCCTACAAACCATATAATTGGTTTCATCAATTCTTAAACATTCATCATTGTCTTTGTCTCTAAAGAGGGAGGGAAGTGTGTAGGTGGGAAATGGGTTTTTTTGACTCACCCGAAAGTGGATTCGAACCCTAGCACAGCGACAATACTATCTTCCGCCCAGATGTTCAATTACGGTGAGAGCAAAGTCAAATAATGTACTGAAGTCATTTGGGCCGTGCCTGGCACGCGGAGCTCCACTAATGGCCGTTGTTCACCCAGGAGCCTTTGCTTAGAATACGGTCCTAGAAGGAAACCTTTGGGTAAAGGAGTTTGACCATATTGAAGGGGGGTTTTTTTTTTTTTTTTTTTTGAGGCATACTGCCAAGTTTCACTATAAAAAAAAAAGAAGAAGAAGAAATAAAAATGTATGAGTTTCATTTAAAAGAAGAAGGAGGTGGGGAGACACTGAAAAAGCAAACTTGCATTGAGCCCTGTGTGGCCGATACTAGAATGAGCTCATTGAGGAACACGGACGTGGGCGACACCCTCCCAGCCCTCCTGATACTATGATCAATCAGCCTTCTTTCCACCAGCATCGTCTGTTCCGGTCCTAGGAGTCCCCTCCCACGTGGAGTACTCCAGACCTGCCTCTGCGGCTCACGCAGAGGGCCCTCGCCTTAAGACCCTTCTCCGCGCAACTCCTTAGTTGTTTCTTTGCTCTGTGCTGCTTGAGACTTTGCCGTCTCTGCCACAGGTCCCCCACTGTCCCCGCCATCAGACCGTCAACTCTGGGAGGTCAAGGCCCAAGGCTGAGCAACGACCATAATAAAACTGGTTGTTTTTGTTCCTTCGTGAGCTACTTGCTTTCTTTGGAAGTGGAGTGAATTGTCCCCAGGTCAGAAGTACGCAGGAAGATGTCAGAGGAGGGAACACCCTCGGTAAGGATGCTCTCTGCGGGTGAGAGACCTGGGCCGCGGGCAGGGGGCTTGTGCCCCGGCAGAGGTCACACGTGAGCCGAGGAGCCCCGCCCGCTGCCCTGACACTCCTGGTGACCGCACGTTCCTGCTGTCATCCGGCTGCCTCCCATGCACCAGCGTGTTTTATGGCTCCAGAGAAGCCCTCTGTTATCCGCCACGCCATCTCAACTTGAAAAATCTTGCCCTTGACTCCTGCTTTCATGCACCCCTGCCCTGCTATCGGCCCAGATCACGTCTGTGTCGGGAGAGCGCACTCCCACCCACCGCCCTTCCTCCGCGCACGGGGGCAGGGGACGGCCCGTGCCTACCCCGGCATTCCTGCACACCCCAGACATGAAAGCGTTGGGGAGACACGCCGCATCCTCCCGGATTTATCTCTCTGTGCCTTCCATCCCCTTCCGCTTTGATGTCAGGAGAATAGTGGAAGGGAAAGCATCTAACGTGACCTCCTACCCTGGAACGCCGAGAGAGAAAGCGGTCACAGGAGGTGGGGCGCAGGGAGCAGATGGCAGAGGCGAAGGTGGAAGAGCGAGAAGGCTCTGCTTCCCCAACTCCTGCGACACCTCAGGGCTGCCCAGCGGGGACCTTCTGCAGGAGATCGCAGCGCGCCCCATTCACCCGGGTGCCGGGGCCCCCACAACTCATTCCAAGGGGGTACGGGACCCTGTGTTCATCTCGGATCCCTCAGGCAGGGCTCAGTGAGAGCCCTGGGGACTTCCCAGAAGTCAAGTACATTCAAAAACACTGGGAATGGTAAGGGTGGGGGTGAGTAGGGTGGGGAGTAGGACCACTCTCTTCCCAGGCCAGCTACTAGGGATATTAAACTGCCTCAGGTTGATCCGGAGGTCCTCATGGCACTCGGTTCTCTCCTGCCCAAACCCCCGGAGCTTGTGAGGACCAGCATCTCCCCAGTTATCATGAGTATAGCAACCGTACCCCTTCACACAGAGGCGAGGGGTGGTGGGTGTGGAAGGCAGTGTGGCCTTGGAAAGGGTGCTTTCTGAGTGCATTAGAATTTGACCCTTACCCTGGATAACAAAGCCCACTTTGTTGTGGCCTTTCATCCGCTAACTTGTTCACCAGGATACCAGCTCACTGTTACCTTCTTGCTGCTCTTCAAACAAGCCAGGATACTTCGTGCCACAGGACCTTTACACGTGCTGTTACCTCATGTACTGTATGGCAAGGTGAACTCAGTATCCCAAGTATCCACCAACTTGCACTAAACATGGTGGCTACAACCAGCCGTGGCTGTGAACACTGCTACTTAGAAACACATACATGCACGCACATGCACACATATACACACATACACATGTGTGCACACACATGCACACATGCACACAGGTACACACATGTACACACATGCACACACTCTTTTAGATAAACACACACATACACACACGCACACAGAGAAGGAAATACTGGGCCATATCTGAGCATGACCAGCCCCATCTCTTCATTCACATCTCTGACCAGGCATGTCTTCCCCGGAAGGTCTTCCCTAAGCCCCTCTGTCTAGAACAGCGACTCCCTCCCTGACACAGGGCGTCCTCTCTTCCCTCCCATTGCATGATTGTCTTCCTCACACCCTCCACCTGAGACAGGACCCTTTACCCACGGGTTCCCTTGGCTATTTTTCTATTGCCCAGAACTTGAACCCCACAAGAGCAGACAACCACTGACTCCCGAGATCATGAGTGAATGCTGACTCCCAGCAAAGCTGATGTGAAACACGCACATACAGCCCAGCTGGTCCCCAGAATCGCTTCGAGCGCCTCTGATTGCTCGGGAAGGTTTTGTGTCGGCTGAGAGAGGCTCAGGGGCGGGAGCTCCGATCGCATTTGGATGCACCCGCGGTTCCAGTGGACCGCCGCGGGAACCTCATCTACAAAGTGGGAACACTCCCAAACCCCCCAGCGAGAAGGCAAAGATTCTTCTGGAAGTGGTTGGCTGGAAAAAGGAGGCTTTCGCCAGCGAAGGCTCAGGGGCACATGACGTCCACGCATAGCCCGGGTCAAAGGCGCATCGTCTGCGGGTCATACCTGGAATTCCACTGTGTCCAAAGGAAGTGCTGTTGTCGACAAGCATAAGCCGGTTAGATATACGGCAGGCGGCGTGAACCCTGATGTTGGGAACCATCTGGAGTGGAAGGCTCAATGTGGAATTTCAGTCTTTTGGCTCATTATTATAACTGGTCAGAATTGTTTCTTTTCGGCGTTTTGACCGGCGGGGAAATGAGTTCACACAGCAGGAAATGGAGCACAGACAGCTGCCCCAGCCAGTGAGATGCTCAAGCCTGGTCTCCCGGTCTCGCGTCCTAAGTGGTTGGGTGTCACCTTGGCCACCTGGCCCGTCACACCCATCCTCACACACAGCGGTGGACGTGACAAGCACTCTCCAAAGTCTCAGACCTGCCCCCCCTCCTGAGCACCCATCCCTCAAAGGTAGAGGTGCTCTTGCGACTTGCTTTCGGCACAATGACCTGTGGAAGAGGCCACACGCATGTTATGTCTCGGAGAGAACATACCGGAGCCTGCCAGATTCTCCCTGTGTTCCTCCCAGCCACTGTGACCCCAAAGTCTGGTATCAAGGTGGAAGTGGAGATGGTGTCAGCGTGGGCCCTGGGGGTGTCTGCCATCAACAGTCCCACCGTCACCATCGCCCCTGGAGCAGGAAGTGTGGGGAGAAATGAAGCCATGTTTTATGCTCTGAGGTGTGGACTTTGGTGACAGCAGCAAGTGAATTCTATCCTGGCCAATCCACACCAACAAATCAGATGTTTCCACCCACGTTTGCTCATGGGACCGCACCATCACCGTGCGAGCCTCATTCGTCCTCCACGAGGCCAGGAGTCAAAGCTCAGATTCAAAACTGGTTCTAAAGCGGATCCCCTCTGGGCTGTGGGGTCTCCACTCTGGATGAGGTGCAGCCTTCATGCATCTCCAGACCCTGAGGGGCCTGCAGCCATTGTCCTGAGGCCACAGCTCAGATTTGGATTTGTTGTGGCCTGCGGCCTCCCAACTGAGAGAATCAGAGAGGCAAGTCAACCTTCTCCCACCCCTGGCAAAAAAAAAAAAAAGGGTTCAGAGCAGGCACACATGGCCCGGGGCGTGGGGCAGCTGAATGAGGTCAGGAGGGTCCTGAGGGCATCATGCAGGGGGTGGGGGCGTGCAGGCCTTGCCAGGGGGCACAGACATGGGGGATGTGTGATGGGACGGGTCGCTGGAAGACTTGGGTGGTGAGTCACCCACTGGGCCCGCCGCCCAGATGTGGAAGGAGCACCGTGGGTTCCGACGCTGCCCGCACTCCATGTCACCTGGGGAGCTTTAAAGAGACAAACACGCAGCCACCACCCAAGACTGACTCAGAGGCCAGGGCTGCACAGGGGCCTCCCGAGCTCACAGAGGCTTTTATTGTAGAAGGGCTCGAGGCACAAGCCGATTTCGGTGTTGCGGGACTAGGTTGTTTTCAGAATGCCCCTCTGGCAGCTGGACTCCATGGCAGAGGGCAAGGCCAGTGTGGCCTCGGTGGGTGACCATATCCCGGTGCCTCGGAGTCCCGGGGACCATGTTGCAAATTAGCCACCAAAGCCACCAAAGGCCAACGCCAGCGTCGTCACTGACAAGGGCAGGCTGCTGCATAGAATGGAGGAAGAGCCTCACCTGCCTTCCACGCACCTGTCTGTGGATCCTGAGACGCACAAGGGTTGCCCTGGGCCCATGCAGTAGCGTGGTCTCCCGCAAGCCCAGTCTCTCCGGCCTGCAGGCATGCAAGGGACCCTTGCTCCCTCTGCCGGTGCTGTAGACACAGCAGCCGTGTGTGACCCCCCAGGCCTGGGGGGGGTTCAGGTTTTGTTCAGTCCTGGTGCCACGAGCCCCATCTGTTTGGGCACTGCCCCTGTGCGGGAATCTGAGAAGCACTGAGGCTGCTCTTGGCCGCAAAAACTCAATCATCTGCTCACCATGGTACAAAGCCTGCCCTCATCACCCACAGACTAAGTCCCCACGTCTTGCCAACGTCCACAGAGGGTTTGAAAAGGCACAGTGCATGGCCCCGCTACCCCTCGGACTGGTAAGAGAAAAGAAGGGGGCCGAGGGCAGGGATCGTACCGAAGAAGCAAGGCCGTGTCCCTGCCACCCAGTGTGCCCATCAGCCCTGAGCCCCCCATGACCAGTCAGGCTGTGACAATGCCCCTCACAGTCTGGAAGAGAAACCACACCAGGTGGGTGGAGAGGCCACCGCTTCCCAGCTCTGAAAGGAGAGGGACGTTTACTTTTTAGAGATCTTTCTGTAAATATCACTGAACGATAAAATAGACAGTTACCTCCGAAAGTCTGTGTCCCCAAAATGGCCCTGCTGAGGAAGAAAATTGTCATCTGGTAGGATATGTCCCAGGGAAGCTGGAATCATATAATTTCAGGTTCTAGGCCATGGTGATTGAGCTATTTATTAGGATGCAGGTACATTCATGGCTTTGCTGGGCTTCAATTGCACAGACCTTTCAGCAGCTGGGGTGTGGATGTTAGAGTCGAGGACAGAGTGAGGGTTAGAGGTCAGGGACCAGGTACCATGCACCCTTGTCCTACTTGGGAAAGTACCAGCACGCCCGGAAGCATGCCCCTGGCTCTTCCTGCGGCATCCCACACTCGTTCAGCAGCTCAACATTTTCTAATAGCTGCCCACCTGATTACTGTGTGTGTGTCTGTGTGTCTGTGTGTCTGTGTGTGTGTGTGTGTGTGTGTGTGTGTGTTCCACTATACTCGTGGTAACATGCAAGGACCCTGAGAGATCACTAGTTTGGAATGGAATGCTCCAAAGAGCCCGTATCTGCCTCCAGGAAGCTGTGTCTGCATCGTGAACAACAGCTGCGTGTGCCCCAGCTTTTAAAGATCTTTGGAGGAAACTGCAACAAGTCAGCAACCATCCTGGACCAGCCTTCCAAAGGGCATTTCTGCAGACACAGTAGCTTCCTACCTTGTCACCTGGCTTACCCCCATGAGAGAGACTCTGCCTTCTCGTCATTCCTGACAATTTTCCAGCTTTGCCTCCAGTTCAGTCCTCCTGCTGGACTTAGTTGTATTAGGCATGTGACACTGTACCTTTGGAAGGAAGGTTATAAGTCACTTTTGAAATGCATGTGAAAAGTTCACTCTTTCCCCCATGTTTATCTTTATACATTTGCAACATTTTTTCCTCTTTTTTTCCATGTGCACTGGTGCTCTGCAACCCTATTGGTGGGGTCCCCAGTCGGTGCCGCTGTTACTAATTACGGGACATCTAGATGAGGGTCCTGACACCTGCTCAGTGTCACGAGCAGCCACCGCCCCCACCCGAGAAAGAGAGAGAGAGAGAGAGAGAGAGCCCTGGGTTCCCTAACGCTGGATGTCAGGGTTGAGAGACAATGTCCATGAAAACCTCCTATTTTCACTCACTTGTAATCGTCCTGAAATGGTCCTGTTGCCCCAAATCACTCCACACGCTCGCCCCACCCCAGGGATGAAACTGGCTGGAAAACTCAAACCAAAGTGGTTCCGCCAGTTTGGAATCAGGCAACTTGTGGGGGGAGCGGGGCAGGGAAATATCCTTCTTCAGCAGAAAAACAAAGTGTGTCCCTGGCTGTGGATGACTCCAAACAGCTGTCCCCTCACAACTCAGCTTCCCCCCCCCAGCCCCGCGGAGGGAGTGTCCAAATGAACTAGCCATCTTTCTGCATGGGGGGGGGGGGGTGGAATGGGAACAGTGCGTGATGTACGTGAGTTCCTGAGCTTGAGTCTGGGCTCTGTCTCTTGCGAGCCATGCAACCTTGAATTAGCCCTAGAGCTAAGAGCGTGTTGTGACTTTAACTCACTCAGAGTGCCTGCACCACCGGGCTCTGCAGACTTGGGAAGGGTTGAGCAAGAACATTTATACGCTGCATTACGGCAGGCTTGTGGCCTTCCCGGGGAAACAATAGCAGTACTTGTCCCTAAACCGAGGTTCCCCTGAGAAGTCACACTCAGCCATTCTCAAAATCTTCAGTTCTACCACTGAGAAGGGAGTCTAATTGTCAGTCAGGGTTGCCGCAGGAATGTCTGCTGCTGCACTGGTGTGTCACCCACCCCGCGGTAGTACTGTCCTTCCTACGTTGTCGTATATAACAAGGTGACTCAATGGTTGCAGGCCTGTGTCCCCTCTAGCTAGAGAGGGGCTGGCCGATGAGAAGAAACTGGTTCCTTCCTAGTGTAGACTAACCCCTGTTGGAAGCCTTCTCTACCAGACTCCCATCCTTCCCACCAGGCCCCCTACCCTTACCCACAGGACCCCCCATCCTTACCCACAGGACCCCCCATCCTTACCCACAGGACCCCCCCATCCTTCCCCTTTGATATTCCTCTTCTGAGCCCACCTCCCCAGAAGCTAAGCCTCCACTGTGCAAGCATCCGACCAGGGCCCTATCTGACTTTCTGTGTCCATGCGAGCCTCATTTTCCAAACCACGGCTTCCCCCCACTCTCCAAAGGTAGAGGTTCCTCTAAAACCTTCCAGAAATGGGGAATGGTGCAAAGTGAAGACGCAGGTACGATCGATTTTACAGGGAAACGTTTCTGAGTGTTCCCAGACCCCGAAAAGAGAACCGAAGAAATTAGACCACATAACAACGAATCGCACCCCACCCAGGCAAAGCAAGAATGACTGGCCAGTGCTCAGCCCGCGGAGACGAGAAATAATAAATGCACCTGTGGCTCTACTTACCGGCGTGATGCTAAGACAGCTGAACGCTTTTTGTTTATTTATTTATTTTCCGATCATGTGAAAAATCTCTGGATTTCTTTTCGGTGAGCGGAAGCAGGTTCTTTCCTAAAAAGCGAAGCAGCGTAATGATGCGAACTTTCGGAAAGCGGGGAGACACGCATCCCGGGGGGTTCCCATAGTAACAGAGAGGGACCACTCTCCGGGGAAGATGCCTGCCTGTGATGCCCCGGGCCGGCGGCAGAGGGCGCGCGCGCCCAGCGATCTTGGCACCGAGTGTCCCCCTCCTCCGCCCCCAGGGACTGGGCGAGTCACACTCACCCTGCAGCTGCACAGACAGAGGAGCCACCCGCGGGGACCTGGCTGCACGCCCATGCGTTGTGGGTGTGGCCCGAGCTGACCGCGTGTGCGCCAGCGCTGTCACGGAAGAGGCTGCCGTGGGCGTCCAAGGCTCTTCCCTGGTTGGGGCAGGCTTTGGGGTGTCCCCTTCTCCTCCCCTTCACAGGCTGCAGAGACTCCTCCTCTCTGTGACCTCCTGCGGGGAGGGGGAGGAGGAGGGAGCACACACATGCGGAGGATGTCCCATTTGTCCCAGGTGTTCCAAACAGAGGCAGGTAGGGAACAGGGTGGATAACCGTGCCAGGTGGGCACCAGACTTTGCCAGAAATCACTCGGCAGGTGCATACACGCCTAATCATGACGTTGTGCACCTGAAGTGAATATAATATCCGTTGTCATTGAAAAATACTGTTTTTTGTTTGTTTGTTTGTTTAATGGAGGCACAAAATAATGATAAAATGACCCAGAGGGGGAGACCAGGAAAAGCTCCAGAGGTGTGGCCTTGAGCTGGACTTGGAGACCAGCAGCCCGGTGGGAATCCATTGGCGCAGAGGACAGACCCCCCACCCCCCAGACACACACCCCAGGAAAGACTTAGGCCGCCGGTGGGCGAGAAGGGGCTGACCCGGCAGGAGGTGGGCATGCTCTGGGGTGTGTGAGGAGGAGGAAGGGACCAGTGGCAATTGGGGGGGAGGGGCAGCAGCCTCGGAGAGCCTTGTTGTCCTGTGAAAAAGCCCGGGCTTATCTCCGAGGAGAAGCAAAGTCAACACAGCTGACAGGGAGGCTTGGAAGGCCTCACCCCCGGAGCTGGGGACTGGGGGCGGTTGTGGGGGGGAAGCCTTGGAGGTTGAGGGACTGCTTGGTGCCCCAGGAAGGCCAAATCAAGGGGGCGCGAGACTGAGACTAGTCCGCGGGACACAGACAGGAAAAGGTCCCCCTTTCTTCCAGCCTCAGCCTCCCAACCTGCCCTGTGGTATGTCCACTCCTGTCCTTTGATAGGACCTCAGGCAAAGCTCAGAACATCCCAGTCAAAGAGTCTAGTTGAATCCAACTTTCCATCTCACATCGACTTCAACCAGGCCTGCCCCCTGAAACTTGGGCAATTTCTTCTTATTCCTCCTCCCCTTCCTCCTCCTCCTCCCCCTCTTCCTCCTCCCCTCCTCTTCCTCCTCCCCTCCTTGTCTTCCTCCTCCCCCTCCTCTCCCTCCTCCCCCTCCCCCTCATCCTTCTCCTCCTCCTCTCCCTCCTCCCTTTCTCCTTCTGCTCCCTTCCCTCTGCTCCTAATTCTTTGGGTCTAACGTCCCTCCCACCAGCAGAGACTTGGAGGAGAAGAAAAGCAATGCCTGTCACCTGGCAAGTCCCCAGCAGATGGCTCTCGTGGGGCACAGGTGAGCTAGCTCTCTGGGAGGCCTACGGGGAACATCACACTACACAAGGACCAGGTGTGGGCATCACATGCTCTCCTGGACCTCACGTTTGATATGATAGCAACTCCTGTTTGACCCCCTAGTCACTGCCCACAATAGTTCAACCCACAGCACAGCCTCTTGCTGCTGGGTGCCCAGGCCTGGGCAAGACGTTCCCCCGGGCTTGGTACCTTCAGGCACTCTAAGCACGACTTCCTTCCGCGGTGTTCACTTGACCCACTGGGAATGCCACATCCTGGCCAGACCGAGTTGGGGGATGGGGACAGCCACTGCTGTCCTCTTTCCCTGCCCCCACTATCACCCCAAGATCGACCCAGTCTTCAGAGAGCCCCGGTCAGGAGGGAGGCATCGGTCTGTATGTCCACGGGCACCCTGTCAGGGTGGCTCTGCGTTTCTGCCACTGAGAAACCTTGGGCCAGGAGCGAGATGCCAGCCTTCCTTCCTGTAGGAACCCACGTCCAGTCCTGCGAGGGTGCTGTTGTGGCCCCTCGTTTAGCTTGGGGGTGGGGCTCTGTCCCTCCTCCTGGGTCTCCTGGAGAGGTGGGGTAAAGCCACGGCCCTGCCCCCTAGGTTTCTCTTAGTCTCAGTAACTCTCTCCTTATCTCTCAACCTTCTGGGAATAGAGGCTCAAGAAGAATGTAAGGTAAGAACTACAAAATCAGTTCATGATGTCAATAAGTCCTGTGTGGACGCCTCTGAAAAGCTCCTGTCGAGAATATGAGGGGTCCTCCCGGTCTCACCTCGGGACTTTCGCCAGAATTCCCAAACAAGAGGACACCCCACTTCCTTTCCTGTCCACTAGTGAGGCGCTGTAGTCTCTCTGTCTCGGCACCACGGACCTGTGGTCACGGGATGGCCCCACACCCTGGAGACATTGGGCGGCACCCGTGATTTCTACCCCCTGGGTCTTCCCCAGCTGTGACATCTTCAGACATGGCTACACCTCCGAGGGGCGGGAGGTGGGGACAGAGCAGAATCCCCCTCCCTCACCCCGTGAGAATCACTGCTTCATAGACAAGAGGAAGTCATTGAACGTTTTTGGTTTTCTCTTTGTATTTTTCTGAAGTTGGAAACCGGGAGGCAGTCAGACAGACTCCCGCATGCGCCCAACTGGGATCCACCTGGCATGCCCACCAGGGGGCGATGCTCTGCCCATCTGGGGTGTTGCTCTGTTGCAACCAGAGCCATTCTAGCGCCTGAGGCAGAGGCCATAGAGCCATCCTCAGCGCCCGAGGCCAACTTTGCTCCAATGGAGCCTTGGCTGTGGGAGGGGAAGAGAGAGACAGAGAGGAAGGAGAGGGGGAAGGATGGACAAGCAGATGGGTGCTTCTCCTGTGTGCCCTGGCCGGGACTCGAACCCGGGACTCCTGCACACCAGGCCGACGCTCTACCACTGAGCCAACCGGCCAGGGTCATTGAATGTTTTTGAGCAAGGAAATAAAATCATAACCCAATATGGTTTGGTTGACCTCGCTGAAAGGTAGGAACGGGAGTGGTCAAGTCCAGGCTCAGAGTGCTTACTCTACAAAGGACATCTTCTAAATGATAATCTCTCCTCGTGTACAAAGTAGTATCAGAATGTCACCTCAATTTCCACATGAACTACCCTGAAGAAGGCAGGGACCATATGTCACTGATGCGTTGTGAACGTGGAGCTCAGGCGTGTGTCCCTGCTGAGCCCTGTCCCTGCGAACGAATGTCGGAGGGATGCCTTGGAGGAGAGGGGTTGAATAGGCTAACTGTGACATTGGTAAGACACGGTCCCTGCCCCCGGGGCTCCTGTCCCACAAGCAGGAGGGCTCCCGGGGCTAGAAGCTGGGGACGTTTCCTCTGGTTCCCTTTTAAGAGCAGGTGACGTAGGTTAGAGAATAAAGGGAACACAGCTGGTGGGCTCTGGTCATTTGCTCTTGGCTGTTGGGAGATGACAGGAACGCCACCCTTTAGTCACTACGTCTCACCAAGGCCCGGGACCCAAGACTCTTCCCCATCAAGAGACCATCTTTCCTTGCCTTATACTCAATGCCCCCCCACCCCTGGGACCAATCAGGACGAGGCTCTTTCTGCTTATTGATCTTAGGAGGAAAATAACAAACCAATAAACAAAAAAAGGAGCCGTTGCTGAGCAGGCACCCTCCCCCCGTTTCACCCCCCTCCCCCACGACATGACTCTGCCACCCCCCGCCCCAGACCCCTCACTCCCAAACTGCTGAGACCAGATTATTTTATCAGCCACTCCTTTGCTTTCCGTGGCAAATGAGAAAATAGTAATAATAATTCAAACCCGTGATAGGTACGGAGGCTGAGTTAGCTTCCCCCCAAAACTTCCAGAAAGACCCCCGGTCCCTCCGAGAGTGACAAAGGGTGGCCCCTGACCTCCCGACAACACTGCGCCCAGAGAAATCTCGAGTGTGTAGAAAGATTTATTAGAAGCATCACATTCTGGGAACGGGGTGGGGGGGAGCGGGGGGGGGCAGGGGGAACGTGGGTGGGGCAGGGGTCCACGCACACCTGCCCAGGTGCTCCTCCCGGCGGGAGGCCGTGGCTGCTGAGGCTCAGGTGCCCTGCAGTGGGGCTTCCAGCATCTCCATCAGGAAGGTGTCGATGGGCGTGTCCCCGATCAGCTTGAAGAAGAACAGGTGTTCCAGGCACTTCAAGCCGATGGAGCGCAGGGCTGGCAGACGCAGCAGCAGCTTGGCGAACCTGCCGGGATGCCCGGGAGGGATCAGGACCTTGGTGGGCACACACATGGCCGCCCTGCCCAGGCCGGAGGCAGTGCGGGGGTCGGGGGGGGGGGTCTGTCCTCTGGACCATCTCTGAGGCAGGAGGGAGTCAGAGAATCCAACCCTGGGGAGTGTCAGAAATGGGCTGGAGGGGCTGGCTATCTTCTAACAGGCAGCAGGCGGACCCTGCGACCTCTCTGGAGTCTTTTGGGAAGGGATCACATGGGGATTTTAATGCTGCTCCTTGCAAACACGTCAGCTTCTGCACTCATGCCGCAAAGGAACGCAGCAACACAAGCATCACAGGTTGGCTACTCTGCTGGGGTGGGGGGTACTGAGAGTCTATACCAAGGCCAACACAAACCTCCCAAACTTTGGTCCCAAAGCCTCTGCGTGCATCTGAATGGTCCCAGCATGCAGCGAAGGGGCAGTTAGACGAAGGGAAGGAACACTGGGACCCAGGCATGGCCCCACCCCAAGAGGGTTTGATGGAATTTGGCAAAGGAAGCAAGTGACTTCTCTATAAAGTACAAAGTTAGGCTAACTCTGAAACTATTTTTTTTTTCTCTAGGCATGCCAGGTTTGCAATTTGTAGAATGCCAAGTGGACGGCACTGCAGCTCTCTGAGCTGTCTGTGCAGGATTGAAGAGCTGAGAGACTAGGTCTATAAAAACTAGAAGGCAGCTGCTGTCCTCACACCCGTGCTGGGAGCAGAGTTTGAGGGCGCCTGCTGTGGGCAAGGGGAAGTCCAGAGCTTGGCCAGGACATGTATTCTGAACAGTGTCCACAGGGTGGCAGCACTCCACCACTGAGAAACCAGCCTCCCCCTCCCCCACGGACCAGGGACCCCTTCCACCACGTGTCTGTCTGCAAACCAGATATGGCTACAGAGCACTTACCTACCTGAGCCCAGGAACATCCCCGATGTAGCTGCTCGGACTCAGGGTGGTCACCTTGTGTCCACAAACAAGGGACATGCGAGGGACCCCAACTCTGCACCCCTCCCTGAACGCCCAGGCTCTGCCCCGGTCCAGGATACAGGTGTGGCCCCTGACCCCAGTGCCCGGAGGCGGCCCAGGCCCCTGGCAGCCCCTTGGAGGGAAAACAGGTACCATATTTTTCACTCCATAAGTTGCACCTGACCAAAAGACACATCTAAGGTTTTAAGGAGGAAAATAAGAAAGAAAAAAAAATTCTGAACAAAACGGTGTGTTAAAATATTTAATAAAATACCGTATTTTTCACTCCATATGACACACGGGCATTTTCCCTCCACTTTTGGGGGGGAAAAGTGTGTCTTATGGAGCAAAATATACGATAAGTTCCAAAGTTTTTAAACTGACACTCACTAGAAACAGCCTAAATGCCAATAGCTAAAAAAAGAAAAAATACATGAGGACACATCCTCCCTGTGAAATACTACAAAGCCATGCAAAAGGATAATTTTGTACGTTTCAATACCGGATAAGGTGCCTGAACCGGCTGTGGGAGGAAGAGGAGTGCCCACGCTGCCTGATTTCGTAGCCGTCGGCACTTGTTCCTGGGTGTACACATGAGGGCTGGGGAGACATCTACTCCCCCCAAAAATGTACAATCGGTTTTCACTACCTGCTTTATGTTCTGCAAATGCGTTCCTTGTTTCCTACCAGGGCGCACGCTGTGCTCTTACAATAAGGAAGAAGAGAGGGGTTTTGTTTTTGTCTGTTTGCTCTGGCTTTGCTTTTCTGTTTCCTGTGCTGAAGATAAACAGCACAGCCCAGAGCCAACCCCCGAAAAAGGCTGAGCATCTGAGCTTTCTCGTTCCTAACACCCCACATACAACACAGGCTCAGAACAGCACGTTCCGGGGCTGCCCCAGAGCTGGGAGATTCGGCACAAGTCAGCCGACGTGGGGCTTCGGAGAGCTCCTGTCAGTGGGCTCTCCCATCTCACCCACTGCAGGTGCAGGCGGAGAAGAGATGGCCAGGTGTCCACCGAAACCCTTCTCCCCGTCCTGTGATACACAGCTGGTATGTGCTCCAGTCTCCTGTGTGGCCGAGTGACCAAGTTTTAGCCAATGGAAGTGAGTGAAGGAGCTGGGGGGGGGCTCTCTCCAGGGGGCGGTCTCACCCCCAGAGCCTTACCTGTGTCCCCTCCATCAACTTGATGGACAACACAGTGTGGCTCTGGGACGTGAGAGAGCACACGGAGCAGGAGGTCTGGGCCCCTGAGTGACACATGGCAGTCACCTCTCCTGACTCACTCCCCAACCAGGACCGCTTAGTGAGCAGGAAACCGACTGCTGTTGGGCTCACTGCTGACACGGGAGGTGGTGCGTGGTCCCTGCTCTCTCTCTAACACCCGCGCGCAGGGTACCAACGGGCCGGAGCCTGCACACTCAGGTGCGTCCACAGCCTCCGACGATGGAAAACAGTTCGGCCTCTTCTGGATGAGGGGTCGGTGCTGGGTCATGACCCAGGGAAAACGGCTGAGTGGACATCAGCCTTTGCGGAGGAGTGAGTCATCAGCGAGATCTGGGAGCCCACCAAATTAACGCTAAAAACAAATCTAATGTCTTCAAGTTTTGTTTTCCATGTTCTATGAGATTTGAGGGCCACATTCTCTCTTTTTAACTGAGTTAGCAGAGGAGAGAAACTTGTTATCTAGCTGTGCTTTGGAGGAACTATTGGAGAAAAGGATTCTTTTAATGACCTGGGAACAGACTGGCCTGAGAGCTACTGACCAGTGTCTTCCTTCCCAGATGAGGAGCCCAGACCCAGACCCTAGCACCTTGCTGGAGGCCACACAGGCGGTGGTCACCTGTCCTGGCTTACCAACGCCTTCCCCTCACTGCCAGGGGCTTCCAGGGGCGGGGCGGGAAGCAACCATGTCACTCTGGAAATCCCAGCTATCTGAAATCAGAGAGACCTGGGTTCCTAGCCAGGCCCTTGGACAAGCTCCTGACCTTTGCTGACCTCCATGCCTCCATCAGAAGCTGGAGACAATGGGACCCACACTCATTCACTCGGTGCCTTGTTTGTCCGGCACGGTGTCAGGCTCTGGTGCTGCATGGTGACCGGCGGGCCAGAGAGGCAAGACCTCTGCTTCCACGGAGACAGGGTTCCAGTGGCCTTCAGCTCATCCCGGAACCCAAGTCCCATCGGAAAGCCACCTCCACAGCGCCTGCCGCCTGCTGCCACCCACCGACGAGTGGTGAGGACAGTTGTGGCCCTGACAGGCACACCACCAGCCTCCTCACCTGCCTGGCTGATCCGGGTACTTCTGCTTGGTATAGGCCTCGAGGGTGGCGTAAACCTTCTCCCGGAGGGTCTCAACCTCAGAAGGGTTGGACAGACCCTTGGCATCTGGAAAAGATGACTGATTTCACCCCCGGTGTCACCTTCCACAGAAGTGGTTCCCACCTGCGCTGGCCACTGCCCTTAAGAGTGACCAGACACACAGTGGGTGGGGAGCAACAGCTGATCCTTTGTGCCCAAGCAACCCCAAAACTCCTGGGGCAAAGGTACCGCCACTGGCTCCCTGAAGGAGTTTTATCTTGTCTGGGCCATTCCTGAAAGAGTCCCTCACACATGTGCCTACTATGTGCTAGGCGCCCGGTGAGTGACGACCAGGGCACCGAGCCAGGCCGACCGTGCCCTGCGTCAGTGCATGGAGCGACCTGTTCAGATGAAGCAGGAGCATCAGTTCCTGCGTTATTCCCGAGGCTCTCCTCCCCTGACAGCAGCGCATTGGGGGAAGCCGCTCGCCCCCTCCCCGACATGTTCATCTTGTTGGCCTGCAGGACAGCTCTTGCTGGCCCCCGCCCCGTCTCCTCCACGGCCCCTCCTAAGGTTTTCTTCCAGCATCTTCCCGCCCCCTCCCCGCCTGCCCCCAGGTGTCAGGCCAACCCCCTGCCCTCTTTCCCACCAACCAACCTTCCCCCACTCCTCAGTGAGCTCAGACCTGGCGCCCAGCCTCCGGGGCAGGTGTCGGCTGCCAGCCCGCCACGTACATCCCTCGTCCTGCTCCCCTGACCTCCAGACTCACCGGGAAGCCAGTCCTGGAAGTCTACCCTCCACCTCCAGCTCAGATTGTAACCTCCAAACACAGACTTCCGATTCCTACTCACCCATCCTTCCTTCCGACCCCACCTCCATACGCGCTAAACTCCGTTTTACCAACTGCTCGGGGAAACGCAACAAAAAACCTGGAGAATTATATCGAACGCCTCTCTTCCTTCCACGTCGGCAAATCTGTCTCTGATCCATCGGCAAATCCCTAAAGTCCACGCAGAATCAGGCCATTTCTGACCCCGTCCCTCACTACTGCCAGAGGCCACTGTCATCCCTTACCTTCCCCACCGGACCCCGAACACCCACCCACCCCCCACGCCCGCTCAGGACCCTTCGAGGTGGCGCTGGGAGTGGAGGACAGGAGGGGCCGACCCTCTGCCCCCCCCCCCCGAGTTTCCTGGCCCTGCATCCTCTGCACCCCAGCTGAGCTGGAGGACCGGACTAGAGACTGCCCCTGGTGGGGACGGCCGCCCCCCGGGTGGGGGGAGGGGCCAGGGCCGCGCAGTCACCTGGGTTGAACAGCACGATGGCACGCAGGCACCCCAGCTCCGACTTGTCCATCTGCATGTCTTTCATTTTGGACACCAGCTCGGTCAGGACTCTGTTCACAGGAGGCAGACACGGGCGATGAGGAGACCGGTCGCGCCCACCCAGGACCAACGAAAGGGACGCAACCCACGTTTACTACGCGCGCGTAACCCGTGTCCAGACAATGCACCAGGTGCGAGGGGCACAGGGAGGGGTACGATGCAGCCCCTGGTCTCAGGGCCGTGAGCAAAGTCCAAGGGAACACGGGGCGGGTGGGGCAGTGGACTCTGAGGGCTGGAGAAGCAGCCCGCAGGGTTCAGAAATGAGCAGAAATGCAACAGGCAAGGAAGGGCGAGGGCACTGCCCATCCGGGAACGCAGCAGGGTGTGGCATTCAGTGACAGGTAGAGCCCTGCGGGCACCATGAGGAGGGCAGAGCCCACTGAAGACCAGCCTGGTGGGGCCACATGGTGGGAAAGGACAGAGGAGTGGAGATGCTGGGCGGGGGACGTGCACGTGGCCCCAGAAGACCTCTACGATGGAGGTGGGGCGGCCACGGGGCCCAGGCCTTGGACAGAGAACAGCTTGGACCTTGACCTCCGCCTTCCCGGTTCCCCGTCCTCTCACCCTGAGCCACTCGTCTATCTCCACTCATTTCATTCATCTCCTTAAACCACATAGTTTGATTTTCCTTCAGCAACGTTTAGGGTGCAGAATCCCAGACTGAGGTCGTCCCTGCCTGACCAGAGGTCCTGCTGCAGAATCCAGCAAAGCCTCAGCCTGGACTCCTCGGGCCAGACCCTAGTGCTTCCTGCCCCACCCTGCCCCTAGGATGAGCACTCCAACACCCACCCCCACCCCCCACCCCCACACACAGCTCTAGCACAGAAGGTCACGCCAACACTCCAGTCTCTTCTTTGGAAACCCACAGGGATAGTGGGTCCTCCCCTCTGTCCAGCGACGACGCTGGTCTCTAACGGGTTTCACCTCATGGCCTCCGCCTCTCCCTCATCCCCCGCCCTTGCCAGGATTCCTATCACACTGTGCCACGGTCCCTGCTTCTCACCACCAGTGGCCATGGGGTCTGCCCGTCCTGTATCCCGTCCCTACCCACACCACATGCACACGCATGCACACGCATGCACACACGCCCTGGAGGCAACAGAGACACCTGTCAAAGATGGAGCCCACGCCAGCACTATGGGCGCTGCTCCGGTGGACGTGCAGACCCGTGGCCAGGAGGATGCCATCCTGCACGGAGACCGAGCGATGGGAGAAGGAGGCGATCAGGAGCTCGTTCCACCCTGCGGGGATGAGAGGGGGCCTTGAGGGAACACCAACCACAGCCTGCTTCGCTGGTCACCACCCAACACGCAGTATGATTGGGGTCAAATGCCAGCTCTAGATGGCACCGCTACTGCGTGACGGAACAAAGGATGAAAGTGGGGTCCCCTGGCCTGTGGCCCTGGCACTCCACACCCCAGCTCCCCAGTGCAGCCCAGAATGGCAGCACAAGGACAAGGACTCTACTTCCCTCCGTCAATCAACAACTACGTATCAAACGTGGAACAGGCAGTCGTCACTCTGTTGGCTGCCGTGCTGAGAAAGCAGACCTTGCCATCCCTGACCCCAGGACCTGACCACCTAGTTTTGTGTCCTCGGTGTTGACTAGAGTCATGGGGCACAGGGAGGGGCTTTCAGCCAACACCTGGTGCTCACTCATTATCACACAGGGATGGAACGGTGGACGGCCCACTGACATGAAATCCCCCTGCTGGCTCAGCGATGGAGAGGAGGCGTGGCCTATGTCCTCCACACCATGTCCTGCGAACAGGAGCCAACAGAGAGCACGGCACAGAGAGAGAACCTCAAACTAGGAGGGGCCCTGGGATGCATCTAGCACAACCTGAGCAAAGATCTGTGGCTCCTCCAACCTCGTCTGTGACATGAGACTCTCTCCCTTTCCTGATGTCATCATGATAATGAGGCACAGCTTCAGGTGGGCCTCAATAAAAAGGATCGAACTGTCTGAAAGTTAAAACATGGCCCTGGCTGGCTGGCTCAGTGGTAGAGCATTGGCTTAACGTGTGGATGCCCCGGGTTCAATTCCTGGTCAGGGCATACAGGAGAAGCGCCTACCTGCTTCTCCACCCCTCTCCCCCGCCCCTCCGTCTTCTCTCTATATCTCTCTCTTCTCCTCTCACAGCCATGGCTTTATTGGTTTGAGTACATCAGCCCTTGGCTCTGAGGATGGCTCCATGGAGCCTCCACCTCAAGCAGTAAAAATAGCTTGGTTGTGAGCATGGCCTCAGGTGGGCAGAGCATCGGCCCCAGACAGGGGTTGCTGGGTGGATCCTAGTCAGGGTGCATGCAGGATTCTGTTTATCTCCCCTTCTCTCACGTGGAAAAGGAGAGAAAAAAAGTTAAACGCAAATGATAAAGCCATGGTAGGGTTCCCATGGAAAAGGAGTCTCCTTCCTCTGTAAACAAAAGATGTTTCATCTGGGAATGAAAGTGTTTGGGGAGGGGGTGGGCCAAATGTAAGAGTTTATAAAGAATGTAAAAAGAACCACCCTGGCCTGACCAGGTGGTGGCGCAGTGGATAGAGCATCAGACTGGGATGCAGAGGACCCAGGGTCGAGATCCCGAGGTCGCCAGCTTGAGCACAGGCTCATCTGGTTTGAGCAAAAGCTCACCAGCTTGGACCCAAGGTTGCTGGCTCGAGCAAGGGGTTACTCGGTCTGCTGAAGGCCCGTGGTCAAGGCACATATGAGAAAGCAATCAATGAACAACTAAGGTGTTGCAACGCGCAACGAAAAACTAATGATTGATGCTTCTCATCTCTCCATTCCTGTCTGTCTGTCCCTGTCTATCCCTCTCTCTGACTCTCTCTCTGTATCTGTAAAAAAAAAAAAAAAGAACCACCCTGGATGGTCATCCTGTCGTAAGCATGGTGCACAGCTTGGGTAGATGGCCACACCTTCATGTTGCTCGCTTTAGGGTCCCTAGGGGAATTTCAAAATGGCAGCTCAAGTGACTGTCCCAAGAAGAAATGAACCCCAACATCCTTTACCTGCCCGGAGCAGAATAACCTGGTCCTCCAAGGTGAGGTCAGAGAAGTGGGGGATGCGCTTGGCCCACTCGACGAGGGTGAACAGCTGCTTGTCAGCGGCATGGCATATGTTGGTGACGGGGTCATTTGTCTGCAAAGAGATGAGGCGCTGAGGGTAGATTCTGGGACCCTCACACACCCCTTCCCCATCGCCAACTGCACCCAAGGAGTAGGAGACAGATGGACGGCAGTCCAGGACCACATACCGAGTTCTCCATGGTCAGGTCCCCGTAGGGCTCTGTCTTTGGTTCCACAGCAAGCTCAGCCTCCAGGATCCGCTCCACGGGCATGTCCTCGTGGCCCCCACTGGCACACTCGGCCTCGCTCTCCGCCCGCTCCCGGCTCCTCTGCCGTTCTTCTTGCACAGCTGGCAGGCAGAAGGACACACGGACATCACCAAAAGCCCAGGACAACGGTGGGGAAGGGGACAGTCTACCTAAGCCTCCTGTGTGTAAACTGGGCATCACCGGGGTGCTGAATCAGCACCAAGTCATGATGAGGACAGAGCGGACAGACCACAAAGCTATTTGCTGACACCCGTAAGGAACTGTGGGTCCTTGGATCCCTACTCTCCCTAGTTTGTTACGGTAACGACTCTGAGAAGCTTGCATGTGAAGCTTTAATAACCTCCCATGCTGCCCCTCTCTCCATGAGCCCCTCTCTCCTTTCCCACCCGCGGTCCCCTCATCCTTCCTCTAGTACACTATGAGCAAGCACCTTGCTTCAACCCCCTCCCCCTCCCCCAGGCCCCATGCGTCATCCTTGGCTGTCACGTCCCATTAGCTCCACTCCAAGTGCAGCAGCCTGGACACACGTCATCTGTCTGTCTTGTCAGGGATGCCCTCCAGGGCCGCGTGGGTATTTCGTAAGTGAAGGGGTGGAGGAAAGTCACCCAGATGACACTTCAGAACCCACAGCTCATTTGGGGGTGGGAAGGGGACATGAGAGAAGCTGGAGGTGGCAATGATCTCAGCCTCTCCAGACTGAACATCTCCAACCAGGGTCCTCGCAGCCTTCAGAACCATCTGGGTCTGTGCATCGGAGTGTCAGGCGGACCCACCCCAGCTGTGTCCTCTCCAAAGGGAGAACAGCCTCTGCAGTGTTAGCTTCCAGCCCGTGTTATCTTCCAGACCCCAGAAAGCAATGGTCTCCATCTTCTTATTCCCATAGCAATAGCAGAGTTCAGCATTTTTTTTTTAATTCCAAGAATCAAGAAAATTATTGTGTAAACTGCTGGCTTATGTGGAATCCAGCAACAGCCACTCCACTGACTACTTCAACCTCTCAGCTGTCCACCCTGCCTCCCACTGTCCACACCCCAAAGCTCCTCCTCTCCAAGGGGCCATCAGCCAGCCGCAAAGGCTGTGGAACAAACTAGAACCAGGGGCGGGACCTCTGGCTCATCATACAAGTGAGATTGAGGCAGGTGTGACAGCCTCGCACTCACAGCCCCTCGTAGAGATCCACCATGAAGCCTCCGGGTAACAACGCTCTTCAGTGGTGGGGACAGGGCCAGGATAGGAAGGCAGGGGCAAAGGAACCGAGGGAGAGAGGTTAAAGAAAGAAGAGAGGGGCCATCGCCGAGAGAAGAAGTCACAGTACCTTGGTGTCAGTGGTCTTTTTTAAAACAGCCTCTACCAGGTCCTAGCTAAGTGATGTAGGTCACAGCCCTTCACCGACCAACCCTCAGTTTCTCCATATGGGAAGAGGAACTTGTGCTGCTTGACTGAGATTGTCTCGTTGAGGATTAAATAAAATAATTACAAAAGAGTTCACAAAGGGTGCGTATTTCCTCTTCCCTGTTTGTCTCTATGCTCCTGGGCTTCCGTCCGGTCCTGTCTCCATCTCCTGTGGGACCCCTTGCCGGGTCTGCCTGCCTCTCCCTTCCTGACTCTGTCCATCGTCGGCCATGGACAGCACACAAAAGCGATCACACGTGTGTTTACTATCGGTTGCACTTAACTGGTTCACGTTGACTGCTTCTCCTATTAATTTTTCAAGCTAGGTTAACAGGCTCCCGTTTGTCTCTCTGGTGAAAGCTGGGGATGATTTCCACCACAGAGTGGTAACAGTCAAGGAAAATAACCTTCGAGCGTCACAGAAAACAAAACAACCTTGGCCTCGGAGAAGGGTTCCCATCCGATTTTCCAATTATTGAATAGTTGAGTGACCCTTTCCTGCAGATCTTGCTTTCCTAAGCGAGGAGTCCTGTCTGTCGCCGGGGGGAAACTTCCACGTGGGGGACATTCTGAGCTCCTCCCTCCATCAGGGCACATCCACGGGACGCGGGATGACCTAAAAGAGCATCAGTGTCCCGCCTTGCGACAGCATTGTGTCCAATAATCAAATGTGTTTATCACCGAAAGTTAGGAGCTCTTGCTTGTTCTCAGGAGTTCTGCTCAACCCTTTGCATGGGTTGTATTTCATACAATCCTCACCATTAGTCCCTGAACTACTATGAACCACTCAGAAGTGAGGTCACAGAGCTAGAAGTGGAGCCAGCAGGCAGCCCTAGGCTGACCGCCACCCAAGCCCACCTCAAGCCCCTCTGTTCTGCCTCAAGGCTCTGGACCACCTGCATTAATAAAGACACCAGGATGTCAAGTACTGCCTACAAGTGGCCTCAAAAAATAATCCATTCTTCAGCTATCCAAACCACACTGCATGACCAGAAATGAGGAAAACAGGACTTCACCAGGACCCCTGAGGACTGTTCAATGGCCTGGAAGTCAGAGGGTCCCAGTCCTCCACCTACTCGGCTAACAGTTAGCTGCGTAAGCTTGGGCACATTCCCTAACCACTCAGACCCTCTGTTTCTTCTTTCAGAAAATGAACACTGGAGAACAATAAATGTCCAATCCAGCTTCACCATCATGTACCCTAAAAAGGCAACAGTGCCCCCTTGGCCCCAGGCAGGTGAATTCTCAGCCCACTCCCATTCCATTCCTTTTGATCTGTCCAGCTTCCCAGGTGTGTAAATGCCACAGCCTCTCCCCGTTATCTGTTGCGAGATTTCATTATTCTCATCCTCAAGAAAGTGTCCAAACTGAGCCCCATATTCTGTCAGTCAAGGCCAGGAGTGACAGCGGCGAGGGCTTCAGCACACGGCCCCTTCCTGGAGTGGGGAGAGGAATGGGTTCAGCACGCTGCCTTCTCTTTGTCAGAGTCAATAGAACCAGTTACTTTAGAAACTTCGCCAAGAGCCCCCTTTCTCCCTCCGAACCTTTACGACTCAGCTTTCCATCATTCTTGTTCCTCCACATCCTTTTTGAATGCAGGAGCCAACACGGGACCAGTTTCACAGAAGAATCAGAACAACGTCAAGTTTAAAAGAAGGGCTACCCAGGCTCTCAAAATTCACATTGTCCCTGTTGGACCTACTTCTCTTTTTTTTTTTTTTTTAATGAAAGAACCACACTTCCCACCATTTGACCTGTGGACCACTTTCTTGCTGTTACTTGGGGGGGGGGGGGGGTTAGGTATAACAAACATAAAACATTATGTTAGTTTCAGGTGTACAACAGAATGCCTCCACGTTTGTATATACTGTGAAATCACCACACTCGGTCTCGTCAATGTCCCATCCCCACACACGGTGACACATTTTTTTTTTCTTGTGATGGGAATTTTTAAGATCTCTCTCTTAGCAGCCTTAAAATATGCAGTGCAGTATGATTAACTATGGTCACCATGCTGGACATCCCATTCCCAGGACGTATGTATTTTCTGTCTGGAAGTTTGTACCTCTCAAGCCCTTTGTCCCATGGTGTCCACCCTTCACCTCCTGCCTCTGGCAACCTCTGATCTGGCCTCCGTATCTAGGAGCTGGGTTTGCTAGTTTGTTCGCTTGTGTGCTGTTTGGGGGGGGGGGGGGTGTAGATTCCACAGGGAAGTGGGACGGCTCGAGTTCAGGTTGAGTTTTGAGATACACCATCAGATTGCCGAGAAACAGAAAGCACCGCTTCTCTGAAGGAAGCCTTTTACCTTCTCCCTTGAATTCAGCGATTGTCAACTCTGTACACCACCAGAATTTTCAAACCATGCAATCCCTGACGACTGAGTCAGGGGCACTGACCTCTTTTCCCTTAGACTGTCAAATAATAATAATAATAAAAAAAAGACAGCAGCCAACACCACCATGGCCGTCCGGTGTGAATGAATCAAAACCAAACCTCATACTTGTTGTTCAGGTCAGCAAAAACTATCACGTATTTTTCGGTGTGCCACAGAATTTTTAGTAATTGGTTTACATTTGCCATGAGATGAAAAAAAAAGGTTGAAAATCGCTGCTTTAATTCAATCTTATGTACTTTAAAAAAAAAAAGTACTATTTTCCCAAGTCGACCTGAAACTCCTCTCCAGTCCTGGACAGGGGAGCGGAGTAGGGGTGGGGCTGGCCCTGCAGGCAATAGGCCACTTGTCGATGGGAGATGTTTGGGGGTCGTTATGCCACAAAGCATGTCAATCCTATCCTGGGGAGGAGGGGACAGCGTCCAGCGGCCGAGTTTCCATCTCTCACGTTCTAGTCCACAGCATCAGGGATGAGAGGGCTTTATGAGGTCCTCCCTGTCACTTTCCAATCTTAAAAGGAACAAGAAGGATTTTCAGGTTTGTTTGTTTTTCTCACTCTGCAACCACTCAGCTGTCCCACCTGTGTCTGGAAAGATGTTATGGTTCAGAAGCACATAGCGGAGGTCTCTCTGAAGGAGACGGCTAAGCCTGATGACCGGAAATACCGACGCTCCCCAAGACCACGCACGGCACGTACCAATCCCTGAGGACCTGCAGCGGCCAAGCTTACAAACGTCCAGAGCCTGGAGCCAGGAGGCTTCCCCCGAGGGAGACGCAGGATGAGAGGGGACACGTCGGCTCTGCCGTGCCCGTGCAGGAAGGGCACTGAGCTCCAGGACCCTCCTGGACTCTCACATTTGCCCTGTGGCCATTGGAAGGGGCCGGATTAGGGACCCATCATCTGGGTACCAGGCGAGCCTGGGTGAACGTGGAGGAGGAAGCTGCCCCTGCCCCCCCTTTGCTCTGGGGACAGGTTCCCTGGGACAATGGACATCTGAGTGCCCCCTTCGGGAGAGCACGGTCCCCAAAGCCATTGCAGCCTCCCCTCCCCACTGCTCCCCACGGGAGTCCAGCTCAGCAGGGCTCTGCCTGCTGAGTCCCACATTTGTCATCTGTCCCCCACCCTCCATTTCTGTGCGTGCTGCCTCCCCCTCCCCAGGAGCGCAGGGAGGGTCGAGGATGGGGGCCGGGGGGCCTACCTTCCCTCTTCATGCCCATGACCAGGCACTTCTGGTAGCGGCAGTACTGACAGCGGTTGCGCTGGCGCTTGTCGATGAGACAGTCCTTGTTGTCGCGGCAGGTGTACAGCAGGTCCTTCCGGATGGTCCTCTTGAAGAAGCCCTTGCAGCCCTCACAGCTGTACACACCGTAGTGCTTGCCTGCTTGCAGGAAAGACACATGGGCCCTGGTGCTTCCTGTCTTGGCTTCTTTCATTCCAAAGAACCAGAATGGCTCCCCTCCCCTCCCCCCCGCCCCTCACCCAGGACACTGGCAGACCACCTGGGCAGAAAGCAAAGCAGAGAACGCAAGGCCCCACAACCCAACCCAAACCCAGTAAACACGCCAGGAAAAGCGTCTGCCCTCTGGGAGGGGGTGTGGCTTTTCTTTTTCTTTTTCTTTTTTTTTTTTTTTTGGAATTGCCAATTCCAAGAGCATTATTGGAAAAGTCCCAAGCGAAGATTTTGTGTGCATTTATTTTATCAAGTGACTCTTGTGTTTGGTAAAACAGAATGTTCTCCCTCCATTCAAGACATCATCAGTATACTTCACAAAAATATCTTTGCCTGTCATGTATTATCTAGCAGAAAAGGACCCTCGGCAGCATGAATATTTCCCCCAGAGTTGAGGTCCAAAGACTTAGGAAACCTTCCCCTCAACGTATTATCCTTCTCTAGAAACTATAAACAGGCATCTCTGACTTAGGAATTTTTTTACACGCTCTTGCCACTGGGAAAAATACATTGGTATCTGGTCTTTGTAACAAGCCCAACATGGCGGGCAGTCTCCAGCTAAGACGTAAAGGTCCGATGGAAGGTGGTTCTGCTGGACCCAGAATGACCTGTCCCATGTCTCAGTGCCTGTAGTACCTGTCCCACAACTCAGTCTCCTGCAGAGCCAGCACACCCAGCCGCCCAGGCGTCAGCCAGCGGACACGGCACCAGTTTCTAAGTGGAAGTCTTCTCAACGCTACGCACCAGGCAGCCCAGCCCCGTTGACGGGAATTGCAGGACTTGGAAACTGAGGAAACAGATTGGGCTGAGCATATGCGTGGCTGGTTCTCGAATATAACAAGTGGCGCTGCTTAGCTGCAGACCTGACGTGACTTTCTGCTTTGGCTGTCTGCTGACGGCGAAGGAAACTTAAAGTCCCTGAGAACCAGCACATGGAAGTATATGCGTCCCGGGACCTTACACATCAGAGGAAGTCACCTTAAGATGAAATCATGGCTGAGGGCGGGGATTGCCTCATGAGATGTCAGTCTGTGTCTAATCCGTTGACTCTACCAATCTACTGAACTGACATGGATCTTAAGCACGGGATTTTATCTTGGTCCCCAAAAGCCTGATGCTCTCAGCTCGGCAGTATTCGTCTTTGGGAAACAGGGGACCAATCTGTCATCCCTGTGGCTTTTCAGTATATGAAAATCCCCTGCGTGGTTGGCTCAGTGGTAGAACGTCAGCCCAGCATGTGGATGTCCCAGGTTTGATCCCCGGTCAGGGCACACAGGAGAAGTGACTATCTGCTTCTCCCTCCGCCTCTTCTCTCTTCCCCTCCTGCAACCATGGCTCGATTGGTTTGCGCATGTCGGCCCCCGGCGCTGAGGAGGGCTCCATGGAACCTCTGCCTCGGTGCTAAAAATAGCTCAGTGTGAGCATGGCCCCAGATGGGCAGAGCAGCACAGCCACACGGGGGTCTGCCGGGTGGATCCCAGTCAGAGCGCATGCAGGAGTCTGTCTCTCTATCTCCCCTCTTCTCACTCAGAAAAGAAGGACAAAAAAGAAAAGAAAACCTAGAACATTATAGAAACAACACATTCAAATACTAAAGGGCTTGTCTTTGTCGGGAACATCACAGATAACTTTCCTTAAATTTTTTTTTTTGTACTTTTCTAGTTCTTCCAGATTTTCTACATTGGCACATTACTTTTAGAATTATTTTTAAAAAACTTCATTTTTTAATTAAAGAACCCCTCAGGTACGACAACTAATGAACCACAAGACGCACTCCCAGACGCACGCCCAACACAGCAACTCCAGAGAGAGCGGGTCTTCTGAATGTTCCCTCTAAATGTAACCCTCAGAAATGAGGTCAAACTCTAAGTTCATCAAAGCTACAGGTGGTGAGCCCAGTGACCACAAGCTACACAGCCCTGACCCCGCACTGGACCACACTCACGGGCCGTTTTCATTCCCGGGGGACCAAGCAGCAGAAAAGCAGAGAGACAGCTCCCCATATGAGACAAGCATCACCTGAGGCACTAGCCAGGGGCATCTGTACGTACCTGAGGACCTGTCCCCACAGATGGCACAGATGTGTTTAACCAGAGCCCCGGGGCTGGTGGATGGGTAGTTCATGTTTGCGATCCCGGGAAGCCCCGGTAAGGGCTTGATGTCCTCTGAAATGCGGACCCCGTTGGCCACATTGAGCTGCAAGAGAAGACAGCGGAAGTAACACACAGAGCTGGCTCATCACAGCCCCAGAGCCAGAAAGCCACCAGGGAGGCCTCAAGAAGACGCAAGGTCTCTTGGGAGGGACTTCCTGAGCAGGGGTTATTGGAACAATGTGGGGTGTGATATGAATTTCGAGGAGCAAAAGAACTGATCGCAACTAGAAACCAAAGCCTCCCCCACCCCCCAACATCACAGCATGCCTGCCCCTCCATGTGACTTGCATGGCTCATGCGTCCCGCCTGAGCTAGAAACCCACCCAGAACGGGGCTCCGTGTGAGCCCGCTGTGTGTGTTTAGACTTTGAATAAAGTACCAGCTTTGCTCCAGGACAACCACAGCCCTCAGGTGGAGGGCAGAGCCCAGGAGAGCAAAAAAGACATGCACCTCCGTTCGTTTGGTCAGTGAGCAGATGTGCACACGATCGAGCAGACAGAGCTCATGGTAAAATGGAAGAGAAGATATGCGTATGGCCCTCGCCAGAGGCCACTGAGGCTGCTGAACCCACGGCCCCAGTGCACCCAACACAGGGCGGGAAGTCCCAGAGCACATTTTTGAGGGAACAGTTGATCTTCCCGCGAGCGTACAAAACCCATGGAGCCAGAGACAGCTCCATTTCCCCAGTACCCACCATGGACCAGGGTACGTGCTGGGGCAGAGCCAGCCGACGTGAACATCTGAACACATCAACCTTGTGTACGCTCCTTAGCTCACCGTCACCTGCTCCACGTCCCCCCAGGGCACTTGGGAAGATGCCACTGCTCAGGGTTTTGTACTCTACTGAGAAGACAGGTTATTCAAACCCCACTAGTGGCATTTCTGTGTGCCCATGGACACAAGTGTACATTCTGGGCCTGGTAAAGGGTGTCTCTCCTTCCTCAAAAATGCATACAATCTTGGCCCTGGCTGGTTGGCTCAGTGGTAGAGCGTCGGCCTGGTGTGTGGAAGTCCTGGGTTTGATTCCTGGCTGGGCCACACAGGAGAAGTGCCCATCTGCTTCTCCACCCTTCCCTCTCTCCTTTCTCTCTGTCTCTCTCTTCCCCTCCTGCAGCCAGGGCTCCACTGAGCAAAGTTGGCCTGTGCACTGAGGATGGCTCCATGGTCTCCACCTCAGGTGCTAGAATGGCTCTGGTTACAACGGAGCATGCCTCAGATGGGCAGAGCATCACCCCCTAGTGGGCTTGCCACGTGGATCCCAGTCTGGCACATGCAGGAGTCTGTCTGACTGCCTCCTCACTTCTCACTTTGAAAAAATACAAAAAAAAAAAAAAAAATGGACACAATCTCATTGAGGAGTTGGGACAAGCACCCAAATTGAGACCAGGCACAAGGAAACTCAAGCTTTGCAAAAGAGGGTGCAGTGTGCTTAAGTGTCCGTAGCGACAGCAGGTGACTTTCTGGGGGGTTAAGGGTGGTCCCCTGACTTCTGCGCAGTCCATGTGAATTGTGTGAGTCACGTCGCCTAATCAAAGTGACTCTAGTTCTCACAATAAACCAACTGTAGGATCTTCCTCTTGAGTCAAGGCCTTGGGACACAAGGAATGATCTTTTAAGAAACGGGGCAGAGGTTTCTATCCATGTGAATTTGAGACGTCTCCTGAGAGCCTCAGGGGCACAGGTGTTAGCACTGAGATCCACCCCATGAAAACAGGTGCATTTTAGGTCAGACGGCCCCAAAGAAAGAGCCCTCTAGCTGGCCATGGCTCTGTTTCCAATCCTCAGACGGGCAAGAACAATGATGGGAATGAGGACACTGGCAACCCCTTCCCTCCTACTCCCATCCCTGGCAGGCCCCGGTAGACAGACCCCCGCAGCCTGCGGTGATCACAAAACCATAATTACTGCTCTTGCTGCCCTCAGCGCCCCATCTTTGGGAAAGCTTGCTCAGCACTGATTAAGTATTTTAATCTTCACAACAATCCCATGAGGCCTTCCTGTTTTTCAGATGAGGAAATGGAGCCTTCAGGTGGCTCATTCATTCATTCACTTATTCATTCTGAAATGCTGAGGGGGAGGGGGGACAGGAAGGAAGAAGATGCAGGCACGGCCTCCAGGAACTGGCCGTCAGTGAGATTAAACGTCAGAAGAGGCTCTAGTTGGTTGGTTCAGTGGTACAGCATTGGCCCAGCATGTGGAAGTCTCAGGTTCAATTCCTGGTCAGGGCACACAGGAGAAGTGTCCATCTGCTTCTCCACCCTTCCCCCTCTCCTTCCTCTCTTTCTCTTCCCCTCTTGCATCCAAGGCTCCATTGGAGCAAAGTTGGCCCGGGCACTGAGGATGGTCCCATGGCCTTCACCTGAGGCACTAGAATGGCTCCAGTTGCAGCAAAACAACATCCCAAATGGGCAGAGCATCGCCCCCTGGTGGGCATGCCGGGTGGATCCCAGTCGGGCGCATGCATGAGTCTGCTGACTGCCTCCCTGCTTCTCACTTCAGAAAAATACACACAAAAAAAAAAAGTCAGGAGAATTTAGCAAGGAAAGAGTTCGAGTGATTGAGATTAGGGAAGACTTCCTGGAGGAGGTGGCATTTGAGCTGGGACTTGATGGCCCTCACCAAGGGGCAGGATTAGGGCAGGCCAGTGATGGGTAAAAGGCTGAGAGAGCAAAGGCCTGGAGGGAAGCCCAGGTGTGTGTGTCCCGTGGATGGACGGGGGAACGAGGTGGGAGGAGGGGCTGCGACAGAGTCCAGGGCTTGGCTGTCTGGCTAAGGAGAGCGGGTCAAAGTTGGGAGGTAATGAGGAGCCACTAGAGGCTCTGGACAGAGGAACAATGTCCTCCACAGTGCCTCGGGCAGCAGCGCGAGGGCAGTCAGGAAGAGATGCACAGGCTGTCGCCCCTGCCCTAGTACCACATGAGGTGCCTTCCAGACCTAACAGGTGGAGGTACAACCCTGGGCTTGGACCCGGTCATCATTCTCCCTTCACCACCTTGCCTCGTGCAGCAGGAGACCCTCAGACCCGCGGGCCGGGGCAGCTCCCTGTCCCACCTCCCTGGCAGGAACACCTGGAACAGCCCCTCTCGTACCCCTTCCTCGTGTCAGTGTGGCGGGCGGAGGGGAGGCCAGGACAGGTGGGTGGACGCTCTCTCTCTCCGTTGGCCTCTCTGTGGCTTAGGGTTTGTATGGGCTCTGAGCGGCGGCAGAGGAGATCGAAGGCAGCACCAGAGTGCAAACCCATTAGCTGCTGGGTCCCCAAGCCCCAGTCCCGGCTGTCTCCTTCCATTAGAAGCAGCCCCACTGAAGGGAGCACCTTAGGGCCAGGAGGAGGTGCCAGGGCTTCCCAGATGCCCCCTGTGCCATCATGAAACACCAATGCCCATACTTCTGAGCCGCGTTCAGTCCAAATGAGCCCACTAAAGGCAGATCAGCAGCCGGTCCAGCTGCAGGAAGACCCTCCCTGTCCAGGAGACGGACCCCTTCCAGCGGCACCCGGTTCACCTAATGAGGGTCTTTGTCATGAGGCGTAAGGACCTCCTGCAGTCAGAGAGGAGCCCCAGAGTCTGGTCCAGACCTGCCACTTCCCCGCCGGGCCATGCCTTCCGAGGGTGACCGGGGTTACTTCACGGAGACTGTCTCCCCGTCTACAGATGGGTCAGTGGTATTCAAGCTCAGAGTGTGGGTGCCAGGCAAGCAGGAGGGACGCGGAGGAGCTGCCACACCCCCTGCCCGGGCTCAGCAGACCTGTTTTTTATTTGACACGTGCATGCAGCTTTCAAAGAGGATGTTGCTGGAAGGAAAGATGTTATGGTTTAGATGTTCTTTCATCGCTAGCCAGGATGCTGTCTCAGGTCAGCTCGAGCATTTGTGGTGACAAGGCAAACATCTGAAAAAGGACAGTCACTCAGGGATCCATCAGCACCTGGGCAGGAATTACCACAGACAGAACCCAGGTCAGGCGGCAGGGTCAGGAGGGGACAGAGAGAGCATGCCAAAGACACACAGGGCCTGCTCCCGGGTCCAGCCGGCAGACATCACACTTGTGATATGCAGCCTCGCACACACCCACATTCACACACACACACACACACACACACACACACACACACACTCACAGCCGGGAAAATGCAGCCTAGATCATTTTGTCTGAAAGTTGCCTGAATACCTGTGCAAGTACCCCATGCCGTTTTGGGAAATTGCTCACCACTGAGACACTCCTCACCGGGGCAGGGACCCTGTCTTACACATGTTCAATTCTCCAGGGCCAAGCTCAGCCAACATCTGCTGAGATAAACTTCTCTAGAACGTTCCAGCCACAGGGAACATCTGAATCCATGATCACGTAGGTGTACAACATATATCACCCAGGTACATGATATAGCACTGAGATATAATAATGATAATAATAACAAATCACTTACTGCCATAGAGCTTTGTAAGCACCTAAGACATGAGTTTTCAAATCCGGTGCCTCCTTTGATTTTCATAAAAATTACTCTCGGGTAATCAAGGCAAAACCTGTTACCCTACCGTGGAGGACAGGAACTGAGGGACATGGTAGTTTGCACCGGATGACCCGTGCCCTGTCCATAGAATCGGTTCAGTGCTCTTTACGGCTCAGGACGGAAGGTCCAACAAGAGCAACAGGAGAAGGTCAAACCCTGAGTGACAGCTCGGGACAGGAGACCTGCCTGCCACTCCCATCAGGGCTACTCCCAGCTCCTTCACCCCACACCGCACTTACCCAGACCCGGGTCATGGAAGAGGCATGTTCCCCGACAAGTCCCCACTCAGCCCCACCGGCCCAGGATGCTCCAGGTCAGTTATCCAGATTGTTCAGAGGCTCACTCACGTGGCCAGCAAGGAGGGCACTCCACTCAGTGTCCTGTGTCCTCTAGTTAACTGGGCCAAGTGTCGCGGCCGCCGTGGTGGTGGGGCGGGAGTTCCGGAGCCCCAGCCCACACGCGGCTGGGTGCCTGGAGCCGGAGTTCCAGAAGCGCTTGGCAAGCTGAATATAGCTCCCAGCGCCAAACTTGGCCTTGGCCTCTGCACACAGCCCAGTTGGCCAGGACCAGCTTCCAGCTGACCTTTCAACCCCAATCCCTCTGTACAGACAGACATATGGTCCAGGAATAGCGGCCCACGCGCACACGGCCATGAGGCAGATTTGCTGGCCAGCTTTGGCTCCGGCCGCCGGGAGGAGTGGTGCTTGCGCACACCCACCGCAGCCTGGTCTCCGTCCATCACCAAACCCCTCTTATCTCTTCGTGATGATAAACGGACACTCTCTGAAACTGTGTCCTTCATTCCCTCGCTCTTTGTCTGTCTTGCCTGCTCCATTGTAACGGCCACAGCAATCAAGACTAGGCCACATACCTTATCCAGAGCTTGGACCCGGAACCCAGGGCAGTGCCGGACAGTGCTGGACAAGAGGGGGACCTCGTCAATGGCCATTTGGGTGGATAAACTCCCTCTACAAAGTCCTACTTTGTCCCAGAACCTCGACCTACCTTTCTGTCTCTAACCCACTCACATTGACCCGTTTCCCTGGAACCCATTAACAGAAAAGAAAATGAATCTGCAACTTCTTGAGGGTCCCACGTTCTGAAGGGGCGGGTGGGTGCCACCAGCTCTGCTAGTTAACAGGGTGAGGATGACATCGATGCATGTCCATCTGCAGTGCTGTCCAGGCCCCCAGTCCTCTGAGGGATCGCACAGCCTCTTGGATCCCATGACTAGGAAGTTCACAGGTCCCTTTCCCACGGTCTCTTGGACTCTACCCTACCACCCACGACAGCACAGACAACACTGCCTTGCAGTCACCTGTATGATGGGACCCCCCCCCCCGAGGACCCCCAGGGGCACTGATTCACTCCTAATTCTTCACATCCTCACACCGTTTCTCTGCAGTCTCTTCTACTGAACCCGCACAGCCTACCTCTCCGCCCACCAATGTTGGAGTCTAGCCGCAAGGAGTTCGCAGGCCGGTGGGTATTAGTGGGCCTGACGTGCGCAGAGACCTTCCTGTGCTCTTCTGGTTTTGTCTGGACTTAGGCGCCCCTGTGAGATGCCACAAGGAAAGCCCGCCCTGGGCAACTACTGCTCCTTCAGTCTGGGCCCCGAGGAGTAGACGCAGACCCCGGCCTCAGCCTCGCTGGGCTCACCCACCATCCAGGCAGAACCATCCTAGCCGACACAGAAACATAGGAGTGCAGAAAAATAATGTGTATATGATTTTGTGACACATGACAAATTGGGGACTGGTTGTTATACAGCCTCACCACAGCGAGAGCAGACTGCCACACACTGCCATCTCTGCGGGACGTTGTGAGAAGGAAGTGAATGGTGTTGGACCACTCTGTTGCCTCAGAAGCAATGCTGTGTCCACCAGGCACAGCCCTCTCTCCTGAGATCCACAAAGTCACGGCCAGGCTGAACCATTAGAACCCCAGACCCCTAGACCACGAGGCGTCCTCGGTCTGTCAGGGTTGCCCTGTCTGAGGACACACTTAGGGAAGACCCCACAGGAGGGAAGTCTGCAGAGACAGCCCAAGCTCTGCTCCAGCAGTGCCTGGGTGAGGCTGGTGATGGTGGCCGGGAGGATACCTACCTGAGAGCCAGGCGGGGCCACCAGGTTGATCCCAGGAGGGGCCGCCAGCGCTCCTGAGGGCGGGCCCATGGCCGATGTGATGACACGATACGGAGAGCCCAGGGCATTGAGGGGTGTCCCCACCGCACTCAGAGTCCGCGGGGCACTCACTGGAGTGTCCGTGTAGCCGGGGTGGCTGTCCATGGGCTTCCCTGTGGACAAGGCTGCTGACGGGCTCATGGACGTGGAGCCAGAGTGGCCAGGGGAGCCTGCAGGGAGAAGAACACAGGTGAGGGGGCTGGGGGACCATGGGCAGAGCCCCCACCAGGATTATTTCTTGTGCCCTTCCCTTCCTTCCAGCCACACCTGACCCCTGTGAGCCAAGGTGCTCACTCCTGCACCAAGCTGACAGAATAAAGACCAGCAAGGGACACAGAGGGGCGAGGCCTGCAGCAGGACGGGCCCCCTCCCTGATGCTTGAGTTCTCTGGTCCCTACCTGGAGTCTACCTTCAACTGTATCAAATCAGCCAGGGCCCTAGGGGGCCTAGGCCATGCAGCCAGGGAAAACAAGTTGATAGCAATCCCCCAGGTAGGGGGTGGAGAGCTCAGGGCTGCTCCAGAATTCCCTGCTTCAAAGCCACGTTGCTGTGAGGTTGGGGCAGGGCTGAGCCTGCGCGTCAGGAGAAATTCACTCACTCATTCATTCATCAAGGTGTCAGAGACAGTGCCAGGTCATGGGCACTCAGAGCCCAGGAGAGGATGGTTCTCCCCCCGCCCCCAACTCCAGCAACCGTCAAGCTGTTCTCGGTCTCCTCCAGGGTCCGTTTTTGTGTTGTTTTAGATTCCACATCTAAGTGAGACTTCATGGTATTTTGTCTTTCTCTGTCTGACTTACTTCGTGTTAGCATAGTGCCCTCAAGGTCTACCCATGCGGTCCCAAAACAGCAGGGTTTCCCCCCCTTTGTGTGGCTGAGCCATAGTATACGTTTTCCCCATCTTTCTCCACTCATCTATGAGTGGACACCTAGATTGCTTCCAGATCCTGGCTGTTGTGAGTGATGCTACAATGAACTCAGGGGTACAGGTGTTTTTTTGAGTTAAAGCCTTCCCTGTGAACTCTCCCTAAGCACCCCCCCCCCAGAAAACTGTGACCCTCCAGGCATCCTACCTCCATAGAGTTTCAATCTATCGGGACAATTGTCTCATAAACAGAGGTAAATCCTGATAGCCATGTTCTATGTCCCACAGCTGGGGAGGAACACATCCTGTGGGTCCACAAGGCATGGCACAGGGGTTCAAACAAACACTCAGACACGTGGGACGTGGCCTAAATTGCATTGGGCAGTCTCCACCCATTGACTCACTTTATCCCGTGAGGATCCTGCCAGCCTTGTACAGCTGAGGGCACTTAGGCTCGGTCTCACCCCCATGCAGCCCTCAGTTCCAGGAAGACTTGTCCCCTACCTCTGTTGTCTAGCGAGTTCTTATTCATCCTTCAAGGTCTAACTGAAGTGTCATCTCTTCCAGGAAGGCTTCCCTGCTGCTCCTGGTTTGGTTTGATGTGTTTTTCTAAGAAAGAGTCTGTTCATTTCCCATCTCCTTCCATTAAACGGAGCGGGGAGTGTCCACTTTTGTTTGCCCACTTCAACTGCAGCACTGCCGGGGTCCTAAGTGGCCAGGCCCTGATTTAAACTCTCAGTCTGAAGCCCACACTCTCTCCAGCCTGTGCCATCCAGGACCACAGGGAGGGTCTGAAGAGCCCTCACAGCGCTGGGTACGGCATGTGGTGACTCAGTTCTGAAGTGATCTCAAATTGAACATTCATCTGAACAGAGGGGAGGAGGGCAGCTAAGAACCCAAGCCGGAAAAACCAAAAATCTTCCCAGGCGGCTACAGACTGGAAAGGATAATTTTAGACTCTTCTGGGGCCCAGGAAGGCAGTGACATTTAAAGAGGCCAGGGTATACCTGGAACCCAGCACTGAGACAACATGTGACCTGATAGAGGAGCCGTGAACTCCACTGGGAACCAGCTGTCCCCCCCATAACTATGCCATCTGAAGGGATTCACTGTCCCTCCCACCTTGCTTCTGCGGATCTCAGAGAGACGGTGCCTTTCCTCTCCACATCCGGCGGTGCCCCATATGTGTGTGATGCCAGACCCCGTGCAGCGGGCCAGACGGGGCTGAGACCATGGTCCACACACCCACCGATTCAGGAGTCCCCAAGGGGTGGAGCCTGTACCAGTGGGAAGGAACATTGTGAATGGCATTTCAGCTGGTACGGAGGCACGCTTTTAAAGAGCATTCATATCAATAGTTTTATATTTATTTTTAGCAGTTCCCTCTGTTTATAGCAAGTGATCGGGCTTCTATTTTTTTTTTCATGGAATCATCCTCCAAAAAATAGCTATTTAAGTATTCCAAAAAGAAGACTAGATTTACCTAAAGAAAAAGTTATCCTCACTATACAAGGACACTCAATAATGTAGGCTATCATGAAATGAGTCAGGCAAAGGCATGAAATTTAAGAAACATGGGCCAGCACAAAATAAATAAGTAAATAATACACACACACACACACACACACACACATACAAATGAACTTTAAAGAACACACAAGTTTTTTTCAAAAATAAAATGAGATGATGTGAGAGAGATTTGAAACTTAAAGTACGCTGATTTTATTATTATGGGTAACAATAAAAATTAAGACTATCAGAGTGTGCCTTGACTACTCACCAGTGAGAGGGAGTGAAATAGAGAGTTCAAGTTAGCTTTGCATTTAAAAAAAAGCCTTGGCCGGTGGACTCAGTGGTAGAGTGCTGGCCAGCATGTGGATGTCCCAGGTTCAATTCTTAGTCTGGGCACATAGGAGAAGCACCCATCTGCTTTTCAACCCTCCCCCCTATTGCTTCTCTCCCTCTCCCTCTCACTCTCTCTCTTCCCCTCCTGCAGCCATGGCTCGATTAGAGCAGTTGGCTCCGAGCACTGGGAATGACTCCATGGCCTCCACCTCAGGCTCTAAGAAGAGCTTGGGCCTGACCTGTGGTGGCGCAGTGGATAAAGCGTCAACCTGGAAACACTGAGGTTGCCGGTTCAAAACCCTGGGCTTGCCTGGTCAAGGCACATATGGGAGTTGATGCTTCCTGCTCCTCCCCCTTCTCTCTCTCTCTCTCTCTCTCTCACTCTCTCTCCCCTCTCTATAATGAATAAATTTTTTAAAAATCTTAAAAAAAAAAAAAGAAGAAGAGCTTGGTTGTCGAGCAATGAAGCAACACCCCAGATGGGCAGAGCATCGCCCCCTAATGGGCTTGCCAGGTGGATCCCAGTCAGGGTGCATACAGGAGTCTGTCTCTGCCTCCCCTCCTCTCACTGAATAAAAAATAAATAATGTGGTTTTATTTCTGCTGAGTCAATAACCCAGAAGAGGTAGGCTAGCTCATCACCACATTTTTTTTTAATGAAAATTTGGAAGAATAAAGCCATCTTAGGCAAATGCATCTTGGTTCTTGCCCCCCTTCCATCCCCATGACACAGAAACATCCTTCAGAAACGAATAGCTTTGCTTTTAGACAAGGTCAGAACAGCGATGGCTTTGAGGGCAAAAGTGTTTCTCCGAGGGACCGCCATCCATTCTCACAAGCAAACACCAGAGCTTATCAGTCCATGATGTTTTCACCACCAGCTCCTCGATCTCACTCATTTTTTATTTTGTTTTTTTTTTTTTGTAGCCGCACAGGAACCATAGCTGGTTTCCCGAAGGCACCAGAGGTGTGCCAGAAACATTTTCTCTACTGCTGCGCCCTGGTCCCGAGTCTGGTTCTCCGTGCTTCTGCACCCCGTCAGTCTCGCTCCTCCCCGGCCCTATGCCCTCTAGACCCTACATGCCCGCTGCCAGACGCCCGGGAAACGCACTATGCTGTCCCACACAGTTCATTCCACCCGCTCAGGGGATGCTTTTTATAAAAAACAAACCTGTCTGGTGAGAAAGGGCTGGTGGGATTCCTCAGAAGCTTTGCTTCCCTTCTACAATGTTTCCACATTCCCAGGCCTCCTCCTCAGTCCTGGGGAAGGACCCTCCCAGCCCGGTTTCATGAACAGCACGGAGGCCGCAGGTGCCAACATGGGCGCTCTGGGATGATCTGAGTCTGAACCGGGAGGAGCCCAGTCATCCACGGGACCAAGGAGACCTTTGAGTTTTCAGAGTGTCACCAGGAACCGGAGCTGCAGGGACTCCACAGAGTGCATGCACTACCGTGACTCCTAAAGTCCCTGCGGGCAGTGGAGCACCAGAGCGCCAGGTGGGCAGGCCGGGAGCAGACCAGGCTCTGAAGCCAAAAGGCCACGGCTTAGATTTGAGCCGCGGTTTCCTCACCCGTCTGTGGAGACACTCACGACCCCTAGCCTGGGGGTTGGGGGGGAGTAGCAGCTGCCATTACTCACTGTGCTACGATGGTTGTGGGGGCGGGACTGTGTCTGGCCAGAATGCTACTGCAGATCAAGTACCTAAAAGAATTTAGCCTTAGCCCAGCCAACAGTAAATGCCCCACTGAAGATGGCCATGGCCATGCTGGTAGGGACATTCTATGTTTATAATACTGACTTCTCTGTTGGTTAGTAATGGGGTCTCTCCATCATCCCAGCCACTCTAGCCTCTCCCCTAGGACCCCCCAGATACCCCCAGAGTGGCACCCAGAGGTCCTCCGCACTGACTCCCACACTGGAGGCCTACTGGCTTTCACATATTCTTTTTTATTTTCTTTTTGACAGAGAGAGGGACAGATATAGACAGACAGACAGGAAGGGAGAGATGAGTAGCATCAATTCTTCATTGCAGCCCCTTAGTTGTTCATTGATTGCTTTCTCATATATGCCTTGACCGGGGGGGGGGGGGGGGGTTATAGCAGAGCAAGTGACCTCTTGCTCAAGCCAGTGACCTTGGGCTTCAAGCCAGCAACCATGGGGTCATGTCTATGATCTCATGCTCAAGCCAGTGACCCTGCACTCAAGCTGGTGAGCTCATGCTCAAGCTGGCCACCTCGGGGTTTCAAACCCGGGTCCTCTGCATCCCAGTCCAGTGCTCTATCCACTGTACCACCACCTGATAAGGCTCACATATTCTCAATTTCATCCCCTTGCTGCTAACAGCTACCACTGTGGTGTCCAGCACTGTGCCTGGAACATGGTAAATGCTGAAAAAATATTTGTTGACTAATTAATGAATGGGATAAATATTTTTTTGCCAATCAATATATTCAACCATATAGAGAGTTTAATCAATAGAAATTATTTGCATAAGAAATCTATGTCCTTGATGTTTCCCCAGCCCCAAACCTGTGACATCTCCGAATAAGGAAGTGTGTGTGTGCATGTGTGCGTGTGTGCGTGTGTGCGTGTGTGTGTGTGTGTGTGTGTGTGTGTTGAAGGGGGACTTACTGAGAAAGAGAAACTGGGTACTTAGAACTAGAGAATTCTTACCAAGGTGAGGAAGTTGCTTAGCAACCTCGCCCTCAGCCAATGAAAGCAAAATGCCACGCATGGGTCTATCCGATTGGACCCAGGCAGCCTGGCGTTCCCACCCCTTTGCTGTTGTGCAGGGCAGAGAGTTTGCTGTCCCATTAGCAACAGTGCTAAGGATGGAAACTTGCAATGAATCATTGATAATGGTTGATACCCACCCATGGTGGGGGGGGGGGCAGAGGGAAACACTTGCTATTTCTAAGCGTCAGCGTCCTCCCTCTGAAGTCAGGGGGCAGCTCAGGTCCTTTCCCACTCAACCCCTCCCTCCCCACAGTGGGCTCCATCGGACAGCCAGATCCATGCCTTTTCTCCTGGGGAGGGATGCGGGGCAAGCCTGAGCACCAGAGACTACCCGCCCACCTGGCCCCGTTCTTCCTGCCCCAGCTTAGGCAGGAAGACTCACACATCCTTCCCAGCTTGGCTTGTGCTGCACAGACAGGCTGTCTGTCGGGTGAGGTCAGCACGTCATCTCCCCTACTGAGGGACAGCCACAGCAACAGTAGATAGTATCGGGCGAGCGATGACCAGGAGCCCAACACGGCTTGAAACGCTTTATGGATATTGATGCATTTCGTGCCTACCGCCGTGAGGCTGGAACACGTACGTTGCTCTTCAACAGATGCAAAAACCGGTGGGCAGAGAAATTGCTCAGCCCAGCATGCTGGTCGCTGGTCACTGGTACAGGTGGCGCCCAGGTCTCGGGGAGAGGCAGCAGGAGCGGATTCTGATCCCCGCCTCGCGTGTCCTGACCCCCTCTGTGCAGTCCCTGATAGTGGTTCCTCAGTCACCTTTTATTTTTAAATCTGTAGAAGACATCTCTTTTTCTTTTTAGTTGAATCTATTGGGTGACACTAGTTAAGATAATTATACAGGCTCCAGGTGCCCGATTCTACAACACATCCCTGTACAGCGCACTGTGCATTCACCCTCCTTAAGCCAAGTCTCCGTCCATCACCATTTATCCCGCACACGCACCCCCATACCCTCCTCCCCCTCCCCCCATCCCCACCCCGGTAATCGCCACACTGTTGTCCATGTCTGTGTGTAAAAGACATTTCTTCTGAGAATCTGAATTCCGGACAAAGAATGTTGAACTTTTAGAAGAAGCCTACACAAAATTAGGTTGTTTCCTCCTGATACATCAGCAACCCTAATAATAAGGAAGGGGGAAAACCCCTTTAAAACAGTATTGTTCCAGTTTGTCTATAGTTGTGTGACTTAAAATATCCCTGTTCTACTGAGGTATAAGCTACAAACTTTGGTAAAGTTGGGGGGGGGGGGAATCATTTAAAAAAAAAAACCCACAAAACACAAAAATCCCTAAGTTGTAGTTTCCTTGGTTCATCTACAGTAACTATAAAACATTTTTCATTTAGAAAAGTGGGGGGGGGGGTATTCTTTAATCTCCTTGTCATTCTCAATCGACACATTGAAAATTCCATTTGAAGGATTAGCAAGACTCAGACCCGCCCAACACTCACCCCCACGGGAAGAACGGGCTGACTCCAACTCCTCCTGCACCATGTCTGTCCCCCTCCTGCCCTTCCCACCTAACTGGCAGCCCCTCTCAGGATTCGGGCCCTGGCACTTGCTGACGAGGACCCTCCGGACGGATCCTGACCCAGCCCCAGCCCCTCACAATCCCAGCCCCGCCCCGCTCAGTCCAGCCTCCCCCACCCTCCTCCACCTCCTCCTCCCGCAGGAGGGGCAGGGTCACTTGGCGCAGGGCATTGCCACACGCCTTTTTTATATCTGAATCGCTCCCTGCATATCCAAAAGCGCTCTCACACACGGCCATTCTGAGATGAGACAGGGAGAGCACAGACTCTGCGGGCGAACCCCTGTGGATCCCAGGACCCCAGACGCAGGGACTCTCAGGGAGTGGGGAGCAGAGGCAGAGCTGGCCTCTCTCTCTCTCTCTCTCTCTCTCTGAGAAATAAAGGAACTTGACGGAAGGGAGACCCTCCTTCTGCCCCCAGGCTCAGACCCCCTGGCCTCTCACATGAACGTGAGGACTCAGGGGTGCAGCCGCTGAAGGGCTGACCAACCCCCTTCCCAGCGTGCTGTCCCCAACCAGCCGGCCAGCCTCTCAGCGCCCATAAGGGGCAGCTCCAATTCCCCAAAAAGGAGTCTGGCTGGCTGGCTGTTCCTGTTGGGGGGCTGGCGTTGCCTCTTCCAGTGCAGGGAAGAGAGGGGTGGGTGGTCCCCTATCTTCCCCTCATTCCGCTCTCCCTCCCCTAAAATCTGCACCCATGGAAGGAGGGAAAAGCAGGCAGAGACTGATAAGCAGCCTCATTATTACCAGCATTATACATAATTATAGCAAAACCTCACTCATTTGGATGAGTTGAGAGAAAAAACCCGTCGAAATCCGTGACAAGTTGGCAGATTACTTTTAAATTACGATTTTATGACTTCTAAGTAACGCACGTCAAGAGTTTGTGTTCCAAGTTCTACAAGCTAATGGTTATTAAGTGGGGATTTTATAAAAATCTGCTTTCAAAGACTCTTTTGTAATTAACACCCCGTTAATATGCTAATGACGCTCCGACTATGCTTTTTAAATTGCTTGAAAACAGATGCAATTTAAATAGACTGCCACACTTCTACCATCTTACGTGCTTGAAGGTTGGTGGTGGTGGGGGGGTATTTATTTATTTTTTTGATGAATGAGCAAATACAAACAAACTAGCTCATACTGCGAAAATTTCATCACCATTCCAAGCTCACCGCATCATATATTAATAAGACCATAGTGCTTTTGGGGTTAGGAACCAGACTTTTGGGGACTGGAGGCACCACCTCATTTTACAGAAGAGAAAATATGTCCCAGAGTGGTGGTGTCCAACTGGCTCAAGGCCACACGGGACAAAAACCCGGGGGTCTTCTGGCTCACAGGTGTGGGCTTCTCTAACCCACTGAGAACCATGTCTCACTCACACGCTCTCTATAAATCTATGACTGCCATTTCCCCTAGTATCTGGTTCCATCAAAACGTATCTGCTGAGTGCCTACTAGGTGCCAAGTCCGGGCTGGGCACTGCGGAGACGCTGGCCCCTGCGGGAGACCACCATGGTCATTTCATTAGAGCTGCCAACTGGCTCAGAGTTTCCAGTAAGTCAGAAATTATCCCCACTTGACCAGGAGACAGGCTCCGAATGAAAAGGGTGACCCTTCAGAGGGCGTTGTGAATTATTACAGACCTAGGTTCCAAGTCTAGTCTAGCATAATGTCTGTCAATGTTTCTGCATGGAATTGATGGCATTTTGCTTACACACCACCTCTCCTCATCCCCACACCAAATTATGAACCTTGGTGGCACACGTGGGTATCATACCACCCCTAACACACGAGAGGCACAGGGCGTGGGGACAAGTGCACCCCTAACATGAACCAGCCCTGTTTTTCAAAACCAGCTCTGAATATGGGGCACCAGGCACCACTCGGTCCCTCGAGATGAGCGCCAGTGAGTGCTCCCGGCATCTGTGGAGGGTGCCCCCCACCTTGTTCCTGGAATCCCTGAATGCCAACTATGTCCGCACCAGCTCTTGAATCCAAGACCTCATTCCCTTTCTCTGTCTCGCAGGACTCTGTGGTCAGATGTGCTCTCCAGAGCCTCTGAACAGGACTCTCTGTCCCTAAAGACCACGGTCACCTTAAAATACAGTGACCAGCCCTGGCCGGTTGGCTCAGTGGTAGAGCGTCGGCCTGGCGTGCAGGAGTCCTGGGTTCGATTCCTGGCCAGGGCACACAGGAGAAGCGCCCATCTGCTTCTCCACCCCTCCCCCTCTCCTTCCTCTCTGTCTCTCTCTTCCCCTCCTGCAGCCGAGGCTCCACTGGAGCAAAGATGGACCGGGCACTGAGGATGGCTCCGTGGCCTCTGCCTCAGGCGCTAGGATGGCTCTGGATGCAATAGAGCGGCGCCCCGGATGGGCAGAGCATCGCCCCCTGGTGGGCGTGCCGGGTGGATCCCGGTCGGGCGCATGCAGGAGTCTGTCTGACTGCCTCCCCAGTTCCAGCTTCAGAAAAATACTAAATAAATAAATAAATAAATAAATAAATAAATAAATAAATAAAAATACAGTGACCGACATCTGTCCACTGTGACATCACTGTTGGGAGACACACATGGCATCATCTGTCCTCAGGTTAGGACCTTGGGTCACTCACTTCACCTGAGCCCCGAGAAATCTTTCCAGAAACAACCGACCTCCAAATGTTCTGCAGACTTCAGACCTTGTAACTAGTTTATAAGCGCCCCTCAGGGCAGAGGGCCTCCGTTCCCATGTCCCACCGTGTGCGGAATGGCTGACGGACTGGCATTTCCTGGGGCAGTCCCGGGTCTTCTATCCTTGCTGCTGACCTCTAACCTTTGCTCTGTCCACTCCCCCCCATATACATATTCCTAAGACTGAGAAAACACAGGAGACATGAGCTGCAAATCCTCCAAGAAAGAACCTGCATCGCCATGACATTAGTGACCAGTAAAAACAGGGACACGGGAGATGTCGAGTCCCAGAAATGAACCCCAGGCCACCAACCTCCCCAAAAAACATCCCCACGTATTTATTCAGCATCTCTGCTGTCGCGCCCCTGACTTCTTCTGAGTACCTTTTAAATTAACCATCACAGGCCCTTCCACATTGTAAGTTCAGATGTGGGACTCTGAAATCCCGTCTGGAGTCTGAGTTGGTCTTGAACCTGGGAGCTCTTGCTGTCTCCCTGGCCCTCCCTCGGTCACAGCCAGTGACAAGACAGGGGCCCCGTGGTCTCCTGAAGATGACGGGAATCAGAGGTCCCGGGTCACGGCTCTCGTTCTGCCAAATCTCACGCGTGGGGTGATTTATTGACAACTAATTTCCTGTGACTGGTGCAGAACCGATGTCCTACCACCTTCACTTCCTCGGCACAGCCAGGTGGACAGCCCGATGCTTTAGGAGGAGGCCGCCCCCTCTGAGAAAAAACCTGCCAACAAAATTCTGGCTGAAGTTAGTACCGCAGCCTCCACGTTTTCTGAAATGGGGAAGGGAGACTAACTCTAGTGTACATTATCATCTTCCAGGCTTTATTGTAGTGAGTCCCTACACTGTGGAAGGTGAACCCAGACCCTGTGTGGTTGGTATTGAGTGATTTTACCAAAGAGTGGGGGGGGGGGCAGGGGGACTGTCTGTGGCTTAGACCCCTCTCCTCTTCCTGCAGCCCCGATGGCCCATAGGGGGCTCAGGGATACCCAGCTGGAAGGCCACAAAGAGCTACAGACCCTGGGCCAGCCACTACACCTGTTTCCCAGGTGTCCTCATCTGTACTGAGGGGGGTCAGGTGACCTGCTGTTCCTTCTGTCTAGTTCTGAAGGTTCAGATCAGTGACAGGGGATGCCAGAGAAAAGCTGGCTTTGGGGACCCCTGCAAACAGGAGAACAATCAGGTATGGGAATAAACTTGTTCCAGAATGATCCCTGGGGGGGGGGGGGCTGGCACACCGCCCAGGAGGCGGCACAGGCCAGTGCCTTCATTGACACATTCTTATGCATTGATGACACGGGCTCTCTTGCTGGGACAGATCTGAGCAGCTAAGACAGAGATCCTACTGCTGGCAAAGCCTAGGATGTTTATTTACTACCTGGCTCTCTGGAGAAAAAGTTGGCTGACCCCTGCTCCAGAAGGTAACATGGAGTCCCATGTATTAGGATAAAGTGGGGTCCACCTAAACCAATCAGATTTTTGTGTATTAGCTCCCACCAGGTCCCGGTCCCCAGCCCCCACCCCCACCCCAGTCATTTTACGCATCTGCTGCAATTATTCGTGTTCAAAAGGAAAAAGTGCATTATGAGCCCTGTGTGAGCTGTGAGGAGCACAAAGTAAGCACAGCCTGGTCCGGCTCCCTGGGGCTGGACATTCCTGAGTAAAATGGGAAATGGGGGGTAATATAAGCACCCCTTCTCCGGGGACCCTTGACACTTTTAATTGAGATGGTGCGTCTCACTTGGCCCTGGCCAGTTGGCTCAGTGAATAGAGTGTCAGCCTGGCATATTGATTGATGTCCCAGGTTTGATTCCCAGTCAGGGCACACAGGAGAAGCAACCATCTGCTTCTCTCCCCCTCCCTCTCCCCCTTCTCTCCCTCTTCTCCTTCTGCAGCCAGTGTTTCTATTGGTTTGAGCATCGGCCCCAGGTGTTGAGGATAGCTTGGTTGGTTCGAGGGCATCAGCCTCAGGCGCTAAAAATAGCTCAGTTGATTCGAGCATCAGCCTCAGACGGGGGTTACCAGGTAGATCCTGGTCCAGGTGCATGCGGGAGTCTGCCTCACTATCTCCCTCCCCTCACTTAAAATGAAAGAAAAAAAAATAGATGGTGCACATCACACCCTTGGAAAAAGTTTCGGCACGTAGTAGGTGTCTTGATATATGCTGGTTATTCTTTTCGCTCTTGTGGAGATCTGTGAGTCAGGACCTGGGTCAGTCTCATGAGGGCTGCTCAAACCCAGGCATTCTAGAAAATAAACTGGCCTTCCCTGGGCCTCCATGTGTCCTGCTTTCAATGGCCCTGCTTCCTCTGGGGCTGGGACACCCCGGCCCCAGGTCTGGTGGCTGAGTTCTCTACAGCCACACCGGCTGCAGAATGCAGAGGAGGCAGAGGCAGGGAGCTGGCGGTCCCTGAGCTCATGTCTTCCCCACCACCCCCTCGCTCGCTGTTCAGCTCTCCATCTCTCGGAGAGACTGTAAATATTCCAGAAAAAAGTTTATACTAAATATGTGCCTTCCTAAATCTCATAAACAGCTACTCCTCTCGACGGAAGCCCTAACCACTAAGCACTTACACCCACAGGAGGTCCCCATCAGCCACCCACACATCTGCAGAGAGAAGAATATGTTCTGGCACGCACACGCTCCCCCCACACATGCATACACATGTGTACACATATCTTCATGTTGCCCACACACATGCACATTACACACACACACACACACGCACTCATACACATCATCATCATCATATTGCTCCCCCACACACACACACAAGCATCTCCAACTCCACCCCTCCCCTATGTTCATTCTTAGGCAGAAGAAGGACTATGTTACAGATGGTAAGGACTCTTGCAAATCAGGAGGCCCCCAGAAGAAGCCACCAATTAATTCTCCAAAGGTCACCACGGCCCCAGAGTGACCACTAAGCTACCCTGTGTTTTCCTCCTCAAAGGAGAGACCGTGAGTCTGCAGCCAGTAGTCTGTGCGGAGGCTGCAGGGACCCCGACCCCTCAGGTGGAGTGTGACACTGCCTGCAGCTCCCAGAGCAAGCCCACGCCCCTGGGAAGGCCACAGGGGCAGCGCAGTGGGTGCGGACTCTGCAGCCAGACGCCTGGTCCCAGTCCTCAACTGTGCCTTCCCTAGCACCGGAACCTTGAACACGGTGCTTCCCCGTACTGCCTCCGTGCCCTCATCCATAGGCGGAGCGTGGCAGTGATGGCACTAGTGCCCACTCAGAGGGTTGTTGTGAGGTTTACATTAGCTGAGCTGGTCAAGTACTGGCAGGGGTGGCGTGAGAAGAAGGAGAGCCCCCCCCCCCAATCGCCTTCGGGCCCTGCCGATTACCGCACAATTGGATGGGGGATTACAGGCTGTTTGCTGCCGGCTTCTCAGAAGAAGCAACTGTCTGATCCAGGCAAACAAATCCCTTCCGGAGCAGCTGGTAGAGCCAGGACTTGGCAGAGAAGATGAGGGTTCTCGCCTCATCACAGGGCAGGGCCGGAGTGGGCACAGTGGGCCCCTTTGTGGGGCTACTGCTATCACCCAGCCAGTCACCACCCTTTGGCCGATCTGATCAGCGTCTTGTTCAGATTGTCGGATACCGGTCCGACAGATGGAAGCATAGCCCCAGACACACATCCCAGGTGCTGATTCCCGAGGGTGACACCACTTCCCTGGGCATATCCCACACGAGTGAATTCCTGTAGCCCCTTAGGCCCCAGCTGCTAGTACGTAACAGGGCAGGGGGACATGCCAAGTGAGCCCAGGAGTGCTACACAACTCACTGCATCGTCGGGGCAAAGGCAGCTGGAGGCTGCAGGTGACATCCTCTCCTGCCTGTCATTTTCCCTGTCCCAGTGGGTAGGCCCTCCTGCATCCCCACTGTAGGTCCCCAGACTGACCTCCCTGCAGGTGGGGCCCCGTCCTCAGGCTCCTTGTCTCCTCAGCTCTTACCTGGCCATCAGCAACAAAATGAAATAAAATAATCATTCTCTCCCAGCAACGAGGAGACAGAGTAGCATCAGAGGGGACCGGGTTAACCAACCTCAATAACCTCTCCCCTCCCCTCCCGCATATCCACTTATTTACTTCCAGGCTGCGTACTGCCCTTGGGCTTCCTTTCATCTCAAATGGAATTGTGCCCAACTCCGGAGCTCGCAGGAACTCAGAGCTCCACAATGACGGCACTCTGAACCACCAACCTACCTACAGGCTTTGTGGTTGTCATTTTCTCTCCCCCCAGATCCCTAATTCACCCTTCCACAGTCGTGATGGGTGTTTAAACTCATCTGCCTGTTAGCACTTAGGTAAAATGGAGGGAGTGAACATATTAACTTTCATTAAGCACCCAGCATACCCACAATGCTCCAGCAGCTGCCTTTCCGGGAGTCAGCACATTTAATTCTCAAGGCAATACTCTGAAGATGGGACTATAAGACCTGTTTTACAGATGAAGACACTGAGGCTTGGAGGGGGTCGATACCTTGTCTAAGATCACACAGCTAGTCAGTGAGAAACTGAGAACGAAACTCAGTTCTATCTTCCTCCCTCCCTCCCTCCCTCCCTCCCTTCCTTCAATCCTCCCTTCCTTTCTTCCTTCTATTCTCCCTCCCTTCCTTCCTCCCTTCCTTCCTTCCTTCCTTCTTTCCTTTCCTCCTTCCTTCCTCCCTCCCTTCCTTCCTTCCTTCCTTCCTTCCTTCCTTCCTTCCTTTCTTCCTTCCTTCTTCCTCCTTCCTTCTTTCCTTCCTTCCTTCCTTCCTTCCTTCCTTCCTTCCTTCCTTTCCTTCCTTCCTTCCTTCCTTCTTTCTTTCCTCCCTCCCTTCCTTCCTTCCTTCCTTTCTCCCTTCTTTCATGTTTTTGTCACCATATCAGAGTGAGGGGATACTATTATAAGTTTGAGTCCAGGGCTTTCTGAAAGGGCTCCCCCACTCAGCCTCCCTCAACCATGGACTAGTCCCTGCATCCTTGAGACCCCTGTTTACACGTCTGTACAATGAAGGGCCTGAGGGGCCCTTAGAGGTCCCCAGGGTGCCAGCCCTTCAAGACCCATCAAGCAGCCCCACTGAATGTTGGCTCTGACCTCCTTTCTCCCGCCTTACCTTAGCTCTCTTCCCCAAATCCCTCCACCTTCAGCCTTTTATTCACCCCAACTGTGGCAGTGGGTCTCCTAAGCATTCACAAAGGCCTAACCTCACAGAACTTGGGGAACCTGAGGATCTCGGGGTGAGCATGCTCTTCAGACACCCAAACTCATAGGCCAGAGGTGGAAGGGCTGCCCTGCAGTGGACGGGACCAAAGTGGGAGCTGAGAAGACTTTTCACACCCAGGACCCAGCTGCCCAACTATGAACAGGAGTTGGGATGTCCAGGTCACAGCCTTGGCCACCGCACTCACTGGGCCATGTCACAAGACCGGCCCCAGTAACCTGAACGTTACCTCTTCCAGGAACACGGCCACAGCCCCACACCCCCCTGGGTCCAAGCAGTAACCCCCACATCAGTGCCCTGCATCCCTGTGTGATGAGTCTACCTGACCCAAGTGGCAAAAGGCCATGTCTCGATCACATCTGTATACCCACACCTAGCACCATGCTTGGCTCACAACCATGACCCCACGGCCCTGGATGAATGAGCAAACCCCCCTGGCCTAATGCCCCGCCTGGCAGGACCATGTCACCTTGTGAGTTCCTAGCACAGTTCACAGAGCGTCCTGCCCAGCACAGGAGCCACGCTTCACTCCAAGCCTGCGAACGAGTTGCCCTGTTTGTCCGGGCACAGGAAGTCAGGAGAGCAGGGACTTTTCTGTTCTCAAGACTTGACAAGAATTTCTGCTTTGTCCTGCCAGCCAGCACCTGGGACAGGACAGGACCTACAGGGCTCCCCCCCCCCCCCCGGAGCAGGAACGGCATGCCACCGCTGACCAGGGAGAGGCCGATAGGTCAATGGGCAGCTGGTTCCATTTACTCGAAGCCCCGGGGGACCTTGGAGCTCCCAGGGCCCATATGCCTGGGGGTGGAGGCAGCCCCTGCGAGGTGTGACCACCTGCCCTGCCTGCTCCGCTCAGTGATCTGCAGCCAGCCCTGACCCTCCCTGGAGGAGATAGCAGTGACCCTTGCCACAGACTTGAGGACAGCAGGGAGGGGACCAGAGGCTATTAGCAAATCAAAAGGGAAGACAACAGGAAGAAAATCACTGTGGCACATGAAAGTGTTACATGGAGAGCGAAATCTGCTTTCAAATACAACAAGCATGCCCTTGCTAAGAAGTGTCCCGGGCATTAAAGACAAACTCCCTTTCTCCCTTATTTTTTTTTTACACTCATTGCAAGCTAGATCGTCAGTAGTCCTGGTCATTTCTCTTTGAACTCTCCACTTTTCACACCTACAACAAACACGCAGGCTGCAACAATTCTCTCTGGTTCCAGGGTCTGTCTTCAAGTGTTCAGATGCTCCCCAGAACGGCCCCCGCCTCAACCTCTCCTGTGCTCTGTGCACATGTGTACCGCCACCCACAGCAGTCTCTCCCCTCTCCCGTGCACACGCACACTCACTCACACGCAGTCGCTCTGTGCCCGCACGGGCACACGCAGAATTCGGGACTCATCCCGTCCGCTGCCCCCTCCCTCCCTGCCGCGCCCCCTCCGTCTCCTGAGGTGGTCCAGACAGGCGCCACACTCACCGCCGAAGCCGGTGGGGAACTTCATGAAGTGAGAGTAATTCCCGTACATGTTGGCTCTTTCAGCTCATCGTCCTCTCGCGCGTCTTCCGAAGATCGCAGGAGGGGGGGACCCCTCCCCGGGCCCCCCAGGCACAGGCCCCCACGCACCCTTCAACTTGGGCGACCAAGAGTGGTCATCGCCGCCCAGCAGCAGCCAGGAGCTTGGGCTGGGCCAGCCCTCCCGGATTAGCCAGGAATCCGCCTCTCGATCGGGGCGGCCACATAGCGCGCTGCAGCCGGAGAGCGCGGCGGCAGCTGGTGCCTGTCAGTAATCACGCATAATACCGCCGCCGTCTGAGTTCCTGTTGCTAGTTTGATTAACTCGGTGCTGGGCGGCTGCGTGTGACTCTCCCAGCTCCCCACCGGTCCCCAGAGGTTCCTACCGGTGGCACGATCTATTATCTAGGAAGCCAATCGATGTGTGACCGCCCCTCCGTAGGTCAGGAGAAAGAGAGGGGGCGGTGGCAGGGAATGAAGACTCTTCAGGTGCCTTTTCCTGGACTTGCACCCACACACACACAAAAATCGATGGGGTTTTATTAAAATGCATTTTTTTCTCACTCCGGCTGCTCTCTCTATCTGATGCACTTGCCATCGGATCTGGGACCGGGCCTGGGAGGTGCGGGTCAGGGGAGGACAGATCCATCCCCAGCACTGGAAACCAAAACAGAGCAGCCCTTGGGTTTGGGGTGGGACTCTCTCCTGTGCCGCCGGAGGCTTTTGGATCTCAGAGTGGAAGCCTGAGAAAGTATAGCCAGGAGGGAGCCGGGCTCACATCCCAGGTAGGGCTGGGTGCTGGCTGCCGGTTCCCTGGAGGGCGCACTCACCTACGTCCCCTGTCAGCGCACTGCCAAGTCCTCACTCGCACAGAAACTCTTTTGGGTGGAACAGACCCACAGAGCCAGGTACCCCTTTGAGGTCAGGGTCTGTGACACAGCTTTCCTGACAAGGCACTGCTCAGCCTATACTTGCACACCTCCAACAACGGGGAGCTCACTACCCCCTCCCACTCCATTTCTGGACAGTTCTAACCATGGGGAAGTTTTTACTGAGCTGAAATCCACCCCTTCTCCCGCCCGCTTCTGTCGACTGGCTCCGGGCACCTCCCTGGAGCCACACAAGAGAGTCCCGTGAGGGTGCAAATTCAGACACAGATCTCCATGCCCATCGTCTGTCTGTCTTCTCCAGGCACGCGCGGCACCTGTAGTCATTCCATGTGTCCCCGAGTCTCCACTTGTGCCCACAGCCTATCCTTATGGCTGGCACTTGAATTCCCAGACTTGCCCTCCTGGCAGAGAACAGGGCCACCCCAGACTTGGATGTGATACTCCAGACATGGTACAAATCTCCTCCTCGTGCTGTGTGTTGGCAAAAGGGGGGTGCTGTCAGCACAGCCCAAGGCGTCAGAGCCCTAGGGCCAGGGGGATAGTGGGGGGGGGGCTGGAACAAGTATCCAAGCGTTTCTCCTGATCCGGCCCAGGACAGAGAGAGCCAGGGGGTGTGCTGAATCAGAGCCCCACAGGAGAATATCAAGACTCCAATGCTAGGAGATCCCGGAGGAAAAACTGAGAGTGAAGGGCCAGAAAAGGAACAAAAGTCAGGAGCGTCAGCCCCACATGTTAACTCGTGTAAAATGGACTTGATACCTTCCTCCCCCCATCACCAGGACCAGTTGTCTCTTTAGACACGGGCTCCATCCCATTCTCGGGCAGTTAGCTAGCTCGGGGGCTGGCACGCACCCCCTTCCCGATATCCTACTGACACGAAATGTGGGGCCAGTCCCTCTCTCCACCCCAGGTCTCTGGGATCCAGCTTCTTCCATCTGGTTATTTCTAATCCCCACCCCCACTTCATAACATGAAGAGCTGAGGAACTGATCCCTGTATCTCACCCAGCCCGTGGGGAGCGCTGTTGAAAAGGATACAGCGAGGGCACGACATCTTACAGCCCCCCACCAGAAGGTCCTCCGGCCAGGACCCTGGACCCTTGGTGCCCGCCACTTTCTAGTGATGTGGCCCAGAGAGGTGGGATCTGCGGACAGAGCGCCACTGCGGAAGCCAGAGTGCTGGGCACGGGTCCCAGCTCCACAGCTTACCGCCTCACAGCGCTGGCAAGTTACCCAGTGCCCTGGGCCGCAGTGACCGACTGCCTGGGCTTGTCGGGAGGACCAAGCACGTCCACACACGTGAGGCACCCAGACTGTCCCAGAGAGGCCAGTGAACATGTAGCTGCTCTTTTCCGTGACGACGGTGTGACGATGGTGATGGTGATGGGGCCTCTTCATCATGTCCTGCTCGTTTGTAAAATGAGGAGGCGGGGCTAGATGCATTCTAAGGTCCCCTTCTACTTGAAGTTCAGTGCGCATTCATCCGGCGCCCCCTCCACCGCCGTCCCCCTTCCCCACGGAGGTACCAGGAACATGCATTTTCCTGGGGCACAAACCACATCTTCTATCGTACACCCAGCAGGGAGGGAAGCGAGTTATTCCGACATACTTGGCCCTTTGGCAAACTGCTGCTGGCAAATGGGGGCTTCCCAGGACTCAGAACTGGCCCCTAAAAAGCTCTCTCCAGAGCTGTGTCCAAGGTCAATGTCGCCATGGCCTGTTGGTGGTCTGTGATGGACTCTGCCTGCCTCCGTTCCCTGGGTCAGGCATGTTCCGTAGGTCAGCACGTTCCCTAGGTCAGCACGTTCCCTAGGTCAGCACGTTCCCTGGGTCAGGCACGTTCCCTGGGTCAGCACGTTCCCTAGGTCAGGCACGTTCCCTAGGACAGCACGTTCCCTAGGTCAGGCACGTTCCGTAGGTCAGGCACGTTCCCTAGGTCAGCACGTTCCGTAGGTCAGCACGTTCCCTAGGTCAGCACGTTCCCTAGGTCAGCACGTTCCGTAGGTCAGCACGTTCCCTGGGTCAGGCACGTTCCCTAGGTCAGCACGTTCCGTAGGTCAGCACGTTCCCTAGGTCAGCACGTTCCCTAGGTCAGCACGTTCCCTAGGTCAGCACGTTCCCTGGGTCAGGCACGTTCCCTAGGTCAGCACGTTCCCTAGGTCAGCACGTTCCCTAGGTCAGCACGTTCCCTGGGTCAGGCACGTTCCGTAGGTCAGCACGTTCCCTGGGTCAGCACGTTCCCTAGGTCAGGCACGTTCCCTAGGTCAGCACGTTCCCTAGGTCAGCACGTTCCCTGGGTCAGGCACGTTCCGTAGGTCAGCACGTTCCCTAGGTCAGCACGTTCCCTAGGTCAGCACGTTCCCTAGGTCAGCACGTTCCCTGGGTCAGCACGTTCCCTAGGTCAGGCATGTTCCCTAGGTCAGCACGTTCCCTAGGCCAGGCACGTTCCCTAGGTCAGCACGTTCCCTAGGCCAGGCACGTTCCCTAGGTCAGCACGTTCCCTAGGTCAGCACGTTCCCTAGGTCAGGCACGTTCCCTAGGTCAGCACGTTCCCTGGGTCAGGCACGTTCCCTGGGTCAGCACGTTCCCTGGGTCAGGCACGTTCCCTGGGTCAGGCACGTTCCCTAGGTCAGCACGTTCCCTAGGTCAGCACGTTCCCTAGGTCAGGCACGTTCCCTGGGTCAGGCACGTTCCCTAGGTCAGGCACGCGCTTCACAGAACGCAGCCTGGATTCCTCGGCCTGGCCTCTCTGGAAAGTGCTCTGGGACAGTCGCCACCAGGCCCACGGACACACAGCTCCGTGGCTCCAGCCCTGTGACCTTGGCAAGCTCATTCACGTCTCCTCTGGGAAAATGCCCGCCCTGCCAGCCTCATCGAAATGTCTGGGTTTTGTTTTGGTTTCCTGGGTTTTGTGATGATGGTTGTGCATGTGCTTGGTTTTGGGGTGGGTAGGGGGGTTCTGTTTGTTTTATACTATGAAGTTCTGGGCAAACCCAAAAAAGTCACCCTTTCTTGTTTTCTTCTCTCTTCCTTTCTCCGACGGCCCCGTCTGGTCTGGGTGCTCTGCTCACGTGGGAGCACAGTTTGTTTGTTCTTTCCAGCCTCTGGTTCATCGTTCCTGCCGTCCACTGTGTTTCCACACAAATTGTCTTCCCCACATAAATGCTAGAAACACTAGTAGGTGTTCGCTGAAATTTATCTTTTTTTACTAGAAAGTGCTTGACGGGCTTCTACCAAAGCTTTTCTTGTGACATCTCCCTCCCTCATGGCTCCACGTCCTATAACAAGCCACAAGACAAGACACGGGGGGACACGGCCTTTGTGTCTAATCCACACGTTCTGAATGGCACCGCCGTGTCTTGTCCCAGACCGTTGTTGACATAACAACGTGATCCTCCAGTAAGCCCTTCCCAGACAGCCCCGCTGACTTCAGCCGCTCCACTGTCTCCAGCTGTTCCTGAGCGCTCACTCAGGTGTCAAACGGAAGGCCAAGGACTCCGGGTCCCGCGGGGGTGGGGGCTCTGCAGTGGGAATTAGCAAATTCATTCACAAGGACGCTACCTGAGCTCACTCCTCGCAGGTCCCCTGACAAGCTTAGTCCTCTTATGTGACATGCTCCACTTTTACAAAAGCCAACAGGGCCGCTCCATGAACGCGGAGGGCGTGTTTCCACCTGTGTGTTTGATGCAGGGTGGGCCAAATCGCTTATGTTCACCAGGTAATAAAAGATGATAGCTTTTTACCACAGGTCTTGTTCATGCATTTATTTGATTAATTTATTGTTTTGCTTTGGACCAATGGTGATAGAACACAGCATCTTGCAGAGAACATAAAGGAAAAACAAAGTTGCATATTAGATAATTGCCCACAGACATGAGATGTAAAATTTAGACACAAATACCTCCATGCTGTTGATGCAGATTACTAAGTCCCTATTTGTGTCGTACTCTCCCTAGGTAACAGCATGTAAAACGTTGACGGGTTTTCCCAAATAGTAAAGTTAAGCAGGGCAGATTGTATGATCCCAATATTATGAATGAAAGGTTTGAGCCCATGGCTGTGATGTCAGAGGAGGAAAGCTAGCTACTCTAACAATCCTATTTCAGGCTGTGGTCTCTCTCCACTAGGCAGTGACAGAAATGATAGGTATAAAAACCAGTCCCCTGAGCCCTGGCTGGTTGGCTCAGTGGTAGAAGGTCAGCCTGGCGTGTGGATGTTCCGCGTTCAATTCCCTGCCAGGGAACATAGGAGAAGTGACTATCTGCTTTTCCACCTCTCCCCCTCCCCCTCCTGCAGCCATGGCTCAGCCGTTTGAGCAAGTTGGTCCTGGGCACTGAGAAATGGCTCCATGGCCTCCACCTCAGGTGCTAAAAATAGCCCAGTTGCCGAGCAACAGAGCAAGCATTGCCCTTAGAGGACTTGCCAGGTGGATCCCAGTTGGGCACATGTGGGAGTCTGTCTCTCTGCTTCCCCTCCTCTCACTTAATTTTAAAAAAAAAAAAAAAGCCCCCAACTCTGACTCTTAGCCAATGCATCTTTCACCAAACAATGGTCCTTCTCTTGTTGTGTTTCTATTACATTATGTGTGTTTGGGCTGGGGAGGGGGGAGTCTATATATCAGTTTTCCCATCAGTTTTCCCCTTCTCCGGCACTCATTCATTCAATTATCATTCAGCCAACACTTCTTCAGAGCCTTTTACATGATAATCACCAGGAATGGGCCAAGGGACCAAGTATATAATGCTCCTGACCTCAGGGAGCTTACGCAGTCTGGCAGAGGAGACAGGAAGCCCATCCGTCATCACAGACACAGATCTATCACTATAAGCCATAATCAGTGCTATGAAGGGAAATAATTGGATGAGATGAAAGACTATAGCAGGGAATCTAATTTCAGTTGGAAGATCAGAGCAGACTACTTTGAGGAAATGGCAGTTACGCTCAGATCTAACGAATGGGTAGAATTGAGTCTAAGGGGGTGGACCAAGCAGAGAACACAGAGGGTCTCCTAGCCCCAAGGAGGGAATGAGCTCAGTGCATTCGAGAAGCCGGGGGTAGGTGAAATGTCCAGGTGTCCCCTTTAGAAGATCTGGCCTTTAGGACTTCCATGGAGCCACGGTCTTGGCCAGGATCCGGGGTGTACCACGCCACGTCCCCGCTGGGCTGGGGAGACCTCCCTTCCTGGCTTCATCTCCCCTCACGTGCTAGCCAGGTCCAGATGACCCGCCATTTTCCAATGGCGACACCCGGAAGCCATCATCACATGCGTGTTCATCCCCCCCTTCTACTCGGTAGCCTTTCTTCCTTCTCTTCTCTGTCCAAATACGACCCGGTTCTCATGCAGCCCTCAGGTGGCCCTCTGGTTGAACCACGCTTTCTCCCCTGGACCCCCCACTCGGTGGCTGGGACCACTCCTGGCCACTCAACATGTTCCTCTAACATTATATCAGGAATGCATCCGGGAACCCTTCTGACTAGACTGCCAACCCGAATGCCTGGCAACGGAGCCCAGGTCTTTTTTTTTTCCCCCAACAGCCTTCCCAACAGAGCCCAACACAGAAAGAAATCCCATTAAGTGTGTGACTAATGAAGGAATAAAGGTTCATTGAGTAAGCTGACATCTCCCGATGCCAGCTCACGAGGACATGAGTGTCCCCCGCTTCCAGCACTTCTGTGCAGCCCGGATGTCGTTTTCCTGGGTTACTCTTCCTGGAATCACAGCTTTGGGTGTGGACGGGCCCGGTGCCCACATTAGCACAGGGCCTCTGTCTCGGAGACTGAGCTCCTCGGAGGACAGAAAGGATTCAGAAAGAGGGGGCTCACTGACTTCAAGTGTCAACTGCCTCAGCTACCAAAACACACGAGGCCATGGCCATACGGCGTAAGATGTGTCCAAAGGCACACGCTCTATCTACACAGTGCTTTGCAGCCAGGGACATTTGTATCTGAGCTACTTGCTCAGTCACTGGTGAGTTCCCTTCCAGGGTACACATTTGAATCGGCCAGAAAGCTTTAAAAACATGGCAGAGGCCTTTGTCCACTTCCAGGGATGAGTCCATTGGTCCAGGGTGGTGGTCTGGGTTCTAGAACAGTTAAAAGACCCCCCGATGTGATCCTCGAGTGCAGATTTTGGGAACTATAGACTTGAGGAAAGAGAACCTTCCTCCAACAGGAAGCTGAGAAGGGCCCACGAGCAGAACATGAGAAACCGGCTCCCAGGATCATTCCGAGGGGCCCCTGTGCCCCCCCCCCACCTGGCCGATCTGCCAGTGCTCACCACCGGGGCTTATGACCCCAAGAAGCTCTTGCCCATGGGAGACGTGGCAGAGAGGCCATCTGCCGCACAGGCTTCACACCACTGGCTTCAGGTCTGCTGGCGTGGTGTTCTCAGCATGACATGCTCACACCCCCGCCGCTGTCAAAGTCTGACCCATCGGAGGGACCACCTAGAGTCCGTTTTTGCTGTCCGGCTTCCCTACAAAGAGTTAGTACTTCCACTGTTCTCCCCCACCCCCCAAAAAAGTCTTAAGTATCTACGACAGCACAAGTTTAATTTCTGTTGGTATCCTCATGGTTGTTAAACTGGAATGTTTTTCTTCTGTGCAGGGACAACCTCTTCCTCGTGTCTACGTTGTCTAAGGATCTAGCCCTGTGCTTTGAACACAGTTGGCGCTCAATATGTGCTTCCAGAGCGGATGCTTGAGAGTCCAGCTCAGAACAGGGCTGGCTTCCTTCCTGCCCCGGCCCCGATGGGGAAGAGTTTAAGGGTGACTTGTAACAACCTTGAACTAGAAACTGGCGTCGCTGTAAATTTCTCAAGGCAGAAGGGACGCTTACCCAGATAGCTGTCTCCAGGTCTTGGTCCCCAGTCCAGTCATGACCCCAAAACCCTCCCTTAGGCCTCCAACGCGACTGCCATGGCAAAGCTCGGGGGGAACTCTCGAAATTCGGAGCAACCGTGGTCCCACTGAGAGAAGAACGGGGTTGAGACCCAAGGGACCCGTCTGGTACCTTCCAGAGAGATGCCGGTGGCACCAATGTGGGGTACTCTCATCCCGAGGCAAGGAGCCCCAGCCAAAGAGGCGGGTGTTACCAGCAGACCTCGGGAAGGCCTGTTCCAGACCCCGAGACGGAGGTAGTCATGCTGGGGTGGTCACTATTGCCGCCAGTCCACTGTTCTACACAGGTGGAGATTTGGAGACGTCCACCCAACTGCATGCAGGCCAGGAGATCTATTTTCAGGTCCTCTCTGAGTCTAGGGGAAGAGGCTCTAAATATACCTCCAGGGACGGCAGGGAGGCAGGTCGGCACTCCGGCAGCTGAGGAGGGCGGAGCAGACAGGGATGGGCAAAACCTCGCCGCTAACCCCAACTCAGGCCCGCGGCCTCACCACTTGTGAGCTATATTTACATAAGAGCAAGTGTCTGTTATATTTGACTGGGTCCAGGGGCCATGGGCTATGTGTGTGTGGCAGTGGAAACCACGGCATGTCCTCAGTGAAGCCCCTCCCCCCAGCAAAGAGTGGAGAGGACACGAAGTTCTCGGGCAACGCCGACCTGCTCCGTTCCCTGGGTGTTCGTGTCCTCGCAAGTTCTCGTAAACATGGAAACCACAGTAATGAAATTCCCCACGTGTGTGTGTCACACCTGGTGGTCAACAAAATGCTTTCCTGGCGTATTTACAAACAAGCACGGAATGGCATTAAAAGCCCAGTCCACGGGGGCTGCCGTCAGAAAGGGTGTTGGCTACTGGCTGGGACGTGAGAATTTATCTGGCTGCCAAAGTGTTCTCTGTAACAGGGAAGGCCTCTGAGCAAGTGGCCAGCCGGGATACAGGTGTCGTCCTGCCAAAACCAAACACTGTGTGACCACCTCCACATCTGGGCAGCGAAGCCCAGATGGCCAGCAAGCATCTCACTTCAGCAAGACCTGGGTGAGAGATGTATCTACCACCAGCGTCCGGGTCACTCTGCCCTGGAGCAAAAATGAATAGAAATAGCTCCAGGTGGAAAAATGGGTGATTGGGGGCAGGCAAGCCCAGGGGGGTGTGTATCGCTCAAGAAAGGCTGTAAATTTGGAACGTATTAGCAATATGGGACAGAGCTTGAGAAACCTCTGTAGAGTGTGTTCTATCAGCCTTAGAAGAGATCCCAGCCCCCGTTTAGCGGGGAGCAGCCCTGGGACACCGTTAAGAAACTCGCAGAAGGAGACAGGGTCCGAGGCAGGCGCCCTGCTGCAGGGCTGCTCAGAGGATCCAGGCGACGTCTGCATCAGCCTCCTCTGTGGGGAAGGGGGGCTTGCTGAACTCAGAGCTTTCTGGGTCCTGCCTGGACCCCCTGCCTCAGAATCTCAGGGGCTGGAGCATGCCCGGTCATGGGTGTCCCTAACATGCTCTGTCTGCAGACAGCTCCCATGAGCAGTCAACTCTGAGCAGCACGGCCTTCCAGAGCAGTCTCTGAAGAAGGCCAGGCCTTAACGGGGACTGTGCACCACCTTCCAGTGTCACGTTTGTCCATAGGAACCTCCTGGTCACTCTGCCAGGCCAGCGTCCACGCCTTTTTACAGCCTGACCAATGTCCTCAAGCCACAATGGTGACATGGCCATGTTGAACTTAGGAATCGGCTCTTCTGACTCCAACTTCTGTGCCCTTTCCGCTCCCTTTCACCTGGGAGCTGCAATCCCTGCCTGACCCATCCAGACCTCTGTCCCTGGCGAGCTGGAGGCCCAGGCGCTGGTCAGGGGAAGGTTCTGGAGAATGGGCTGAGTGTGGCCGTGAGATAGAGGCACACCAGAGCTGACCTGCACCTGCAGGTCTTGGAAAGACTTAGTTGGGAGAAAGTAGGACCAAGAGACAAGAAATAGCCCCAAACATTTGTACATAGAGGGCCGAGGGGAAGAGGTACCGCCTGGCCAAAGCAGGCCCGACTCGTTAGAGGGACAGAGCGGGAGGCTCTGCAGGGTGGACGCGGCCGAGGTGGGGGGTGGAAAATCTAAAAGCAGTTGCCCGATATGCAGAGAGGAAGGCTCTCTCTCAGGCTGCCTGTGACTTCATCCACGAGCAGCTGTTAGGGATGCCTCGCTATTTCTGAAGCTACACAAACCTTGACGGCTCTCCAGGTGGAATTTCAGACACAGCGGCAGCCTGGGCACAGATATTTAGGGAGGGGCAGGCTTTCTGACGCCGGGGCCAGGCGAACGTGCGAGGGCTGCCACGGCCCCTCCTGCCTCTGCCCTGTGCCCCCTGCACCAGAGGGTCGGTCCGGATACCTCGCTGCCGGCCTTGGCCAAGACCAGGGGCTGTGAAATCACTCGGATGTCCCCCTGGACGTCCTGGCAGGTGACAAGAGCTCCCAAAAACTTCAGGGTCTCCAAATGCTAAAGCAAACAGGGAGGAGATCCAACTCGCCCAACGAGGCGTTCTCGAAGGTCCACTACATTCTCGCCGTTCAAGGGACCAGGATAAGCTCTAAGCTCTCAGTGAGGGATCGGCCACGCCCAGTGATTAAGAAAAGCAACTCTAATCGGTGCTAAAATTAAACCACCCTTTTCCACTGGAGAGTGGGCAGAGTACTGTTGTAAAACGATCGTTCAGGCACCAGGCTGCCGGTGGTAGACCAGGAAGACACGTGAGCATGAGCGAGGCAGCAGTGAGAGGGGCTGCTGCCGCCCTCCCTCCCTCCGCACCCACCCGCCCTCCCGTCCCGTGTACTCCCGACAGGCTAGTCCCTCTCGTGCACAGCTCTGAGGTGACTCTGACGACACCCCCTGGGCCCACAGAGGTGTCTACACCGAGTCCCATTCCACTTCCCCAGGCCCGTCCGACTGAGGACTCCCATCTCCAGAGAAGTGCACAGCAGACCGTTCCCCAAACACACCTTGCACACGCCTGTCTTCCCTGCCCCTTTAGTGTTCCCGAGCATACCCGACACGCCACCTCTTCCTGACCCTCCCAGCCGGGCTGCCGCTGTCCCCTTCTGTCTTGCTCCCCCATCCCTTTCCCTGTGTGTCTTCCTGCGCTGAACCCCTACCCCACCTCCCAGCTTCCAGCAACTCTCCATTCTGACCCGCACCCAGCTCGGTCATGAGACCTCTGTGTTTTCTCAGCGTGAAGCGCACCTGCTGAATGATGTCACTGAATGTGTGCCACTAAGAACCCACCCTTCATGCCATTTGCTTCTGTTTCGTTTTTTTTTTTTTTAACTCCCGCTGTTGTTTCAGCCTCCATGAAGGGCTGACCTCAGCGAGTGGCATGTCATCCACCCTCTTAGATCAAAGTCCCCACCTTAGGGAGGTCTCCACGCCACGCCCCCAGTCCCCTCCCACTCCTGCTGAGGTCAGAACCTCCATCTCAACACTGCATTGTACATCCACTCCTCTCTCCGGCACCTGCCACAGTTATAATAACTGTACAGCTGTCGGCTGAACCCCTGCCTCCCTCCCCAGACAGAAAGCTCCGTGAGGGCAGGGCCCCCGTCTCTGTCATCCATCTCCGGATCCTGGGATATCGTTGGTGGGCAGGAGAATCGGTGAGTGGACAGAGGGCACTGACCACACTCTGCTCTGTGCGTGCAGCACGCCTGTCTGAACCACCCCTGACCACCTACGCCCAGCCCACCCTGTGCTTGGTCCACAGGAGGTGCTCAAAAAAGAAGGGGAAGGAAGGAGGGAAGAGAGACAGGAAGGACGGAAGGGAGGGAGAGAGGGAAGGAAGAGAGAGGAAAAGAGAAAAGGAAAGAAAGTTTGTCTTGTGGGAAAGCAACCCAAGGCCAGTGAGGGTGTCAGCAATTCCCATTGGATTCAAAAGCAGATACATTTAGTCCAATACACTGGTAAGTAATGACTAAACATCCGTTCTGCATGAGGCACAGATGTGTGTCTCTGTGTACCTGTTCCTCTCTCTCTGTGTCGATCATTGTGCCTGTTCATCTGTCTGTGCGCCTGTCCTTCTGTCTGTTTCTCTATCTGTCTGTGTGCCTACCTGTGTGTGTGTGTCTGTCTGTCTGTCTGTTCGTGTGTCTATTGAGAAGAGAGGCAGCTGTGGAGACAGCAGAGGGTCGGGTTTGTCCCAGCATTGCCTTTGAGTGGCTGCACAACCTTGAGAAACCTCTGAATGTCACGTCCAATGTCCTTGGCCTTTGTGACGAGCCCCAAACTCTCAGTTTGCTGGGACCCTGTGAGGATTGACAGGAGGCCCCTTGGGAGCCGTGGAGTGGGATGTGCATGCTGATTCTGAGTGTGCGATGGGAGGAAAAGGCCACAGCTGTGTGGCCACCAGACTCCCAGTCACACCGTAAGCAGCGAGGCGCAATCCAGGAGCAGGGCACGCGAGGGTCACGCTCTCTGGCCCGACAAATCCTTCCTCTGACCCCCTGACCAATAAATCCCTGCATCTCCCCAGACGGAGGTCCATCAGCTTGTCAACTGGGCTCCGAGGCGCCTGGCTTCCAAATAAAGAGATCGTCTTAATAAAGCGGAGTGCCCGGGTGCTATGGTAACGGGCATTACAGGGCTGCTTTTGATAAGAACAGGGAGCCTGCAGATGGGGAAGAGGGTGGGGACACACGCATGGAGGGGCAGCGGAAAGTGCACATGCGACAGACACTGTGGGCACCGAGGGGACCACATTAACAGTATCACAGGTCCCTGCCTCTCAGGGAAGGGGGGGGCTTCCGCCCAGGCCCTGCCACCTGGACGCTATTTCCAGCACCTCCAAATGTCCTGCCGCTAATGCCACTGAGGACCCAGCCCTGTGCGTAAGCTGGTAGCCCCAATGTTGTTGCATTTTTTTCCATATAAGCCCATATAAAAATCTGGATAAAACCAGGTTGTGTATTAACAAAACCATTAGAAACACACGTGCCTCTTTGGACCCAGACTTTCAGGAGCTCCCTGGGAACCGTTCAGCGTGGGTTCTTGGCCGGCGAGGTCCTCCCAGAACCCCACCACCACACAGTGTGAGAGCCAGCGCGTCGGTGCACGGGGAACAAAAGGTCAAAACTAATGCTGACTTCGGCACCATCAGATGCCACTACCCTGTGAAAATATCACCTGTGTGTCCGAGGATGGAGAAGGTGACCAACATGACAGAAGACACAGCCGGTGGACAAGGAAGGGGACTCCTGCCTGGCGAGTCCATCCATCTTCCACGAACTGAACTGGGTACTTCATTCACGGTCGATCGCTTCTGCAGGAAAGTTTGACATCGTGGGTCTGGGCCACCAGCCAGCTGTGAGGTCTTTGGATTTTCTCCACAAGAAGAACATCCGTTCACAGACATGTGTTATGATCCTGTTGTTAGAGAGCTTCCTCTTCCAGCAGTCCCTGTGTGTCTCCTGTTTAACTTCACTTTCTTTTCCCTGTCCTGCCCATTCCCAGCAGTCCCCAAGGTCCTGAGACAGTCACGGCGTGACAAGAGCTCCATCCTGTCCTGGCTTCCATCTTGGGCTCCTTCGGTAAAACAGTGGCTGCCTCAGAGACCAGCTGAACATGGCTCTTTTTTGTATTTATCGCCCACAGGGATGTCCCCATGGTTGCCGGGACTAAAGGACATGGGTATAAACAAGAGGAGAATTTAGCATAGAAACTCAAAAGGCTCTCCAGCGACCAGGACATGGGGGTCCCTGGAATGGTGGGTCGTGGATGGCTCTATTTTTTCCTCTTGTCTATGGTTTCTAAGAAAACCTAGATTTCTTTTCTTTCATTAGTTAGGATCAGACATGCCTATAGAGAAAAGAAGGAATGGGCCCTGGACAGTTGGCTCAGCGGTAGAGTGTCAGCCGGCATGTGGATGTCCTGGGTTTGATTCCCAGCCAGGGCACACAGGAGAAGCACCCATCTGCTTCTCCACCCCTCCCCCTCTCCTTCCTCTCTGTCTCTCTCTTCCCCTCCCACAGCCAAGGCTCCATTGGAGCAAAGTTGGCCTGGGCACTGAGGATGGCTCCATGGCCTCCGCCTCAGGCACTAGAATGGCTCTGGTTGCAGAGAAGCAACACCCCAGATGGGCAGAGCATCACCCCCTAGTGGGCATGCCGGGTGGATCCCAGTCAGGCGCATGCAGGAGTCTGCCTCCCCACTTCACACTTTGGAAAAATACAAAAAAAAATAATAATAAAATAAAGGAAGTAATGACCTATGAGTCCTCTCAATATCTTAAGCAAACTGAAAAGAGTTTGGGATTTTTTGTTTTTTTCAGGAATATGCATTAGCTTGGAATAAGGCAGAGTTGGAGCAATGTTGAACCAGTCGTGGGGTTTTAAAGTGACTTCTATGTTCTCCTGCAAAACCTCTCGATATCTTGTAAGTTCTCTGTTACCTTTTCTTATCATCTATTACATTTCCAGTGAGAAAAAGAAACATTCTAAACAAAAACAGGCTTTAGCCTTCTGAATCATTTGTTTTCGCTATGGATATATCAGAAATCACATTCCCGTTCCTCCACACATTTTATTTCATGAGGCAAGTAGCTCAGGAACCACAAAAAAACCAAACGGAAGAAGCCTGGAACCGTCGCCACCCCGAAAAAGCCACACAGTTGCAGCCCAAAGCCCCGGGTTTGATGAGCATGGCCATGGCTCAGCCTGCTCAGGGCCCACTCACCTGAATTACATCAGACTCTCTCACCCCATCAGTAAATCAAACCCTGCAGTTCCCCCTCCGCCGTCTCTCCCCTCCACCCCCTCCCAACCACTCACTATCATTCAGTTTCCACTTGCTTCTCATGTCCCTGGAAAGACGCACCATCAATAGTCTTGGGCCGTGAAAGCCCACCCTGTTCTCCAAACACCTTCGTAGAGGGTGCATGCTGTGGACTCAGAAAACCCGGGTTCCGGCCCTTAACTCTGCTACTCACCCCATGTGTGACCTAGAACACAGACTCACCCTCTCTGGCAGTCCATGCTCCGATCAATGAATAGCGTGACCGTTGCGACTATGAGGGAATGTGTGAAAACCCACGGCACGAGGACCCCTGCATAGTGTGGGGTCTACAGATATTCTTATCCTGAGAGGGCATTGCATTCTAAAGCCAGGACCCAGGGTTGACCAGCAGGCCCACTGGATGCCTTTGCTCTTTTCCAAGTAGACCCTTCAGCAGGGGAGCCCCAAGAGGCCAGGCTGACAAAGACAATGTCCAGAGATCAGGACTATCACACGCTGCTGTTATCAGGACCTGTGACCGACCTCAGCAGCAGCCCTGGAGGCTGAGCGCTGGTCGGCTCCGCCTGCCAAGGACAGAAAATGGTGCTCCTGGCTCAGGCTTGGTAGATTCCGACAGATTCAACAAACATGGTTTGATCAACAGCCGTATTCTGGCTACTGGGCTGGCCCGGGGGACAGAAGAAGTGGAAGAAATAGTTGTGGCCTGACTGGTGGTGGCACAGTGGATACAGCATCAATTTAGAGTACCGGGGTTGCCAGTTTGAGACCTGAGGTTGCCAGTTTGAGCCTGCCCACTGGCTTGAACCCAGGGGGTCGCTGCCCAATCCTGAGGTTGCTGGCTTGAGCCCAGGGTCACCAGCATGAGTCCAGGGTCACTGGTTTGAGCTCAACATTGCTGGTTCAATCCCCAGTCGAGGGACATATGAGAAGCAATCAATGAATGCACAACTACAGGGAGTCCTCGGGGGTACGACACAGTTCCATACCTATGACAGTGACGCAACCCGAATTCTGGTGTAAGTTGAAACACACCCTAGCTTAAGTCACTTACCTGTCCTAACACAGTTGTAAAACCATAATCCAGAACATAAAAACACATCTATGCCACAGAAAAAGAATACCACGTATTCTTCTGCCACACACACCCAAACTGGCTCACTCACGTCATCCGGAAGTATGACGGTATTCTTTTTAAGATTTTATGGGAGGGAGCATCATAAACTCAAAATATCGTATGTCGAGACTGTCGTAACCCAAGGACCCCTGTATGTGGAGCAACAAGTTGATACTTCTCTCCCTCCCTCCCCCTCTCTCTTTCCCTCTCTCCTTTCTCTATATAAGAAAGAAAGGGAGGGAGGGGAAGAATGGTTCTTTTGGAACTCACAGTCTAACAAATAATTTGACATAGAACCCAGTATTAGGCTATGCATTGCCCTTTCTTCCCCATTCACAGTCAACACCTCTTTTTTTTTCCCCCTATTTTTCCGAAGTTAGAAGTGAGGAGGCAGACAGACTCCCACATATGCCTGACCAGGATCCACCCGGCATGCCCATCAGAGGGCGATGCTCTGCCCATCTGGGGTGTTGCTCCGTTGCAACTGGAGCCATTCTAGTGTTGAGGTGGAGGCCATGGAGCCGTCCTCAGCGCCCGGGACACCTTTGTTTCAATAGAGCCTTGGCTGTGGGGGGAGGGGGGGGAGATAGAGAGAAAGAAGAGGAGGAAGGTTGAAGAAGTAGATAGGCACTTCTCCTGTGTGCCCTGGCCGAGAATCAAACCCTGAGACTTCCACATGCCAGGCTAACGCTCTACCGCTGAGCCAAACAGCCAGAGCCACGATCAACACTTCTTGAAGGTGCTAACACTGCCCCCACCCTCCCCCTACCCTCTGGTCACCTCCTACTCACCTCCTAACCCTCACGGTCTGGCCCCCACAGTGGCCCCTCTCATAAGACCACTCCTTTCCAAGGTCACCAAGAATCCTTTGTTTCCGATTGGAAGGCATACATCAGTTGTGATTTCTTAGACTGCCTGATAGCACGTGACACAACCGACCATCCTCCCTCCGGCTGGACGCTTGCTCCTTCAGCCTCCCCAGCACAGCACTCCCCAGATCCAAGTCTTCAGGGGCCTGCTGGACATTGACACATGACTGTCTCACACCTGATGGGTCTCAGACACATGCATGCCTTCCTTGCAGGTTTCTTCCACCTCTGAACAGCACCTCTACTGGCCACGGTGCTCACGCCCGAGATCCGAGTCGTCCATGAAACCACTTTCCACTCGTTCCTTGTTCCTCAACCCCTGGCGATCCTGTGGCTCTCTTCCTCTCGACACCCCCACCTCGGTCTCCTGTCTCCTCTTCCTCGACCTACCACAACACCTCCTAGCTTCCTCCCTGCTGCCACATCAACCCTCCAGCCCACCAGCCTTCAACAGCCAGGATGTGTTTGTAATGTACATTTAATCATACTACTCCCAAGGGCAACGCCCTTCAAAGATTTATCCCTGCGCTGAGAAAGAACCTCTCTGACCGTACCTTGATCTACACGGTCCCCATGACCCCAGCCTCCGATGGCTCCTTGACCCCAAACACACATCCTCTTGCCCTTGATCACTGTCACGGATGCACAAATCTCCTTCCAGTGCCAACAACGCGCCGCAGGCTTTAAACACGCCATCCCCTCTGCTTGGAAGGCTCTGGTACCCACTCTGCCAGGCAACCCTCAACCCAGGTATCCAGACCCAGTCTGCATGTCACCCCCCAGAAGCTCCAACCCAAATTCAGCTTCTCCCTGCCCCCAGCTTCTCCTCCCTCAGAAAACCTCGTTACTCCTCATCAAATCTCATCAGACTTTTATATTTATTTATCCCTTTATGTTTGCATCCCGATGACAATGACTAACATCGAGGGCGGGCATTTTGTCTACGACCTGAACCGTCTTCCATTCAGGATAGAGACCCGGCAAGCCAATGGGATGGTGCAGCCACAGGGGAGGCTTGGGCCAGCTCTCAGAAATCCCCACTTTCTCTTTCTCTCAGGAAATGACGAGCGGGCTTCCCAGGACCACTCAGGATTCGAGAAAATCCCAGCATCACAATAAATAAATAAATAATCCAGATGCATAAATAAACCAAATAAACCACTAACCCTGGAGAAAACAAAACAGATCAGAATTGTTTAAAGTGATTCTAATGAGCGTGCACAGGGAAGTTGGGGGAGATAGTAGGTTTGTTAAAAACAAAAACAGGCCCTGGCCGGTTGGCTCAGCGGTAGAGCGTCGGCCTGGCGTGCGGGGGACCCGGGTTCGATTCCTGACCAGGGCACATAGGAGAAGCGCCCATCTGCTTCTCCATCCCCCCCCCCCTTCCTCTCTGTCTCTCTCTTCCCCTCCCGCAGCCAAGGCTCCATTGGAGCAAATATGGCCCGGGCGCTGGGGATGGCTCCTTGGCCTCTGCCCCAGGCGCTAGAGTGGCTCTGGTCGTGGCAGAGCGACGCCCCAGAGGGGCAGAGCATCGCCCCCTGGGGGGCGTGCCGGATGGATCCCGGTCAGGCGCATGTGGGAGTCTGTCTGACTGTCTCTCCCCGTTTCCAGCTTCAGAAAAATACAAAACAAAACAAACAAACAAAAAAAAAACAGTTGCTAGAAAAATAAAATATTCAGGGAGCAAGACAGTATTATTGGGAATTAAAGGCACACTTGCTAAAGGGGAAACGTCCATAGAACAACTAGAAGACAGCTTCAAAGAAACCCTCCAGACCAGGGATGAAAAAAGACAAAGACATAAAAAATGTTCACACAAGGTAGAGGATCCAATCAGTAAGTGTACCGTCGATAAAATGAGTGTTCTAGAAAGGAAGTACAGAGAAAAATGGAAAGGACAAAAGAAGGAAGGAAGGAAGGAAGGAAGGAAGGAAGGAAGGAAGGAAGGAAGGACGGACAATGCCTGGATACAAAATACAAACTTGGTCCACCAACCACATATAGCCCAGTGAAAGTTAGAAATGCCAAGGACAAAAAGGAAGAAGGGAGGGAGGGAGCGAGGGAGGGAGGGAGGGAGGGAGGGAGGGAGGAAGGAAGGAAGGAAGGAAGGAAGGAAGGAAGGAAGGAAGGAAGGAAGGAAGGAAGGAAGGAAGGAAGGAAGACAAACCCTAAAAGTTTAGGAAAAAATAAAACTGGTTACCTATAAAGCGACACACATCAGAGTGTCTCGTCACTAAAACCGCATGGTAGAGGTCGACGCAGAGGACAAACCTCCTTAAACCAGGAATTCTAGCCAAACCATTCAAGGGGCCGAGGAAAGGGAGAGGCTGAGACACCCCATGACCTAGAAATCTGACCTTGGACGCACGCCTCTGGAACGGTGATTTGGAAGCACCACGCTCCAGCTGAGCAAGACAGATATCAGAGAGCAAGGAGGATGCGGGGAGAGTGGGAGGTGACCCAGAAGTGAAAGGAACGGTAATCCTGGAGTGACCATTCTCCAGAGGCCCAGGAAGTAAGCGAGCACATTAGAGAGGAAGGACAGGGGTCACTGAGAAGAATACAGCCTGGAAGAGTCCAGGGACGGTTTGGGAACGAGTCGTTGGAATTAGATGCTAGATGGATGATCTCATGGTTAAGGTGAGACACGGCACCGCTCTGAAAACAGGCAGAGGAACAGGTAGTCAGGAATACCGGGGGGGGGGGGGGGGGGGGGGGGGGAGGGGGAGGGGGGGGGAATAGTTAAGCAAAAAGCTGTAGAAGAAAGTTCCAGTCCATGACAGTTGTCCGAGGGGCTGGGCGGCGGGGGGGGGGGGGGGGGGGGGGGGGGGGGCTGGATGAAAAAAGCTGATGGAGTTGAGAAGTACAGATGGACAGTGACCAAGCAGTCCCAGGGATGTAAAGTCCAGCACAGGGAATATCAGCAATAACAACGCAGCAACTCTGTGCGACGCCAGGTGGGTACCGGAAACATCAGGGGGGACATGTGTCCGCAGCCCAAGCTGATGACACGGAGAGCCGGGTTCCCATTTTGCCTGCACAGCTCTGGTGAAGGTGAAGTCCACGCGGATGGGAGGACAGGGGGACGCTCCCAGGATGGGGGCGTAAGTCACTCAGGAGAGAAGAGAGGAGAAGACACACGCAGGGAAAGTGACTCGGACTGTTTTTGTGTCATCAGAAAAAGGCAGCAAAATTGGGCTCAGTGACTCCGGGCCAGAGCTGCAGGGACGGGGCCAGGTTTGTAGAGAGGACCTGATTCACTGATTCAATTTGGAAAAAAAAAAAAATCACTGTTTAAAAAAAAAAAAAAAAGGAAGAATACAAATGGAAATTTTTCTTCTCTTCTTTGAGTCTGTTTCTTCCAGTGCTGTCTAGACCTTTGGTCCCCACAGGCCCCTCCTCAGCCTTGCAGGTGGACTTTGGAGAGCATGCCATGCACTGCGGCACACCTGTCGAGGAGGCAAAACCACGCAGCACTGCCCCCGAGGTAGGCACAAGTGCAAAGTCCCCAAATCCCGCCACCCGTGTCCTCCACAGCTGGGGAGATGGCCACAGAGGGGCTCTGGTGATACCTCCCCTCCTGCACCTCCCTTGGAGCCCTGTGCGCCCACCTGGGAAGGTCCTGTGTGTCAGCTCCTTGGTACTTTCTCACCCTACTGACGCCCCGCCCCCGCCCACACCCTCGTTCCGACACCCCACCTCTCCACTCCTCACCTCTCTGCACATCTCTGCTCCCTGAACACCCCTCAGCACACGCTCGGCCTTCCTCCTCTTATGACTTTCAGAAAATTCTGGAGGTGGGAAGAAAGTTCATCGATAATAATAAGGCTTTCTATTTTGGGAGCCTCTACCTCCCGCACAACCCCAAGAACGCCGCAGTCAGAGAGGAGTAGGGAAAGGGGTGACAGGGTCTTCTGGGGAAGGACCCCCCTGCCGTAGGCAAAACTCCCCAAAACCTGCCTCAGGCGGGCGCCAGTCTTCCCAAGTCTGACCCTGGGGTCACACTCAGGTCCATGTCTGCGTCTCAAACCCCTGACCCCCCTCCCTACCCCAGCTGGACCCCTGTCCACAACCCCTCTCACTGGACCGGTCATGACCGATGCCGAGTGTTCTCCTGGCCTCTGGTCTCTGCCAGGCAGCCGCCAAGCCTCCAGACAGCGGTCTCTCGCAAACACAGCCCTGGCCGCACCTGGAACGCGAGGCAGGGGTACAGGGTGTCACAGGAAGACGGTGGGGCTGGGTTATTGGAAGCGTCACAGGTGAAACTCAGAAGACCAGGAGGTCGCCAACAGGGGTCAGGGGAGCGATGTCTGAGGTGAGGGCCCAGCACTGAGAAGGCTGGGACCACAGGGCTCAGATGTTGCAGGGCCCATGAGGGCTGTGGGTGGCGTGAGTGTGGATGGAGGCAGAGTGGGGCTGCCCGAGGAGAGGACAGGAAGGAGGGCAGGGACCTGCCCGGGGGCCAAGATGACTTTCTGACAGCAGAGGGATCGCTGGGTGGCGGGAGCCACAGGGAAACCGTGGGCAGAGTTACGTCGAAGGGCGCTGATTCCAAGAAGAAAAGAGGAGAGAGCCTGACCAGGCGGTGGTGCACTGGATAGAGCATCGGACTGGGATGCGGAGGATCCAGGTTCGAAACTCGAAAGTCACTGGCTTGAGCGCAGGCTCACCAGCTTGAGCATGTGATCATAGACATGACCCCATGGTCGCTGGCTTGAGCCCAAGGTCACTGGCTTGAGCCCAAAGGTCACTGGCTTGAAGCCCAAGGTCGCTAGCTTGAGCAAGGGGTCACTCACTCTGCTGGAGCCCCCTGGTCAAGGCACATATGAGAAAGCAATCAATGAACAACTAAGGTGCCGCAACAAAGACTTGATGCTTCTCATCTCCCTTCCTGTCTGTCTGTCCCTCTCTCTATGTCTGTCCAAAAAAGAGAGAGAGAGAGAAGACAGTATGGCACCCAAGAAAAGTGCAATGCACGTCACCAACCCTCATCACCAGGGCTCCCGGTTTAATGGGTACTGAGTTTCAGGGGCAGGGCCTTCGATCCAGCTTGCTCAGTGCCCCCCATTTCCCATCCAGTAGGTGCACAGGGAGAGCAGAGATGACAGAACGCCACAGCCTCTCAGTGGGTCACCCCCAGTGCCCCACCTCTGAGCGGGAGAAATTCTCCAGGGCCAGCAGGGCCAGGCAGGGCTGATGGGGGGCAGGGGAGGAGGAGGGGGTGTCCGTTGTCAACAGTCCCCCCCAGAGCTGCTTCAGAGGATGGGCTCTCTGACCACATGCCTTTCCGTGACATCACCGTGCGTGACCTTTGGGGGCCAGCAGGGTGGACGGGGACAGGCCACGATTCTTTGGTGGTCACAAAGGTTGGGATTGTGAGCTGCCCAGAGCCAGAGAGTGGCCTCAATGGGGACAATGTCTCTGGCTGGGCTGGCAATGGCCTCCCTGCCCTAGGATATTGCAGGGACTATAGTAGACCTGTTGTCTTTGCTCCTTTTCTATATTGAAAACCACATTGTTGAGCACAGAGGCCGTGTGTGTGTGCATGTGTGTGTGTGTGTGTGTATGTTCACTCACACGCAGACGTGCAAAGACTCTTAGAAAATTGCATTTTGCTCTTTGAACAAATGGTGAGAATGTGGAATGTGGAGTGGAGAGCATGCCGGCCAGCCAGCAGAGAGAAGGCCGTTTTCAGAGGAAGCCTCAGGAAGGAAGGAAGGAGGGGAGGAGAGGGGTGTGCGGAATGGGGGCGGGAGACGGGGGACTTCTGCAGATGCTTCCAGAACACCAGAAGCCCTGGAAGAGATCAATATGTCCAATGAGCCCAAAGTGATCACAGCAAACAGCCAACTGCCCCACGCTCACTTACAGTAATAGCTTTAAACACTCGACGGAAATAACTCAATTACCTTATCGATTTGGGAGATTCCGGCCACCTCCCCAGACACATCACCCCAGAACACACCGCAGACCCTCACACACTACTTTGTTGTTATTGTTCCGCTTCTTCAAAAAAAATTAAAAAACACTAATGTAATTGGCAAGACCTGCTCCACCAGCCTGGAAGATGAATAACATTGCATCTGCTTTAATATGCACACGAACCCCCCACCCCGCCCGCCTGCCCAAATTGATGGTCAGTCACCTCTCTCTTGGGACCTCCTCCCCCCTGAATTAAAGAGCCCCAGGTGTTCATTCAGCCCTCACTGACCCATATAAGACATAAGGGAGAAATCTAATCAGTCCACTAGTGCCCCCCCATCCCTCCCAGCTCTGCTGTTGTGACTTCCCAACCCTGCATGTGGGGCGGCTGATGTCCACATGGAAGGACACCTCGAAGAGTCCCTGTGCCTCCGCCCACATCCTGGAGCCCTCAGTCCTGGGCTCCCTGGGCCTGCGCCAGGTGTCAGTCTTTGTCTGCCCTGTGTCCCTGCATGTGCAGACGTCCCTCTCACGGGCCCCTGCCTACCACCTCACACCTCGCTCAGATTTAAAAAGAAAAAACCCTCTGCTCCATCATTCCCCTCCCTGCCCTTTCCCACCTCACCCACCCCCTCAACCCCCTTCTATCTCTCTCTTCTCTTCTCCCCACCACTTTCCCTCTCTCAAAAAAGAAAAGAGTTTTGAATGAACATCCCTCCCCCCTCCGCCATACACTCGTGCCCGCAAGCATTGGACGAGAAAGACCATGGCTTTTATAGCTTCCACACCACATCCAGGTGTGGCACAGTCTGGTGCTCACCGAGCCCTGGGGAGGCGGGGTGGGCATAGGAAGTGGCGTGGGTGGCCAAGACCAGGCTGCTGTCCCCAGAAATGCCCACCCTGCAACCCTCCAGGCTGTCTGGTGGGAACAGCCCGGCCTTGTCCCCTGGCCAGGAGATTTTCGGTGTCCAGCTGTCCAGCTGCTGAGGTGGGGACACCTCACAAGCACATGGAAGTGGTTCACTATTGGCTGCTTCACATGGGAAGGTCCCCAACACCTGTTCCTCCCCGCCCCCTGCTCTTTCTCTTTTCTGAAGGGAATGTTTCTGTGGTAGGGACCACTTCTTGATGTAAAAATCCTTCTCTGTCTGAGAAATGGGGGAGAGGGGGAGCTTCATGTTCCTGCCACTGAGACTGACCATACGCCGTTTACTGGGGAAAAAGAAAGAAGCCTCAGATTCCCTAAACCCCACCCTGCTCTGTGCCAGGCATTGTTCTAGGCATGAGGGGCACCGTGGTAAGACCCACCTTCCTGCCCTCACGGGGCTCCCGGTCTGGCAGGGGACAGACGAGGCACAGGTACGCATCGACTCACTGCAGATCGCTGGAGGCTCTGGGCAGGACGGGACCAGGGCGCCAGGGCTCGTGACAACACCGGCACCTCCTCCGGGTACGGGGAAGGAAGGTCTCTCTAAGAAGCAGTCATTGAAGCCGAGACCTGAACACGGGCTTGGGGACAGGACTGGAGATGGCCCTCCCAGCCACGCCCACTATGGCCCGTAAGTTCTGTGTTGTTGTCACCCATGATTTGCACATCAGGAAGGTGAGGCTCCAGGAGATGCGAGGACGCACCAGGGGCAGGTTTAAAACCGGAATGATGGACACCTTCCCCCCTGGGGGCACCTGTCTCTTTTTTCTGAATGGTAAAGAGGGTCTGGGAGGCTGGGCTTGCCGATGTCGGCTGACCCTTCTTTGAGCTGGATGTCCAGTCCCAATATAAAGAAATGAGCACCTACTACATGCTCGAGGAAGGTCTAGACTCCTTTCTCAAGGTTCTTGGAAGACAAGCCCAGGCATGACCCAGTGCCCAGACGTGGCCGTGGTAGGGAAGATAATTGTGGTCAGTGTCCTTGGACAAAGTGTTCTGACGTGAGTTGGACCAGCAAGGCAAGGCCATCTGGCCAGGCAGAACAGACGGGTCGGGATTCCCACCAGGCGTGAGCTCGGGGAGGAGGCTGCCAGACCTTTCCGTGACCTGCCACCATACTAGAGAGCAGAGGCACGGGTCGGACGCCCTGTAGCCATCCTTCGGTTGATGTTTTCTGCGTGTTGAGTGCGCGGGTCCTCCATACTGCACAGAGTCCTGGGTGAACATGCAGAGATGGGAGAGCCACGGTCTCAGCTCTCAGCCATCTCCCTGAAGAGGGATGCTCAAGCTTATGAAACAACCAGAGGACCCGAGCCCCCAGCTGCCAGGCAGCACACAGAAGCCACATGGCATGCGGCTGAGGCTGTGAGGGAGGGCTTCCTGGAGGAGGTGGGGAGAGAGCCAGAATGGCAGAGGGATGATGGCAGGGTAGACACTTTAGACAGGCCATCTGCAAGAGCACAGAGTAGGCTAGCGGGGGAAGGGACCGTGAGAGCACAGGGGATGGAGCTTGGGAGGCCAGAACTTCTGCCCAGTCAGGGAAGAGTGACTCACTGAAGGTTCTTGAGTGAGGGAGTCACAGAGTGAAAGCAACACTTCCTAAATGAGCCTGGCGATTCTCGCTCACAAGGGACACCTTCCGATCTTTAGACCGCTCTGTAGACATTATTTTATTCAATGCTGACAACCACCCAGTGAGGGACAAAGTCACCACTGACTTTTGTAGCTCGGGGAGAGGACGGGAGACGTTTAAATGAGTCGCCCCAGAACACACTGCTCTGCGGAAGGGGACACAGGATCACGGAAGGGGTGTGGCTTTTTAAATGAACCCCTTTGAGCCTCCGGGTCTCCTTTTTAAAAATAAGAATAAGCCTGACCTATGGTGGCACAGTGGATAAAGCATCAACCTGGAAATACTGAGGTCGCCAGTTTGAAACTCAGGGCCTGCCTGGTCAAGGCACATATGGGAGTTGATGCTTCCTGCTCCTTCCCCCCTTTCTCTCTTTCTTTCTCTCTGTCCTCTGTCTCTAAAATGAATGGATGGATGGATGGATGGATAGCTGGCTGGCTGGCTCCTGGCACAAGAGATGTCCTACAAATATGCTTTCTTCCTCTTTTTCTACTGACCCCAACCAGGCCCAGAACAAACCAAGACATGGACCCACCTTCCCTCTCTCTCTCCATGGTGCTCGTGAGGCTCTAGAGGGAAGAGACTTCACCCCTGTGACCACACAGACCATGCAGCGTGAATGCCACTTTCAGCCAGGCCAGGGCCCCGTCCCCAGATGCGCGAGGGGTCGAGCCACTGAAGGCGCTTGGCCAAGCTGCACGGCCCGTAAGAGCCGGCCACCGTGGGAGAGAATGGCTGAGCCACGGACCGACAGACGGCAGGTGAGGCTGGACGGCACAGACTCGTTCTTTCTGGGGGTGGCAGGCCCGGATTCATTTTTCATTTGTTTTTTAAACAGACAGGATTTACAAGAACAGCTTAGCAATTTCACCCTTACTTATTATCATTTGACATAAAAAACCATTGCTGATCCCAGGAAAGCTCCCTATTCTTTTCGGAACATCTTCCTATGCATCGCTGGACTTGATCTGGGTCCTTGGGAGGGAGACGGGCCGGCTTTACTGTTCCCTTTGAACGGACGGAAAATCCATGGCTTAAGGTGGGGGAGAGGGGCCCCAGGAGCCCGGCGTCCTGCCTGTGGTGGCCCCCCTGCCCACCCGTGTGCTCTAGTCTGAGTCCAGACCCATCTACAGAGAGGCGGGGTTCTGACATCTCAAGTGCCCCTGTCCCCTCAGCTACTGAACCATCAGACGCCCACAGGAGGCTTGTGCCACTGATGGGTACGTTGGATGGGCGTGGCAGCCTTGCAAAGTGGCATCTACCCGGGGACGTTCTGCAGACAGGCTGAATTCACGTGAGAGGCAGACAGGGGTCCCTCAGCCTCCACCCGCCCCGGGAGCCATTCATGCTGCCCTGACCACCCCTTCCAACCCTGTCAACCTGCGACCCCCTAATAACACAGAAGTCTCACTGGGAGCCAGGACTCCTAAGGCCAGCGCTGGGCCCAGCCTCTAACTTCAGCTGCAGGCCTTGACCGGTCAGTTCACGTGGGCTGCTGACCCAGGTGGTGACCAGCTCCAGAACAGCAGACCAGCTCGGGGCAGCACAGAGGGGCTGCGGCCAAGATCAGCAGACGGGGACTGACCAGCAACCGTGAGGGGCTCTGGGTACTCAGGAGCCGCAGGCACCTGGCTGACAGAGCCCCGCCTCCACCCGGCTTCTGTTCCAGAGAAGGCACAGGAAAGCAAACATGGGCACGGAGAAGAAAGAGGGGAGGGCTAGGTTGCCAGAAGAATCACCAGGATGAGACATGGTTCCTGTTTCAAGTAGAACTGTCATAAGCTCTGTTGAGAAGTGGACATTTGAGCAAAGATGTGAGGGAATGGGGGAGTTAGCATGTAGATATCAGGAGGACAGGATTGCTGCCAACGAGACAGCCAGAGCAAAGGCCCTGGGGCACAGGGAGGAGGCCGGGAGGCTGAGCAGACAGTGAGAGTGGGGAGGGGGGCACAGATGGAGATGAAGTTTGGTGGCACATTCCAGCTCTAGTTTAGGTCACTGAGTTTCTTCAAAGCTAACTGTTGGCCACATAGAAAGTCACGCTTTTCTTAAAAGCATCATTGCTTTCTTCAGAAAGGGCTGACTACTCACGCACGCAAGGCGCTGGGACCCACAGAGGGCTGTGGCGGGTACAACACGGTCCCCCTTCATGAGCAGCTGACACTCTCAGTAAGGATCCCACAGAGAGTGAGCGTGCCCAGAGGAGAGACAGGGCCAGGGCTTCGCACACCTGCGTGTTCGGCAAATACTACTCTTTGCCAGGTCAAAGACCTGCTGTCTCCAGATACCCCAGTTAAGCCCAAAATGGGACAGAGATGGGAAGGGTAGTAGGAGAAAAGGGGACTTGGCAAATGAGGAGTAAAATGGACCAAGAGAGACGGACAGAGACAGAGGGAGAGACGGACGGGGAGAGAGAGAAGGAGAGAGTTTGGGGCCAAGACGTCTCTGGCTTGGGTTGTTTCTTGGGTTCCAAACCACCGGCTGGGTGCATGGCGTTGGGATGACTCACCCGTGGGTGGACAGCACAGCTTTCAGTGTGAAGCCACTTTATGGAGGGTCTTAAGACTGCCCCCCAAATGCCCAGGGGCTCACCCAAGAACCCAGGGACAAAAGTGTCCCTGTGGATGAGCCTGAGCCGCCACAGGTGAAGACTCTGACAAGGAGAGGTACCCACATGTCAGACGGAGGTGTGAGCATGAGTCTTCCTCCAGGAGAACGGGAGGAAGAGGCAGGACCGGCCTCAGCGCTGAGTCCCAGACGGGGCTGCACGGCAGGGGCCCCCGTGGCTGCACAGTCTTAGGCCCCCAGCACAAGCCCAGGAAGTTCCTGGGGGGGGTGGACTTAACTGTCTCCGCCACCCCAACTTCCTAGGTTGAAGCCCTACCCCCAGGACCTCGGGATGTAACAGTGGAGTGAAGGCTCTTAGAGAGACGAAGTTAAAATATTGATAAGACTGTTAGGGTGAGCCCCAAGCCAACCTGACTGGTGCCCTTACAAGCAGGGGAGACTGAGGCACGCAGAGAGGCAGTCGAGCCATGTGCACTGAGGGAGGACCCCATGAGGATGCAGCCAGAGGGCAGCCAAGCAGAGAGGCCTCGGGACAAGGGACAAACCGGCCCGCCAGCCTCTCAGCGCTGTGCTGGGCGCGTTCTCACACGTTACCTCATTTCACTGTTAACACAAACCTGAGGCCCCAAAAGGAAGTTCATTGATTTCCCCAAGGTCCCCCCATTAGAACACATGGGGCTCAGGTGGAAGCCCAGGTCCTTGGGTCCCTGTGTTGTACCCCTGGGCCTCCTCCATGGCAGCTTTTAAAGAGCAGGGGTCTTAGGACTGCACGTCACTCCCTCTTTCCGAACTCAGTCAGGTCCTCCCAGAAACACCGTCACCCCTAACCCTTCACGGGGGTTCAGAGTAAGTCCTGTGCTATAGAGGAAAAATATATATATTATATATATACATTGCTCACAAAAAATAGGGGATATTTCAAAATGAATATGAAGCGATTAAAAAAAGAAACATTTGGGTTTTCTTTTATTAAACAAGAACATCAGAAAAGCAAACAAGTCAAAGAAAGTTGTTCGATGAGGCAAATGAGATGTAAAACCAACTTTTATTTCATAGGTGGAAAAGCACTCTGCAAAAGGCTGAAAGTAGTGGAGTATCTGCACATCCCCTGATCGCCTGATTTTTATGATAAGTGTATATAATATACATATACGCACTAAGTCCTAACTCCAGTGGCTTTCTAAAACAAATCCTGCTCTGAGCATGCTGCCCTGTTTCACAGCTCATCAAGAGGCATGGGGAACCCCAGGTACATTCCCAAGGAATCACTGAGGAAGTCTGATCCCTGCTCTCTGGAGGACTGGCTACGTTTTTGTCCTCGGCTGTTTGCTAAGCACAACTCGGTCTGGAGCTCCCCTGGTTAATATCTATTTTTAATGGGATATATTTGTAATGGGGTGTATTTATAACCTCCTCCCCATGGGCGCTGGGTCACAGAGGTATTTTAATAGACTGGCCATGGCAGCAAAGTGACCAGACGCAGGTCGGGCCTAATTGTCCGCAGGGCCTGACCATCTTGACTAACTGGGCTTTAGGAAGAAGCAACTCCACCCCCTGGTGTCTGGTTCCTAGTTCCACAGAGGGGATCAGTCACTCCCAGAGGGACAGCGGGCATTGAGGGGCTTGAGAGGTTCAGTGGACATGGAGAGGAAACATCCAGGGAAACCCTGTGACGTCATTCGCTGGGCAAGTTTGCATCTAATACATGCCACACAGAGATTCACTGGTGGAGGAGACACAGCGCTTTTGGTGAAATTATTGAGCACGACTGGCAGAAGCTGGAAGGAATCTCAGAGACCGTGTGGTCTGGTTCTCTCACATTACAGACAAGGACCCCGAGGCCCAGACAGGGGAAGCGTCTTGTCCAAGGTCAAACCAAGGGTCCCCGGCAGGCTAGGGCTGGGGTCTCGCTGACACCGCACGCCGCAGCTCTGACATCCCAGGCAGAGGGGTCAGACCCTCCCTCACCGAGGGCGTCATGTCCAAGTCGGTTCACCACACATTGCGAGAACCACGCGCACATCTGCAAAGGACCCACACAGAAATAACCAGAACGGACGAGGGAACGGAAAACAGGTTTGTTTTTCAATGAAGCCGCAGCGCTTGCAGCCGGACGTGGGAAGGCGGTCTCTGGCCGCCAGGTGGATAAACGAGTGCAGCGGGCGAACCGAGAAAAAAAACACGCCGAGGGACGTCTCGAGAGGACCTGGTACGGCGACGAGCACCCGCCCGAGCTCGCTGGAGGACCCCTGACCCAGCGCGGGGAACTGTGGCGTGTGGCCCCCTCCGTCTCACCTGCTCTTGTTAGAATTCAGGGACGATTCCAGAGCCCTCTGCAAGACCGCCCGACGGCTCCCATAGCGAGGCGTGCGGCGTGGCCAATCCTATCATTTGCTTGAAATTTCCTCTTCAAACCACTTCTTTGCCCTTGTGTTTTCTTAATTTTCAAAAAGCCTTCGGATGAAACGCCTCTGTAAGGAGCCGACGCAGAATCTGGAACGTTGGGAGTCTTTTTTCTTTCTTTCTTCTTATTTTATTTATTTATTATTTTTTAAAATTCTTGCCAGAGGGGACGTGCTGAGGGATGGGCCTTGGCAGTCACTGCGGGTTCAGGCGAGCCGAAGGCCAAGGATGAGGCGACGTCGGTTGACAGACACCACAGATTTCGACAAGCAGGGTTCTTTCTAGAGGTCAGGGTGGCATGATCAGGCGCAGCTGAACTCTGACCTCGGGGCAAAAGGTCGTCAGCTCTCTGTTATTTACGTAAGTAACCTAAATATAGGTATCCCCTGAGGTGAGGACACATCTAAAAGCCAATGCAGGCAGAGGCTAGAGACGGTGAGTTAGAGATGATACAGGATGGTCCTATAAAGGGGTAGTCACTGTTCTTCCCCCCCTTGCCCATGAGGGCACAGTCACAGCCCACAGCGGCCCTGGTACATTCAGGAAGGGCAATGAGACACCCTTGTGCAGCGAGGAAATGGAAGAACGCCAAACCCCAGGTTAGAAAGGGATCAGTCCTTCCTTCTTCGCAATGGCTCTCAAACTATCTCTTCAAAAAGCAACTCTGCAATGTCCCTAAATACATGTCACTGCCTTGGACCCTTTCTCTCTCTTGTTCCTCCTTTGGGACCAAGCTCAGGGTCCAGTTTACCCTTGAGGTTGAGTAATGGGCAGCCCTCTCCTGGGCCATCTGCCGCCCACAGAACTGCTGTCTCCTCCTCACGCCAGCATTGGACAACAGGCCTGCCCTGAGCCTGGACCTGGTACCCTGCTCAGAATGACTCTGCATAGATGTCCAACACCAGAGCGGCGGTCCCTGTCATCTCAGACAATGGTCACCCACCAAAAGTCAGGACCGAAAGTGTGTGCGTGGTCACGGAGGCGGAGGGGAACGCGTTAGCCTCTCAGGCTTCTGTGAGTCCTTGGCTCTGCTTTAACGTCTCATGTTCAGTGATTTTGGCCACCATTCCGGATATTAGCAAAGCAAAACCCAGGTGCTATCGTCCACTTGATTCAAGGCTCCCCTTGTAAACGGGTTGGGGGGGGGGGGGGGGCTCACAGGAAAATGGTGGTTCCAAGGAGTCGTGACGTTTCATCCATTTCCCTGGACTCTAAGACTCATCCTGAAGCCCAAAAGAGAGCAGACAGTACAGACCTGATGAATTTTCCCTCCTCCCCAGCCCGGGCCATGCGGGGTTACTGTGTACGTCTGCAGCAGAAAAAAAGTTAGGAAAAAAATGACCTGGCCCCCTTCCTCCCTCGCCGTCCCAGCAGAGGGCTCTCCTCTATGAAGGATGGCTGCATCGTCCAGCCCACACGTGCAAATGCACAAAAGCACACACGAGGTCACAGAGTGTCGGGCTAGAAGGTGGCCGGTCGCCGACTCCTTCCCTGAGAGGAGACAGAGCCACTTCAAAGAGATTCTAGAGGATGACCCCACAACCTCCAACAATTTACCTTTCTGTGTGCTCCCTAGAATCTTCACAAAGCCGGCTCCTTGGGGATAAGGATTCTGTCGTTACCTTGGGATCCCTGCCACCTCACCCTGTGCCTGCACACAGTGGACATGCCCACCCCCAAATAAATAAATATGGTTTTGAATGAATGAAGAGCTCTCCCTTATTTTGGAAACCCTCCCTGGCTATGGGAAAGGCCACTTCCCAAATTTCTTCAGCAGCACCTCCCCCTGGCCCCCACCCCGGTACCCAACTCACACCTGTGCACCTAGAAAACAATGAGAAGAGAAATTTCCAAAATATTAGGATTCTATGTGGCTAATTTAGTGTCAAACCCAAATTATTCTTCCTTTGTGTCATTTGTCCACACTAAGGTTAGGCTTCCCTTTGTTGGGGTTTTAACAAGTTAAAAGCATTATTCAAAATGTTCAAACCAGGTTCAATTCCCGGTCAGGGCACACAGGAGAGGTGACCATCTGCTTCTCTTACCCCCCCTCTCTTTTATTCTCTCTCTCTCTCTCTCTCTCTCTCTCTCTCTCTCTTCCCCTCCCGCAGCCATGGCTTAATTGATTCAAGCACATTGACCCCGGGTGCTGAGGATGACTCCATAGAGCCTCTGCCTCAGGAGCTAAAAATAGCTTGGTTGTGAGCATGGCCCCAGATGGGCAGAGCATCAGCCCCAGATGGGGGTTACCAGGTGGCTTCTGGTCTGGGTGCATGCAGGAGTCTGTCTCTATATTACACTCTCATTTAAAAAAAAAAGTTTTCAAGAACTGGGTTCAAGGCAGTGACTGGATCACCAAGGCTATGACAGTTTCTAGGGGAGATGTTTGTCATGTTTAGTAGCTGAGTCTACCGTGGGCCCTTGGATCCTCTCCGTTGCTCCTCTCATGGCAAGAAGCAGCCTCTGATATCCTAGGACAGTGCCTGGCCCTGGGTAGCCATTAAGGATTTCTTGATCTCATGGAACAAGTGAGTCTCTGAATGAGAGCAGGACACCCTTACACTCTCTAGGCTGCTGCTGGGAGCTCCAGCCCTGGTAAGCCCCCTGGGCTGAGTCCCAAGAGACTCAGACAGGAGCTGTTCAACCATCCAATTACCAGCTTTCCACACCAGCGTCAGGGGTTCTGTGCCATCTTCCACCCCCGCTTATCCGGTCCCAAAACACAGGCTCAGTCCCTTGTATCTCCGCGCCCCCATTCCCAGTTCCTGTGTCACTGAGCACCCTGGGCTGCATCAGACAGGAACTTAACTAGAATCACCTTCTACAGAAAGGGTCCCTGCAGGACTGGCTGCATCCTTCTTGCGGTCACTGCTCCCAATAGAGCCCATCTGACCTCCCCCCAGGCTCAGAAAGGCTGATGGCTCCCAGGTTCCTAGCCCAGCCTTGGAAGACTGCACTCTTCCCTGGTGGTTTCCCTAAGCCCCACCCACATCATGACAGACAGTGCCTTGGTTCAATCCTGCTCGGGCACCCAGTTTGACGTGATGGGACCATCTCTTTTCTGCCAGGACCCAGCCTCACCCATCCATCTTGGACTCCTTTCTGACCCACAGTAAACAACCCAACAAAAAGCTCTCCGGAGGTTGTGTCTGTGACAGGTTCCTTGCATGGAGTATAGTAGTTGCTCCATAAATCATTTAATCCTATCGTCAATAACAAAACTAACCTGCATCTCTTCCAGCGACTGGTCCATGGATCGTGTTCCCTGAATTTTGAAAAGTTTGGGTGTGAGTATGCAAGATCTTGAGGAACGAGAATTTCATTTTACGTTGACGAGTAATCTCTCTGTTACTAGAACTAACCTTCTCAGCCTTGGCTACATAACAAGAAGTACTCAGCCTGTGGTGCCTTTATGGGAATCCCTGGGTCACCCCCACACCCCCCGATCTAATCTGATCAGTCTAGAGTGGACCTCAGCCACCAGTTTGCTTTACATTGATAGCAAAACCACCGTGAAGAGAAGCAACATCACATGATGTGGTGGCAGGCAGGGGCTGGATGAGAATCCAGTCTTGGCACAATATCATGAGCTACATGGTTTGAGCAAGAAACTGATTCTTCCCCCGCCCCCACCACCACCAGGCTTCGGTCTCTCCACATGTTAAAGATGGTTTGATGCATCCTGACATGGTCTACACAACAGAACACCTGGGGAGGCGCTGGATCACCTCCCCCACATCCAAGCAGGCCCCTCCTGTCCTGTTTTCATTGATCTGGAATAGGACCCAGGCATCAGCATTTCTGTCATGTCCCCAAGTGGCCCGATGCAAGACTGAGTTGGCAGCCCCTGTGATGGGTGCCCCTGGTGCTCCTTCAGCTCCAGCCTTCCCGCGGGATCCAGGCGCCCAGCTTCACGAATATCTGAGCGATCGGGAGGTAATCATATATAATTATATATATTTTAGGAAAGTCCTCATGGATGGGTCCATCCCAGAAGCACACACAGACTAGGCCTCATGAAAGGGCTGCCATTTCTCTTTAAAAATAAAAATTAAGAAAAATAAATAGTCCTATCAGTTGAGCAAAAAAATATCTAAAGCAGCTTTAGAAATAGATTCCTCTGTGTGATGGGCCTCTGCTGCTCTCCACTGGCCTGAGAAGGGGCCCAGTGTCTCCCCAAACCCCCCACAGCCTCTGCCAGGCAAGGGGAGGCGGGGTTTTCAGTTGTCAATCAGGCCTCTTGGCTCCACTCCCGCCTTTTCCAGTTCCCTTAGGCATCTGGGCTGTGGGCCCACATGCGTTTCCCCAGCTGGCCTTAAAGGGCTGATTGCTATTTCCACTTAAATTTTGTGGCCACGTGGCCCTGCCCAAGCCCAGACTCTCCTGTGCCAGCTAAAAGCCCCAGGGCTAGAGCGACCCCAGCCAAGTTCTGTCAAGGTGGACCAAGACATCTCAGCCCAGTACCATCATGTGCTCTCCCAGCCGGACAGCCATGGAAAGCCGTCCGTCCATCCGTCCAGAAGCCCACCACGGCCCAGTTCCGGGTTCCCACAGTGGTGGTGGGGGGGGGACAGACCAAAGGGAGGGAAACAATCCAAAGAAGCACCAATTCAAGGCCAGACTCAACAAGCAAGTCGTTACATCGCCATTCTGAGCCAAGCCGCACTTCTGGACCCCGATCCACAACAAATTGAAACCAGGACAAAGGTAGTTAGGTCTAGACACTCCTCCGGTCAGCCGACGTCCAGGGCTGTCACTGAAATCATCCAGGTCATTGCTTCGACCTGCACCTCTTTTTGGCTCTGGAGACAGAGCTTCTCTTCATGAAAACGTATAAACGAATACGTTCCCCGCTGAGGCTGGGGTGACCAAGGAGAACCCCCCGCTAGCAAGAAGCTCGAGGGATTTAGGCAGGTTTTAGTGGGTAAACTTTAGAGCCCAGAGAACTATTTTTCAACTTGCTCCAACTTGGTAAAACTACAGTTTCCGCCAAGGTTTTTCTGAGTGTGCGAGAGAGGGAAGAGGCCCACCCAGGCTTTTACTTGGCGTCCGCTCGGAACCTCTGCTTGCCCACACACTCCCCGTTTTCAAGATAAAAAATAAAATACAATCCTGCTTAATAAGGACCTCTCTGGAGCTTTGTCATTACTCACCATTCAACTGGCCTAGAGCCTTCACACCAGAAGCAGAAACAAGATAAGGCAGAGCAGATGTCTGGGGAAAGGTCAGGGACAGGTTTGAACATGTCCCACTTAGCAGGTCAGCCAGTGTCCCCGCTCCAACGCCAGCTGTCACCCATTGTCTCCTGGCCCTGGTCCCATCCCTGCCCTGCTCAGGGAAAACGCCCAAAGGAATCTCCGACCCTGCAGAGCCATGAGTCAATATGACTTCCAGGATAGTCACCCCACACCCCGCGTCCCACCCACCTCGTATGTAACACAGGACATCACGCCCTGTACAGGTGCCGAGGCCAGGAATAGCATTGGATCACGCTTGGGGAACATGGGGTGGTGCGTCTACAAACTGGATTAGAGAGCTGGATGGCGGTCAACACTGTGCCCCGGGCACTATTGTGAGTGCCCAGCTCGCGGGTGACAAGCATGGGCTCTGACGTGAGGCCAGCCTCTCTCACAGCGGGACCATGAGCAACTCACAGCACATTCCAGCCCTCGGTGTCTTCCTCTGTGAAGTGGGCCAAGTCCACTTCCTCTATAGCCTGACTGTGAGGATGTGGGCAAGGCGTACGCCGAAACCAAGGAGTTTTCTCCAGAAACGTGCCATCTGATGAGCCATTCTAGTCGCCTAGATGGTGTCGCGGTGGGAAATAGACTCTGTCCCTCCGGTAGACCATTTCTGAGCCTCCTCTTGGGAACTGGCCCAGTATTTCCCCGAGCAATCTTTGCACCTCAAATTGCACACCCAACAGTGGCCAAGACATGGAAACAACCAAAAAGCCCTTCAATAGAAGACTGGATAAAGAAGATGTGGCACATATACACTATGGAATACTACTCAGCCATAAGAAACGATGACATCAGATCATTTACAGCAAAATGGTGGGATCTTGATAACATTATAAGGAGTGAAATAAGTAAATCAGAAAAAAACAAGAACTACATGATTCCATACATTGGTGGAACATAAAAATGAGACTAAGAGACATGGACAAGAGTGTGGTGGTTACCAGGGGTGGGGGGAGGGAGGACAGGGGGAGAGTTAGGGGGAGGGGGAGGGGCACAGAGAACTAGATAGAGGGTGGCGAAGGACAATCTGACTTTGGGCGAGGGGTATGCAACATAATTTAATGACAAAATAACCTAGACATGTTTTCTTTGAATATATGTACCCTGATTTATTAATGTCATCCCATTACCATTAATAAAAATTTATTTAAAAAAAAAAAAAAAATTGCACACCCAAAGCAGGGGTGCGGGACAGCACAGAGGCCGCAGGGGAAACGAGGAAGGCCCTTGGGGAGCAGCAGGACAGACAGCCTCCAGTCGCACCTCTGCCCGGTTTGTGCCGGCCAGGGCGAGGCCAGTGCCTCTGCCAAGCATCCAAGCTAAGGGTGTTTTCAAAGACAAGCCATTTTGTAACTTTTTGTTCGGATACAAGCTAAAAGCAGCACTGGTTGAAGGAAATAGACACGTGTTTTTCAGGGGGCTGCCTCGGGAGTTACACTGAACTTGTGCCTAGCATGTCCAATCTTGGTCCAGGAGCACCTCCGACGGTGTCAGGACGGATCGAGAATGGCTGAAGTCCAGGATGTCAGAGCTTTGTAAAAACATTCTCTGAATGACACATCGGAGCCTCTGAAGGTCCTTCTACCCAGACAGAAGAAAGATGAAGTCTAGTTTCTGACCAGATTCTCCGCTGTCTTCCTTAAGTAACATGGGGATAGTGAGCTCACTTTCCTTGAGAACTGAGATGGGAAGAAATGAGGGTTGTGGAGCATGGAGCGGAGTTCCCGGCACAGAGGAAATGCTTCCACTCCAAGGTCAGCTGTTGTACCGGTTGTGGCTTTGTAGCTACTGTTCAGTCATTCAACAGACTGTGAGCCACACCTGGACCAGATGCAGTGACTTCATAAAAAGATACAGCAGAGAGGTCCAGTCCCTCAGAACACTCAGAGACTTAGGGGACGAACGGACATGTGAATGTTCTCATGCAAAGTGGCAACTTCTCTGCCTAAGGTCTGGACAGAGTGAGACAGGCACCCAGAGCGGAGCCAAGGAAGGCTTCTTAGAGGAGGCAATCTTTTAGATGGGTTTTCAGGACTGAGTAGGAGTTTGCCTGACCAACGGAAGGGGTATACAAAGAACAGCCTAAAAAAAGAAAAAAAGAAAAGAATAGCCTGAGTTGATGAGACAGTGTTATGGAATTGTGTTCCTCTTCCCGTCCTTACGTTGAAGACCCACCGCCCAGTGCAATCGTGCGGTCATTTGCTGATTAACAACCCAGAGACATTCTGAGAAATGCCTCGTTGGGCGATTTCATGGTGTAGGAACACCATCCAGGGCTCTTGTGCACACACACCTGTATGGTTCAGCCCAGGACACACCCAGGTCACTGCTCCTGGGCTACAAGCATGTTCCTGTACCAAACACCACGGGAGTAACTCAAGCACAAGAGAACGTGACAGCCACAAGAGACTCGGAAAACTCAAGCCGGATGCAGCTGCTGCCGGAGTCACCGGCGCTCTGCCTTACAGCAAATCTCTCTTACATGTGGAAAACGTATGCTCTAAGATGATGACGGAAAGTCCAGGATCGTAAACACTAGAACCAGTCACACCATCGTTTCTCTGACCAGGTGTTCTAGGCTGTACATCTTGCACATGCTAAGCTTCTATACGCCTGGCTGGGAAGTAGGTCTGTTGACCCCAGGTGGCGCCGTAAACACGGTGGGGGTCACATATTGGCTAAGATGCTAAGGTCACCGGGCTCAGTATGCTTTCTGAGAGGTGAGGGAGTACCTCCTTTCTGCCTGTGTCTAGAGGTGTCACCGTTCATTCATTCTTCCATCTCCTTTCTGCTGAGCGTGTGCTTGTTCACATAGTACCACACTGTGTCTTACAGGTGAAGGAGGGTGAGGGTTTGGACCAGTGTGGCAGCCGTGAAAGTGAAACATGGAAATGAGGGGCAGGATTCAAAACAGGTCCCCAAAGTGCAACCATCAGGATGTGTGAGTGATGGAACCTGGAGGCGGGGAAGGGAGAAAGTGGTTGAGGATGACTTCGAGGTTTCTGACCCAAGGGACTGCATAGACGGTAACCCAGCAATCAAAAGCAAGACCAGAAGAAGGTCTAGTTGGAGCAGGAGATAGTGAGTCCACCCTGGGATGGGTTAGGGCAGCTACTGCTGAGCCAGCAGTAGAGATGGCGCAAGAAAGTTTGGACACGGCTGGGGCGTCGCAGTGACGCTTGGGAGCCGGCAGTCTAGACGTGGTGACTAAGGTCACAGGCGTAGGGAAGACTAGCCAGAGAAGAGAGCGTGACAAGGGAGGGTGCCCTCGGAAATGTCACATTTCGGGGACAAGCAGAGGAGCCTGGCCAGGGGCTGTGAAGACTTGAGGAGAGGTGGAAGGGACCAGCAAACGAGTGGTTGCCTGGAAACCGAAGGAAAAACAGGTGATGGACAGCCCTCGCAGCCAGCTGCAGCAGAGAGGACACCCGGGAGGAGGACGACACAGATCGCCAGGCTGGGGCACAGACCAGAATGTGACCAGACAGCAGCAAGGGAGCTGGACCCGGTCTCCGGCATCCCTCCGCCAGGGTTAACGCCAACCTCAACGCTCAGGTGCGGCCAGTCTGCCTGTCTGCCCGGGGCAGTCAGAGGTTCCAGCTGCATGTTCGGAAAGTTAAAAGAGCACGGTGAGCCCTGGCCGGTTGGCTCAGCGGTAGAGCGTCGGCCTAGCGTGCGGAGGACCCGGGTTCGATTCCCGGCCAGGGCACATAGGAGAAGCGCCCATTTGCTTCTCCACCCCTCCGCCGCGCTTTCCTCTCTGTCTCTCTCTTCCCCTCCCGCAGCCAAGGCTCCATTGGAGCAAAGATGGCCCGGGCGCTGGGCATGGCTCTGTGGCCTCTGCCTCAGGCGCTAGAGTGGCTCTGGTCGCAATATGGCGATGCCCAGGATGGGCAGGGCATCGCCCCCTGGGGGGCAGAGCACCGCCCCTGGTGGGCGTGCCGGGTGGATCCCGGTCGGGTGCATGCGGGAGTCTGTCTGACTGTCACTCCCTGTATCCAGCTTCAGAAAAATGAAAAAGAAAAAAGAAAAAAAAAAAAAAAGAAAAAAAAAAAAAAAGAGCACGGTGAGGGGGACAAGGGCAGGCAGGCTGGCCCTTGATGTTGACACCTTTGTCTAAAGGTGCTCCTGCAGCCCAAAGGCTAGCTCGAGAGAGCCACAGAAACTAAACAAAAGCAACCATTTTAAAATACTTTTTCCATTGATTTGAGTGAGAGAGAAGCATCAACTCATTGTTCCATTTAGTTGTTCCATTTATTTGAGCACTCGTTGATTGCTTCTCGTTCGTGCCCCAACCGGGGGTCGAACCTGCAACCTCAGCAGCCAGGACGGTACTTTATCCCCTGAGCCACCCAGCCACGGCCAAAGCAATCTTCAAAAAAAAATTATTCCTTTCTATAGCCAAGAGAAAAGGAGAGAGAAAGAAAAAGCAATTCTGCCGCAGTGGAGTTCTCTGGCTGCCAACCCCTGAGCCCGGGCTGGAGAAGGACTGGGTCTTATTAAACATCCACAGCACCGGAGGGAAGACTGGAGCAAGCTTTCCAAGGTTCCCATCTCACTTCCAAACCCAAATGGCTCACAATTGACCTCGGAACTACAGAACTTCATCCCTTCCAGATGAAGGATGAAGACAGAGTCGGGACAGCGTTCTGAACGGGAACCATCACATTCCTGGGAGGCCTCTCTGTTTTTCCTGCAGGCTCATGCTCCTAGAGCTCCTAGAAGACCCAGGAAGCCATGAGCCGGCCCTCCCTCCCGTCTGGGCACTTCAGCTTGGGGAGAAACCATGTGACCCGAAGTCAGACCTTTGACCTTTGTCTGGGTGCCACCCGTGGTTGACTTGCACCACATCTTGCTGGCATTGCCCAGGTGTCCCCTCAGTCCCGGTTCCCAGAGCAGGTCCGTCCCCGGGTCAGTGTGATTACCCAGCATCCCCAGCTGTTCCCACCGGCCCACTGCACTTCATGACTCATGTGGCAGAAGGACCCAGGGCATCCCCTTGGGGAGACAGCTCCCAGGGCTCCCCACCTCACTTCCTTTAGGCTGAGAAGCCCCATCATAAAATTTGCCCTGACTGGGGGCTTCAACCTGCTGCCATCAGAACCCTTTCTTCTTGGCAGGACAGCAGCTCTGTCCCCTGAGAGAAATCCACTATTTCCCACGTCCCAGAGGCTTTCAAAGGGGGTTGGGGGAGGAGCGAGAAGCCCCACACACACACACATAGCCCAGGGCACCACGTGGTTCTCTGCTGTGCCACTGCCATTGGCCAACAGCTCGTGCTGGCTGAGCTCCATCCCCCCCTTCCCCAGCCTCCTCAGCTTCCTCACAGTGATGCTGCACTTCCCAGGTCCTCTACCTCCCCATCCCCCACCTGGTCTTCCCTACCGTTGTCAGAGCAACAGGCTGATTCACGGGGAAGTTCAAGAGGAGGAGGTGGGGAGGTGGGAGGCACGGGCCAGGAAAGGAACACACCATCGAGATGAAAGAACCCGGGATGGCCAACCGGCCAACCGTGTCCCCACGCAGGGCAAGGCGGCACGGTCCTGCACTCCACCTGTGGGGCCGAGGCCTGGGCTTCAGGATTTGGTGTCTGTGGCCTCAGAAGTGTCTCAGGCCTGGCCCAGGAGCCAGAGAGAGCAGAGGTGCTAGAATCTCAGGCTCGTCTCTCCAGAACACGGCTGGCATGTCGTTGATGACCTCCGCACATGCGTCCAAAGATCCAAATTCGCTCCCAAGACCTTGACCTCGCCAGCTCTGGTTGTGTCCCCTCCTTATTTAGTGACCCCACTGAGAACAGGACAGGAGCCCACCAGCACCCCCTTGGGCTGCTAAGGCAATGCGTGGACCCCGTGAGCACCAGCTCTTTCCAATTCCGACCATTCCCTCCCCCAACAAATCACTTTTTTTTTCTCCTGATCATGCCAGGAACTACTTTCGCATGATCGAGCCATACAGCCGTACCCACGAGCCAGCTTGGCTGGTGGGGCTGCCAAGTGGAAAGCCGAATTGATCTGGTGTTTTTCATTCTACTGACAACAGTTTAATTCAGTCAAGCTGCAATTCATCTTGGGCACGTTTCAAGCCTGGGAGGAGGAGGGATCACGCCAGTGACTCTCTCAACTGGAAACCCGGTCCTGAGGCTGTGCTGATGAGTGTGTCTGTAGCGACTTTGGGGACGTCAATCCACTTAAACGTTGCCACAGTGACACTCCCCCCCCCCAAAAAAAAACAAAACTTCGGAGGAAGGTTATATAACATCAAATAGCCATTTGGTTCTGTCTGGACTCGTTTCCCGAATGTACAATTTTAGAACATCGAATGAAGCTAGAATTTTTTTTTTTTATTTGAAGTCCATTTTAGATTATTTTACTCTGAAGATTTTGGTCGACTTTCACAATACCCTGTGCTCCCGTAGACACTTAGGGTTTTTCTCCCAGAAAAGCAACAGAGAATCAGGTCTCTCTGTCCCGCAGGTCAGGGACTGGTCTTACCAACACTAACAGAGAGAACTAAGGCTTCCATAATTCAAGGCTATCGCCAGGACTGCACAAATGACCAGTGTCACTGGGGCTCTACCTCTGCTCTGCTCTGCCCCAGATCCTCAGAGAAGGCCACCTCGCAGAGTCACAGGGTTCTTACAGAAGGAAAGGGGACAGAGAGAGCAAGACTCTCCCACTCTCCCACAAGTGCACGTTTTATAATAACGATGGCTAACTACTCTAAGTTGAATCCTTGTAACAGCTTGATGATGATGTTGGTAACAATAATTCTCTCCAAATGATGGACACATAGGTAAGTTAAAGCACAGAGAGGTTAAGCAATTTGCCCAGAGGCACACAGCTCATCCAGGGGTAGTGCTGGGAAGCCAGCAAACAAAGTCTGACTCCAGAGTTCACGTTCTTTGCCACCCTTTCCCGCAACACCCAGACCCAAGCACGAAGGATCATCTGGAGGGCTTGTTAAAATACAGGTTGCTGGGCCAAAGGCCCATAGTTTCCAATTTAGTCGCTCTGGGTGGGGATGGGGCCTGAGGACATACATTCGAGCACATTCCTGATGACGGTGAGGCTGCCCACCTCCCAGGGAGAATCGATGGTCTATGCTCCGGCCTCTGGAGAAAACTGCTACCCCCCTTGCTTCTTCCCCACACACTCCTCCAATCCAGAAAAAAGCTCAGTGAAAGCATCAGTGACATGAGTAATCTCGTGAGAGCCATCAACCTGCCAGTCTCTTAAGAGAGCTCCACGGTTTCTCAGATAGCTCTGGGGAAACGGGGGCGGGGCGGGGGGACAGAGTCACAGCCTTCTCAGAGGAGCCCCTCAGAGCCCGGGAGAGATTACCCAATGGCCTTGAACCCTCTTCTTCCTTCCAGCTATACCTCTTTTGTTGCTAACACGCGGTTTCTAAGCAAATGAGTAGCATTAAGCAAAAATAAATCCCGCCTGTGTGTTCACACTTCCCCAGTAAATGTCTGTAAAGTGAGTCGACCTCCTCAAGTTGATGGACAAGCTCCCCCATGTCCCATCCCCTTTGGTGTCCCCTCCAGAGTACAGATGACAACAGAACACGCAGATCAGGTAAAACCCAGGAGGTTCTGAAAGGAGAAGTCGGGGTAATGTTGGCACATAGACACGCAAACCGGAAGGCAAAGAGGTAAACCCCGTGGGCACTGAGACCCACAGGGTCAGAGGGGCTCTCTGTCTGACCACTCCCCCCCACCCCAAGATTCGAAAGGTACTTCCGCCATGGCCCACATTGTTCTCCGCAACCGCCCCACGTGAATACAAAACTGGGTCGCAGAGTATTCAGGAGGGGGTCCCAGGAAGGACACCGGCCAAGTCCCTCTACAAAATATGGACCCTACAGGGTCTCCCAGGTCAAGGCCCTCTGCTGAGGCCCTCAGTCTCCGGCTGAGGACGCTAGTGTCTTGCAAAGGGTTTGTTACTAGCGAGAGCCATGTGCACATGCCTTACTGATTTACATACCGGTCCTTCTTATCTATAGAAATAAGAAGAGAATTGTGTTCCCCACCCACCCCACCCCTGTGATGACTCCTCTCTCACTCCCTGGGACTTCAGTGTGTTTCTTGAATTAGAAAGAGAGACAGTGTGAACAGCATGGGGTCTGGGAACGGCACATAATCTGAGCATTGCCCGTGAGCGTGTGGCAGACGACATGCGGAGACATGGTCAGTCACGGGAAAAGGGTGAGAAACCACTGCGGCAGCCAAGTGAGCCACCTGGAGATAACCCAGGTCACGGACCTGCTGTTGAAGGCCTGGGATGTAGTTCAGAGAGGGAGGCCCTCTGCTCACAGTGACAAACAGTAGAATCCAACACATTGTAGGTGGCTTTCCATAACCCTGAGCTAATGACGCATCTTGAGGTGGATCAGAAGAAGAGTCTTTCTCCCTAAAAGAGCTCAAATTCATAATTTGGTTTCACTTAGTTGGAATTTTTATATATATTTATATATATATATTTTATATATATATAAAACAGTAGTAGTCAGATGTTGATTGTGCCAAAATAGAGAGCTACTTAATCCAATTCCTTTTTTAAAAAAAATGACTCATGGGTGATTTATGCATTAATAACTAGTGGGGGGTGGCGCCCAGCAATCCCCGCCCCCTCAGGGGCACATTGCCTCATCTGTTCCCGCCCTGTCCCAGAGTTTCTCAGGGTGGTCCATTAAACATGGCAAGAGTGATGAGGTGTAACCTCCCACGCTTGGTCAGGGAAGACACCCCTGCTTCTGCTTTGCCTTCCCAGGTCTTGTTCTAGGAGAAGCAGCTGATACGCTGTGAAGAGGACAGCTGTTAAACAGCCCTAGGGAGGGCTCTACTCAACAAGCAATTGAGGCCCCAACCTTCTAGCCATGAGAGGCGCCATGTTGGATGTAGGTCTTCAAGCCTTCAGATGATGGATGAAGACTCATGACATCCTGAGCCGGAACCACTCAGCTAACCCATTTCCAGAAAATGTGCAGATAATAAATGCACTGTCTAGACAATAACTGTGTATTGTCATTTTAAGCCACTAAGTTTGGGGGTGATTAGCTAGGTCGCCATAGATAACAATGATCTAACTGATGTGCGAATCACAAATTACTCTTTTGTCATTCACTCCAACCAGACACTCAAGGAATCCTTATTTTCCAAAACTTCAAAAATATTGAATAAAAGACATATTGCTAATTTCCCATAAGGAGTCCAAATGAGTTTTGGGTTTCATTGTACATATGTGCATCTGTTTCTTATTTTGACCAACTGGTAATATTATTTATTTGGCATTAGAGTCTGTTCTCCATTGGTGGCCCCTCAGAAACAAGTCTTCTGAAATAGGGTCTGTTGTATGTTTGTGTATATTTTATGATGAGGTCTAGGCGGTGATTTGGGGTGTGACTTAGTTATTTGTGCTGATTTAAAAAGCCACAAAGTGATGTGCCTTTGATTAAACAAAAAAATTACCATATCAAAATAATTTATTTTCCTCCCCTGGATATGGCAAAAAGTATTCACAGTCCCAAGGGAGAAGGGGTCCACAGAGGCGATCTCTGAGAGTTCCACCTTTAAAATGGATCAAAAGGTTTCAGAATGATTCTGCCTTTTTGGTAAAAAAAAAAAAAAAAAAAAAAAAGTCAGGAAACAATAACAAAAAAAACCTTAAAACCCCACAATTCTCCCTCAGCACAGGGAAGGTGAGAACCAGAAGTATTGTGCAAAGAGAACTGTTCCGCTCTGGACAATGTACCAGCCTGAAAGACCACAGGCTCCATCTGCTAGACCTCCATGACTCAGTCAGGTCCGTGTGTTCTGAGGACGTCTCACATGGCCGCGTCTGGGAGCCAACAGGAGAAGCATATTCCCAAAGCAACACTAGCCCTGTTTAGATTGTTGCCATCCTGAATTATAGGTCCCCTTTTAATTAGTGCAAATCATCCAAAGCTAGCAATATTTGCAAGAGTCTTAGCCATGATTTATTCTCCTCAAGAGAGAATGATACCCATTGACGATTGCAGAGAAGGAAAGCAATCAGTCTCACCAAGAGATTTTTACCAAAGCTGGAACCTTGAGGCCCTTAAAAATAATGGGATATTTTCCAAGTATTGCAGCATGCTCCCCCCCCTTCCCGCAAGTACATCCTGTTTGAGGACCAGGGGAAGGTGGTCAACATCAGTGCTCCCGAACTGCCATCACATGTCATCTCAGAATGGGGGAGGGCTGGAAAAGTCCCCAGAGGCGCCTCAAAGACACACCAGGCAGGTATGCCTGGTTGCTAGGGTTACCAGGCTGCTTAGAGGTCTAGCCACCTCTCTGAACCAGGAAATCCTAACCTGACGTTCAGGTGCTCAAACTCAATATTCATCCCAAGAGCTGGGAGTGCAGTAACTGCCCCATCATCCCACCCATCACAATGCCAGCAGCCAAGTTAGGGGTCCCCAGGGCCATGAGGGGACCATGCACGAAGAGCCACTGTGTGAATATCTGTTAAGACCGAAAGGTGAAGTCAAAGCCAACATTCCCTGCTCTCTCCAGGGTTTCCTTCTACCTGGCTTTGTATCCGTTTCTTCTCCAGTCAGAACCAACATCCCATCTGTCCGTGCGGTTCTCATGCGCCCAGACCAGACATCAAGCACTCCGATGCCAACCGGGCTGGGGCAGTGGGTGGGTCAGCGGGCCGGGACCCCAGTCGGGAAGGACTCCTCTGTCTACGGGGGCCTCCGAGGCTGGTTTTCTGGGCTCCAGATGGTGATCGGGGTTGTTACGAAGCAAGCGTTATCCCCATTAATGAGGCTAATAAAACCAAGCGATGCTTGACCACCAACAACATATGGACAGCCCCACAAAGCACAGATTTACCGGCATTATCGGGAAATGAAGTTTTCCACATCAATGAATTTTCTGGAAAATGAGGGCTTGCCTCTTGAGCGCCAGATAGATAGATAGATAGATAGATAGATAGATAGATAGATAGATTTTTTTTGTTCTGAAGGGACTAACCCTCTAACCCTGTAGGATGGGAGTAAAGTGCCAAATCCATAATACACTTCTCTATTCTTGTGGAACCGTTGATCAAAAACCACGGGTGCCATTGTTTCTGCGCATCTCGTTATAAACATATAACAGGGTAGGTGGCAGGGGGTGAGGGGGGCATCTCTGTTCGTAACATTCTTGGATCGTTATTGGGACAGTCCATACAGAGACACACCGGGCTCTCTGCCCTTGACAGTAAGCTCCTCAAGCCGGAACCAGGGCTTTTGAACCTTGACCTTGTCTCCCCTACAGCCTTGTTGCTTGAAAGGTGGTCCCCAGAGGAGCAGACCAGCACCTCCCGGGAAGAGGAGACATGCAGACTCGCTGGCTGCACTGCAGAGCAGCTCAGTGAGTGAGACCCGGAGCTTGAACAAGAGTCTCAGAGGGTCCCCGGGCACGCCGACAGTCGAGAAGCAGTGTTCCCTCGCTGTCCCTGCCAGCTTCTCCCCACACCAGTTACGTCCTCATCACCACCTGAGTTAGACGCACCAGACACGGGGCCCCGGGTGGACCCCAGAAGTAAATCTCGGGGGAGTGAAACCCAGAAATCTGTCACTGCTGTCTGGGGGTGCTCCACTCTGGGGGTAATCCGGATGCTCCCCAGTGCTAACAGAGCATCAACCCCATGCCTCACTCATAGGAGGCTCTCCACACGTCTTTTTATTTTTTTCCAACTCAAATGCCTTACATCAACTTGGAGCAGATGGACCAAATCGGTGAAGTTCGGCCGTGCCTTGGAGAGGGCTGCCTTACAACTGAGCCTTCGTTTCGGTAAGGGAAGACGCTGCAGCATTCGACACAAGCCTGAGATGTGGCCGGGTCCTGTTAGAGGTGTTCCAGCATCCTCACCCAGGGGCAAAAGGCTCAGCGAGGACTTCCACCCAAAGCTCCTTAGGAAAGGCCACCTTCAGCTCCTCCGCCCCTCCTGAGGCTCGGGGAACCTGAGTTCTCATTAGCACCCCCCCCCCCCCCCCAGCCCAAGAGACAACAATCCAGGGTCGAAGTGTCTAACACAGTGGTTAAGACCTCTGGCTCTCTTAAGTGGAAGAAGCCAGACTCATTTCCTGCTTGCTCGCCGGAGCCCCTGCTGTCACACTGCCGTCACCCTGCCGATGCCGGGAGGGCACGCCCGAGTCAGCCAGCTCGATGGAACCCAGGAGACAGGCAGCGGGCACAGGCCACCGGGGAGCTGCTGACAGCCAGCCGACCTCCTACATAAGCAAGCCCGGCCAAGATCAGCAGAGCCACCTTGCAGACCCTCCAGACGGCCATGCCAGCAATAAACACCCTTATTTGCGCCTCCGCGATTTCACAGCCAGCCGTCACACGGCATCCTCGTGGCGACAGAGGAGCAATCGAGTGGCTGGGATGAGATCCGACAAGCTGTCAGATATTACACAATGGTAAACTAGTAAAGGTCGGTACATATCTAACATAGTAAGAGCTTAATATATACTAGTATATCTATCTCCAAGGACTCCCTTGGTCTATGAGATATGAAAGCCTGTGGGAAAATATCTCATTCATTCCTCCCTTATTCAGAGGGTCATGAAGATCAAAGGATGGAGGGAACCTTGGCTCTGGGTCTGATCTACCCCTCTACCTGCATTTGAAGCCTCTTTTACTTTTTTCTCAGCCACGTTGATTCCCTTCTGGGTCCCGACAAACTTATTATTTCCTCTAGCACCTCTATCCATTGTAAGAACTTCCTCCTTAACCCCTGCCCCTCCCCCCGTCTCTGTCTCTCTCTAGCCAACCCCAGGTGGGGGGGGGGACAACCCAGGATGTCGGGTCCAGCTTTCCATTCTCTTCTCAACCGACCACTTCTCCGTCTCAGCGTCTGTCAGAGAGACTCCGAGCACGGTGTGATTTATCACCTCCTCAGACGCCTTCAACAGGCAGCCACTTCGCGAACTAAGAGCTGCTAACGCTGCCTCATCCATCACGTTCCCTGCGTCTTGCATTCATCTTAACGGCCTGGCTCCACGCACACAAGGACAGCACCCCCCAGCCCCTCCACCCCCGCCGAATACAGAAGGGCTGGTCTGCAAAAGCTCATAAAACAAGCATCCACTCGGCTTTCCAAAGGCATGGGTAAGCCGCAGGAATGACTTGGAAGGGAAACCCAGGCGAGCAAGCTGTTTCTTATTTTCCGAAGGAAGAAATTATTTAGCCGGATTCAAAACCCTGTCAGGCACCTCACATGTTATTACCGCCGAACAGAATGCCTATTCTTCTTCCTCACCACCCCGGCCACCGGGGATGGGCCCTTCTCTTCCCTAAAAGGACGGGAGCGTTTCCAGGTCCCGTTATGCATCCTGCGCAGAATCTTCACCTTAGCCGCTGAAAGATCATTTGCCCCCCCCCCCCAACCGAGAAGAAGGCAGGAGGCAAGTGCCTGTCTAGGAAAGTGACAGATTCGACATGACATGCCTACAGACCCATTACATCTGTCATATGTCTCCTCTTCACTCTTCTCCGCAATTAAGGTTTCCATGAGCCTCCCACTCCTCTTCAAACCCTGCACGTGAGGTGTGTGTAATTAAACCCCCTTGACTTCAAAACGCTTCTTTGTCAGATGCCTTTCCTTTAGAAAAGTTCCCTTCCTGAATTTCCCAACTCCCCCACCCCAGCCCCACCCAGCACCCTTTCCCGACTCGAGTTTTGTGATGATCAATAAAACCCTTTTGTTCCACTCTTCTGCATCTGTCTACACTCAGGTCAAGTGCCGCCTCCTCCAGGAAGTCTTCCCTGCATACCTAAGCCAGCCTCATTTGGATACCCCTTTCTCTGGGCTCTCCTAACCCCCTGCACGTGCCTCTAGTGTAATGTTTGCCTCCTGTCCTGCAGTCATCAGCATCCTCGTGGTCCCCCACACTTAAGCCCGTGAGACAAGAACAGGTCGTGCCAGCCTCAGAGGACTTTGCCTCCCCTGTGAGAGCTCTGGCCAGTTGTTTGCTAACATGCGCCGGCAACTCTTTTGTTCCTGCTAAGTCTAAACCAAGTGTGGCCTTTGCTCCTGTCTTGTTAGCCTCACAAAGAGAATAAGATGCCTTGATTGATAAGCCCCCTGGAACTTTCTTAAATCATCTATCAAATAACCTCTGTGTATCTGGGATGGGGCTCAATTTGTACTAAGCCTTATGGGGGTTGGGGGGGGTAGTCAGGAAATACAAAACTTGCTCTCAAACTAATACAATACTGAAAGTCATCTGTGATTTAAAAAATTTTTTTTATTCTTCTGAAGAGAGAAGCGGGGAGGCAGACAGACTCCCATAGGTACCTGACTGGGATCCACCTGGCATGCCCACCAAGGGGCGATGCTCTGCCCGTCTGGGGCATTGCTCTGTTGCAACCAGAGGCATTCTAGCACCTGAGGAGGAGGTCATGGAGCCATCCTCAGTGCCCGGGCCAACTTTGCTCCAGTGGAGCCTTGGTGCAGGAGGGGAAGAGGGAGATAGAAAGGAGAGGGGGAAGGGTGGAGAACCAGATGGGCGCTTCTCCTGTGTGCCCTGGCTGGGAATCGAACCCGGGATTTCCACATGCCGGGCTGACACTCCACCACTGAGCCAACTGGCCAGGGCTTAAAATTTTTTTAGATAAAAATACATAAAAACTAGGTCTCAGACAATAAGAAATATATTATCGGGCTGGCTGTTTACCTATACGTCTATAAAACATGAATGAACTAGACACGGGCACCAAGGAGCGCCCAGTAAATCACACAGGTACCAACAGCTAGAAGAGAAATGAAGACAAGAAGAGATGACCGAAAAAAGAGGAAAGCTGGGTGGGTGTTCAAGGCCACCGTCCCCCCAGGAAGCTAGTCCTGAAGGAGGGCAGGTTCCCGGTGGAGGGAGAGAAGCAGGTGTCGCCAGACGAAGACCGGCACAGAGGCGGGACCTGCGGTCTGTCCAGACGGAAGGAATAATGAGCAGACCCGCTTGGCTGAGATGAAGGCTGTGGGAGGAGGAACAGTGGGGAATGAGGTTCCAAAGCCAGACCAATTAATCTTCATTCATCCCCAAATAAAAAGAACCTTGTACATCACCTACTTTTAAGAGGCCTTACGACACCCGTGTCCGGAACAGGAAGCGGGCACTTTCCCCGGAATGGGGGCTGTTGCTGTAACTCCACCGCGCTGTCCCAGCGTTAACCAAGGGCTACTTCTCCACCTGTGCTTTATCTATGTAGTTCACCCACCCGGGATAAAATGTGCCCAGCTCTGCACTGCTCTCCATACAAGACTCCCGCCAAGACACTCAAAAATCGAGGCGCTGGAATTCCTAATGTCCGAGAACAGACTTTTGCCGCGTTTTTCCTCCCCTGCCCCTGTCCCTCTTCCACCGTGTCTTTGGGACAGGATGCTCTCAGCGGTTCCACCAAACTCCAGACCATCTGAGTCCTTCCTTGCAGAACACATTTTCATCACGCTAGTAGATTTCAAAAGAGAGGAGAGAAGGAAACAAGCCATAAACGAGTTGGCTTCGAGGTTGAAACGGTTAAGTTTTGAGAGCCCTCTTTTAAAAAACACCGGTGCTCAGGTCAGTGGCTAAGAGTTGGCTCTCTCCGCCAGAACACTGTTAGTGCCATTCTCTGATGAGAAGGAAGACCTCTCTCTTCCTGTCTAAATGGAGAGTGTAGATCACAGGCCGGCCAACACTGAGCAGTCCGGCGCCCCCCACGGAGCCTGACTCCCACCAGCCCCTGAGCCGGCTTCCAAGCAGCCCAGCATTCCGGGAAGACCTATCTCCTCTCACTGAGGCTCAGATGTGCATCTCCTGTTCTCTAAACAACTCCTGAAGCCCCATCCTTGTGGGGGTCCTTTAGGACCCCAAGGACGAGTAACCAAGTGCTTCTCTGATCAGACACTGTCACTAGTGAACGTCTTTGGTCCCTTTCCCTCACAGGTCACCATACCCACCCCCACACAGTCTCTGCATCCATTCACCTCTGCCCATCACCCCAAACGTGCATCCTTGAGCCGTGTGCCCACAGCATAAAGCCTGCATCCGACCTCGTCTGCGGCACACTAGAATCTTCGGATCTAGGGGACGGCACTGTCTGGGACAAGAACACCAAACAGGTACTCATCCACACACTGTTTCCTCCCTTGGTGACAACCGCAGAGACCATCATTTCCACAGCAACTGGCACTAATGTGCATGCCGTTTCTTAGAGACGCGGGTGTGAGGGCATTACTTTCGGAACAAGACAAAGGGTTCCGTTACAGACGGGCGGACCGAGCGCTGTCTTCGGCTCCCATTCACAGGCCTTTGCTTCTTTCAGGGTTAACAGGAAGTTTCCAATTTCTCTCACAACAGTGGCGTTGATGAGGGGGCGAGAAAGGGACCGGGAGGTAGTCCCCGCCGATGGTCCGCCACCCGCAGGGCTGAGGCTGGGTCTTGCGGCTTCCTGTCACCTGTGGTAGATCCTGTTACCACCTCCCGACAGAAAGGGTTCCGAGTCGAGCTCGTTGCCGCACATCTTGGGTAAGAGCCGGAGACAGGATCCACCCTGGGTCCATGAGCCCCACATCTTGGTACTCACTCAGCTGCACCTCACCACCTTCGGTCCAGGTAGAACCATACGCTTGCAGCTCAGCAAATCCGGGAGGGAAGGGGAGGGGAGGAGAGGGGATCACTGGATATGCCTTGGCAAGTAACGTGGAGTCCTGCCAGGCACCAAGGGCAGGCCTAGAGCCAAGAGACTGTGTCCTAACTGGCAGTATCCAAGGTGCTCACAACTTTGGACCAATTCATGTCCTTGCCCGTAGGAGCAGGGGCCGGAACGAGTGATTCCCAAGGGGCTCTCCCGCTCTAAAGCCCTGACTCCCTTGGAGTTCATACGAACTGGGAGGTGGGGTAGTGTGCTGCCCACGGCACTGCGGGGGAGAGCGGAGCTCTGTAAACAGCTATTTCCTCTCACTGAGGCCCAGACATGCGTCTCCTGTCCTCTTCTAAACAACTCCTGAAGCCCCATCCTTGTGGGGGTCCTTTAGGATCCCAAAGACGAGTAACTAAGTGCTTCTCTGATCAGACACTGTCACTAGTGAACATCTTTGGTCCCTTTCCCTCACAGGTCACCACGCCCACCCCCACACAGTCTCTGCATCCATTCACTCTGCCCATCACCCCAAACGTGCATCCTTGAGCTGTGTGCCCAAAACAAAAAGCTTGCATCCGACCTTGTCTGCGGCACGCTAGAATCTTCCTGGGCTTGCCTGACCTGTGGTGGCGCAGTGGATAAAGTGTCGACCTGGAAATGCTGAGATCGCCGGTTCGAAACCCTGGGCTTGCCTGGTCAAGGCACATATGAGAGTTGATGCTTCCTGCTCCTCCCCCCCCCTTCTCTCTCTCCTCTCTCTCTCCTTTCTAAAAAATGAATAAATAAAAATAAAATAAAGTTAGAATCTTCCTGGGCTTGCCTCCCCAGAACAGCAGGCAGAGTCATGGCTCCCGTGTCTTGCAGAAGATAAAAAGGAAGCCAGGGGACTGAAACATCTGTCCAAGGTTGCACAGCGAGCTTATAAAATCACCAGGGCAGAGACTCGGGTCCCCAAATTTCCAGTCACAAGCTCTTTCCACCTAGACTTCCGAGTCCATCCCAAGCAGCCTGCCCCTAGGTTTTCGGTGGGGGGTGGGGGGTGGGGGGCAGAGCGAGAAGAGGTGGAGAAAAGGGTCACAGCCAGCATCTCTGCAGCCTCTGATGGAGCACTGGCCTCGCAAAGGTTTAGGGAGGGCTTTGGGCCATTCTCTAGCACTCATGACACCCATAGGGATGGACACCCTAGCAATTTCCTGCAACCTCAGCTCCCTTCACAGACCTTGACACATACAACTTCCCTCCTCTATTCAGACTTGAGTATGCTTTGTCTTTACAAACCTCTTCCCTTTAAAAAAAGAGAAAGAGAGCCCTGGCCAGTTTTCTCAGTGGTAGAGCGTCAGCCTGGAGTGTGGAAGTCCTGGGTTTGATTCCCGGCCAGGGCACACAGGAGAAGCGCCCATCTGCTTCTTCACCCCTCCCCCTCTCCTTCCTCTCTATCTCTCTCTTCCTCTCCCGCAGCCAAGGCTCCATGGGAGCAAAGTTGGCCCCGGAGCTGAGGATGGCTCCATGGCCTCTGCCTCAGGCGCTAGAATGGCTCCAGTTGCAACGGAGCAACGCTCCAGATGGGCAGAGCATCGCCCCCTGGTGGGCATGCTGGGTGGATCCCAGTCAGGCACATGCACGAGTCTGTCTGACTGCCTCCTCGCTTCTCACTTCAGAAAAATACAGAAATAAAAACAAATTTAAAAAAAATAAAAAAGAGAGAGAGAAGGAAACAAAGACTAAAAGCAGAGTACATCGAATAAAGAGACTTTCCTCTGCGTCAACACACAATCACAGGGAAGAATGTTTAAGAAAGCTGCAAAGGTCATGAGATCTCAGTCTTGTCGGCTCTATTCAACAGAAATTACAGACATGCACTTTCGTGGTCAAAACAAGTGGAAGCTTCAGGAGTTACGGGTCGGATCAGGGAAGAGTCAAGAGGCAGCTTCCGAAGTCGTCTTTATGGAATGGACCTGAGAAAGTTCATTGTCAAGAGTTGCCCAAGCAGAAGGGGGCAATGGTCTCACACTGGCGTGCGTTGCTCCGCGTGGCTGCGCCCGGCCTCACCAAACCCGTTCTCGGACTATTCGGTCTGGGAGCCTCGTCCGCTGGTCCCAGACACTCAGGTATCTCTGAGCAACCTGGTCACCTCAACAGAGCTGGTGCTTTGTAATCCTTCTGAAAGTGGCTTTCACCTCTGGGAGCCGTCAAACAACTAATGACAAGTGACATTCTAAGTCACCAGCCCAGTGAGTTATTAGTACTGCATTTGGCTGGTTCTTTGGGGGAACTTACACAATTGTAGTATTTTGTATGGCTATGGTACACTTTATTAATAACTCATAACCACTGCAAATCAAATGGAAATAATAGCTATTTTTTAACACTTTCTTATAGGTCAGATGCCCTAATCATAGGGCTTGAGTATTTTCACTTATGCTCAAACGACCTTAGGCATAAAACAACGATTCTCTCCACTTTACAGGTAAAACGAAGGACAAGTTCAGTAAGTTGCCAGTCACATAGTGGACAGTCAGGTCCACCTGATTCCCAAGTTCATGTTGGAAGCACACACTCAGACCCCCAGTATTGAGTATTCAGATCCTTTATAGGAGGATGCTATCAACCTCCTGAAGGAAGTGGTGCTTTTTTGTGGCCTCTAACTTGACCTTCGTACCTGTTAACCAAAGGCAGCCGTAAACCCTGGATGAGCTTCCTGCTCTCGCTGCCCCATATGCAAAGATAACCCTCCTTTGACAGGACACTGTGGGACTTTTATTTGCGGCCCCAGAAAAGACCGGGGTCAGATAATTTTCATTCCTTTAACAAAAAACAACCTCTTTGATGTATGACGCCTCCTGTTAACTAGCAATGTAACACCATGATCTGAACTTCCTTCAACAAGAGTGGGCAGAACTGCCTGACCAGGCAGTGGCGCAGTGGCACAGTGGCACAGTGGATAGAGCATTGAACTGGGACACAGAGGATCCAGGTTCAAAACCCCAAGGTCGCCAGCTTGAGCATGGGCTCATCCAGCTTGAGTGCAGGATCATTAGCTTGAGTGCGGGGTCATTAGCTTGAGCATGGGGTCACTGGCTTGAGCATGGAATCATAGACATGACCCATGGTGGCTGGCTTGAGCCCAAGGTCACTGGTTTAAGCAAGGGGTCATTCACTCTGTTGTAGCCCCCTGGTCAAGGCACATATGAGAAAGCAATCAATGAACAACTAAGGTGCCACAGAGAAGACTTAATGACTCTCATCTCTCTCCCTTCCTGTCTCTCTGTCCCTATCTGTCCCTCTCTCTGTCCCTCTCTCTGTCTCCCTCTGTCTCTGTCTCTCTCTCTCTCTCTCTGTCTCTCTCTCTCTCTCACACACACACACATACACACACAAGAGTGATCAGGACCACCCACTCTGAGCTCAGCATCCTATAACACACAAGATCCCTGGGCACCAGGGAGCACCCGTCTAACAGGAAAATGAGTCATTGTGGTACATGATGATACGAATTATCATGGAAGTGAAAATGAAAAGCCCAGGAAATCCTGGGTGATTCTGTCTGGTGGTATCCAAAGAGACCCAGCATTTCAATGGGATGGGGAGCAGAATACAGTCTCAAAGAGCAGGTGGGAACTGCAAAGCCAACCAAGTGTGAGAAAGAGGACCTGAAAGTGACTGACACCAAGTGTCAAAGGCACCAGCCAGCACCCCCCACAGGGCCCAGGGGTGACAAATGAGCTGGGGAAGGGAGTGGGGTCAGATCTCGAAGACTGGACTGTCCGTCACGTGTTAAGAAGATTGAACATCATCCCTACACAGGACAATGGTGAGCCGCTGAATGTCCCTGGGGAGTGGCAGGGCACAGTTAGAGAGCTCGCCTACAAAGGAAGGCAGTTAGAGAGCTCACCTATGCGGGCTGCATACCTGGCACATGAATAGGTATCTGGGTCTGGGTAGGCGTGGTGGACCTGAATATTCAATTAAGTGAGTTTCCTAAACATGAAATGGATGATAGATTTCTCACGTCTCTCTATGGCAACTAATCTTAATTACCTCAAAGCATGGAGCGGAGCGCGGAAAGGTGTTTCAACTGTTTATCTTCCCAGGGAACATGTCAAAGCGTTTACTCGGAGTATTAAATGTGCATCTTTGTTGGTCTGGGGCTTAATTAAATACAATTGAAACCTGTATTCAGGTTATTGAAAGTGCATGTTCCTGGAATGATACAGGGGGCAATGCTTCTGAGTGGCCACATTGCAACATTGTTATTAAAAGAACAGAAAACTTCTCTTAAAAACACCCAACGGCCCTGGCTGGTTGGCTCAGCGGTAGAGCGTCGGCCTGGCGTGCAGGGGACCCGGGTTCGATTCCCAGCCAGGGCACATAGGAGAAACGCCCACTTGCTTCTCCCCCCCCCTTCCTCTCTGTCTCTCTCTTCCCCTCCCGCAGCCAAGGCTCCATTGGAGCAAAGATGGCCCAGGCGCTGGGGATGGCTCCTTGGCCTCTGCCCCAGGTGCTAGAGTGGCTCTGGTCACAGCAGAGCAACCCCCCGGAGGGGCAGAGCATCGCCCCCTGGTGGGCAGAGCATCGCCCCCTGGTGGGCAGAGCGTCGCCCCTGGAGGGCGTGCCAGGTGGATCCCAGTCGGGCACATGCGGGAGTCTGTCTGACTGTCTCTCCCCGTTTCCAGCTTCAGAAAAATACAAAAAAAAAAAACCACCAACACATTGTGCCCTGGTGTATCAGTCTATCCCAGGGGTCGGGAACCTATGGCTCGCAAGCCAGATGTGGCTCTTTTGATGGCTGCATCTGGCTTAAAGACAAATCTTTAATAAAAAAATAATAATGTTAAAAATATAAAACATTCTCATGTATTATAATCCATTCATTTCCTACCACTCATGTTCATGGTTGTGAGTGGCTGGAGCCAATCATAGCTGTCCTCCGGGACAACACCAAATTTTTATTGGATAATGCATAACGTACATGGGTGGGTCGTTGTGAGGTCAGGAAGTAAACTTCCCTCCTTTTAATCAAGTAGTCAGCTAGCTAATTGCAGAAACCCTTTTGATGAAGAAGATGGCTAAAAGAAAAAAAGATGAGGAGTATCATACTTTTCAGCAGGAATGGACAGAGGAATTCACCTTTGTGGAGAGAGCAGGTTCTGCAGTGTGTCTAATATGCAATGATAAAATTGCATCGATGAAACAGTCAAATATAAAGTGGCACTTCAACACATGCCATACTACATTTGCATCAAAATATCCAGCGGGGGACAGCAGGAAGAAAGCATGTCAAGAGCTACTGTGCAGAGTGCAAGCTAGTCAGCAGCAATTCCGTGTTTGGACCCAACAAGGTGACTGGAATTCAGCTAGCTTTGCTGATGCTTTAGGTATTGTGAGAAACAGAAAGCCATTCACAGATCGGGAGTATGCCAAAACATTCATGCTTGATGTTGCCAATGAACTTTTTGACGACTTTTCGGATAAAGACAAGATAATCAAACAAATAAAAGACACACCTCTGTTGGCAAGAACTGTTCACGATCGTACCATCATGATGGCAAATCAAATTGAAGCAACACAAGTGAAGGACATAAATGCAGCACCATTCTTTTCTCTCGCTTGGATAAGTCAACAGACGTAAGCCATTTATCCCAGTTCAGCGTGATTGCAAGGTATGCTGTCAGTGACACACTACATGAGGAAAGTCTTGCTGTTTTGCTTATGAAAGAGACAACAAGAGGTGAGGATTTATTCAAGTCTTTCACTGAGTTCGCTAAAGAAAAAAATCTACCGATGGATAAACTTATTTCAGTGTGTACTGATGGTGCTCCGTGCATGGCGGGGAAAAACAGAGGATTTGTAGTGCTTCTTCATGAACATGAAGAGACCCATCCTAAGTTTTCACTGCATCCTACATCAGGAGGCACTTTGTGCTCAGGTGTCCGGTGAGCAGCTTGGTGAGGTAATGTTGCTGGTCATTCGGGTGGTCAACTTTATTGTTGCCTGAGCTTTAAATGATTGCCAGTTTAAAACACTGCTGGATGAAGTTGGGAATAATTATCCTGGTCTGCTTCTGCACAGCAATGTGCATTGGTTGTCAAGAGGGAAGGTGCTCAGCCGTTTCGCGGTTTGTCTGAGTGAAATCCGGACTTTTCTTGAAATAAAAAACATGGAGCATCCTGAGTTAGCTAACACTGAGTGGCTCCTGAAATTCTACTATCTCATGAACATGACTGAACATCTGAACCAGCTCAATGTAAAAATGCAAGGCTTTGGAAATACAGTCTTATCCCTTCAACAAGCAGTGTTTGCTTTTGAAAACAAGCTGGAACTCTTCATCGCGGACATTGAAACAGGTCGTTTACTACACTTTGAAAAACTGGGAGAGTTTAAAGATGCATGCACAGCAAGTGACCCTGCTCAACATCTTGATCTCCAGCAGCTAGTGGGCTTCACATCTAATCTCCTGCAGACATTCAAAGCATGCTTTGGAGAATTTTGTGAGCGCACTTGTCTTTTTAAGTTCATCACCCATCCACACGAGTGTGCAGTGGACAGCGCTGACCTGAGTTACATCCTCGGTGTCTCCATCAGAGATTTTGAGCTACAAGCTGCTGACCTGAAGGCTCAGACATGTGGGTGAATAAGTTCAAGTCACTGAATGAAGATTTGGAAAGACTTGTACGACAGCAAGCAGAGTTGGTGAGTAAACACAAGTGGGGAGAAATGAAAAAACTTCAACCTGCGGACCAGCTGATTGTCAAATTTGGAACGTGATTCCCATCACATACCACACACTGCAGCGTGTGAGTATTGCTGTACTGACAATGTTTGGCTCTACATATGCATGTGAGCAGTCTTCTCACATCTAAAGAATGTTAAGACCAACCTACGATCACATTTAACGGATGGAAGTCTCAATGCCTGCATGAAGCTTAACCTCATCATGTATCAACCAGACTACAAAGCCATCAACAAAACCATGCAGCCCCAGAAGTCGCATTAATGGTAAGAAGTACTTTATTCATTGTTGGTTAGCAACAGCACAACAACATTATTAAAAAGAATTCAGACTTATTGTACTTTAAAAGTGTTGGTCTTACATAAAATGCACACATTTACTTGTATTTAGTGTTAAACATATTGTATGGCTCTCAGGGAATTACATTTTAAAATATGTGGCGTTCATGGCTGTCTCAGCCAAAAAGGTTCCCGACCTCTGGTCTATCCCAACTAAGAAAACACCAGACTGGGCCCTGGCCAGTTTGCTCAGTGGTAGAGCATCAGCCTGGCATGTGGAAGTCCTGGGTTCAATTCTCAGCCAGGGCACACAGGAGAAACGCCTATCTGCTTCTCCACCCTTCCCCCTCTCCTTTCTCTCTGTCTCTCTCTTCCCCTAACACAGCCAAGGCTTCATTGCAGCAAAGTTGTCCAGGGTGCTGAGGACAGCTCCATGGCCTCCACCTCAGGTGCTAGAATAGCTCCAGCCACAACAGAGCAACGCCCCAGATGGGCAGAGCATCACCCCCTGGCGGGCATGCCGGGTGCATCCCAGTCAGGGGCATACGGCAGTCCGTCTCTCTGTTTCCCTTCTCACTTCAGAAAAAAAATTTTAAATTAAAAATTAATAAAAGGCCCTGGCCGGTTGGCTCAGCGGTAGAGCGTCAGCCTGGCGTGCAGGGGACCCGGATTCGATTCCCGGCCAGGGCACATAGGAGAAGCGCCCATTTGCTTCTCCACCCCCCCTTCCTCTCTGTCTCTCTCTTCCCCTCCCGCAGCCAAGGCTCCATTGGAGCAAAGATGGCCCGGGCTCTGGGGATGGCTCCTTGGCCTCTGCCCCAGGCGCTAGAGTGGCTCTGGTCACGGCAGAGCAATGCCCCGGAGGGGCAGAGCATCGCCCCCTGGTGGGCAGAGCGTTGCCCCTGGTGGGCGTGCCGGGTGGATTCCGGTCGGGCACATGCGGGAGTCTGTCTGACTGTCTCTCCCCGTTTCCAGCTTCAGAAAAATACAAAAAAAAAAAAATTAATAAAAAAAGAAAACTCCAGACCTACTTAGAAACAGCACATTTATTTTTTCGGGTTCTGGGGCGGGTGTGGATTGGGAGTGTGGCTACAAGGTCACGTGGAATGACAGGTGAGTCCTGAGTCAGTACTGTACTCTGATCACGGGCTCAGGTGTCATAAAGGAAGTTCCCAAGTCTAGGGACCACATTTACATACAAGGGACTCCAGAGGAGAAGAGAGGAAGCAGACCAGCGAGTTCCCAAAGACCATCTAATCACAAAAGTGTGTGTATGCACACACACATTCACACACACACACACACATCAGGACTGGTTTCTTCACTGCACTGAAGATATTTAAGAGCCTTTGGAGACGCAGAGACCTGGATTCAAACCCCAGCTTTGCTAACTTAATAACTGCGGGCACCTCGCTTATCTTTGCCGTGTGTATAACACTAAACGTGTAAGAGATAATGTAAGTAATGTGCTTAGCCACAGGGCCGGGCGCTCAGTAAGAATCGGCCACAGTGAGCTGCGACTCATCAAACCCCCAAGCCCCACCATGACAGTGTCATTGTCATCATTCCCACAAACCTGTGCCTCTGCACTGGCTGTGCCTTCTGCACGATGGGCACGCCCTCGCCCCATCAGGAGCCACCGTCCGTCCCAGGTTCGTGCCGCCACTTCCCCCTCCTCTGCCCCCATCAGCCCAGCTCACGTTCTTGGTGCATGTCTGTGTTTAAGGGTGCGAAGCTGAGCTCTAGAAGCTGGCCTGCAATTGGGCGGAGACACCCTTATGGGGAGGGTACTATCATGATCTCCACTCGGCATTTGAGGGAACTGAGGTTTAGGAAGGTTCAGAAACCTGCCCGAAGTCACGCGGCCATTTCGTGAGAAAGGAGATTTCATAGGCAGCCTGATTTCCAAACCCTTAGGCTTAAACATGACACTGTGTGACCTCCCCTCCCACCAGCCCCTCCTGTCCCCTGGACTGGAGTCCCTTTCTAGGGCCTGCTGGCTCTATGCCGTCCCTGCCTACAGCGACAGCCACGGCCACAGGCTCCCTGCTGGACCACACATCTCCAGGGGCTATGGAAATTGCCGTGGGGAGCTCAGGCACATGGGGAGCTGGCCAGGGCGGGGTCTCTGAGCCTCAGCAAGAGCCCTTGTGGAGTGGGGAGGTGGGCGGAAGTCACAGAGGCCAGGGAGGAGACGGGCACACGGGTCTAGGGAGGTACGGAGGGCCCGGAGCCAGGGCATGGGGGTGGGAATGGGGAGGCTAGATGTGACAGACATTACCTCACCAGGCATAGATACACCCAGGCTGCCACTCGGCTTAATAATTCTGTTACTAGGGCAACAGCAAAAAGAATCCATCTCAGAGAGAACCCAGTGTGGCGCGTACCTACCCACAAGCGTGGCAGCCATAAGCTGGGAACACGGGAAAGGCTGAGGGGCACCGGGGGCGCACAAGTGGCCAACTGACTAAGTAGGACCTGTGGACCAACCCTGGATTGTCACGTGGGCATTTCTCTGACCTTTCACCCCTGCAGTTTGGGGGGTGGAGAGACATTTGAAGCGAGTTCTCCGGGAAGGTACAAGACCCATCAGGCAGAGGCTACTCAAGCCCCATGACAGAGGAACAATCCTGCCTCTGATATTGAGACTGAGAATCTAAGGACATCGGAAGGAAGGGGGGTACTGGGGCCCCATGGCCCTCATGGGGCTCCCGTGGACTAGAGTGCAGATGGGCCGCAGACCGTGCGAGGGAAGCCAGAGCTTTCATCGCCAAGTGAACAAGTCATTCAGCTGTCTGCACCCCTACAGCGTGGGTATCCCCAGGACGATGCTAACGTTTTCAGTGTGTACAGGAGATGACATGTTAGGAGGAGCCTGCCCAGAACAGGGGACACCTGAGCCCTGAGGGAAAGCACCAAAGCCTGGTGGGACCACAGGAGACGGAACTGTCCCCTCCCAGGAGTCCCTAGTCCTCCCTCAGTTTCTCATTCATCCTTTGGGGAACGTCAGGATAAGACAGCCATACAGTGTGGGATTTATCTCTGACAGCTGACCTTTCCCAAACACGAATAACAACAGCCTTTTAAAGTCCCCAGGAAAACGGAGATGTAGGGGCAGCCTCACGGCCCAGCCCAGGGTCGGTGCCGTCCTTGCTGACCTCTGGTCACCTGCCGCGTTGACGTAGGGTCAAAGACAGAAGCCTCTGACACCTGCCCGTCACAGCTGGGTTCTGGATGCCCAGAGGAGGGAAGGTATCTGCCCAGGGTCATTCAGTGAGGAGCCTTCTTTTCTCAAAGCACAGACACCCTCAGAGCTGTCTCCCCACCATGGAATCCAGGAGGCACCTATCAGGAGAGTCCTCCCTGAGTCGAAGGGCTCACAAACTGAGTCCCAGCATGACTGTTTCAGGCACAAGGACTGCGACACATAGGAGGATAGGCTTTTGTTACAGAACTGAGAGAGTGATCCAACCCCCTCCAGATGACATGCGACTTCAAGGCGTCCCCCTGGATGGTGCTGGGTCCTGAAAGCCACAGAGAATGTTTTCTGTGCAGGAAGGAACCCTGAGGACAGGGCCTTCCTAAGGAATATGCGAGTGGTCCCCACTGGCCTGCGCTTTTGCCAGGGTCCATCTCCTGAGCCTGAGCCGGCAGGCGGGCAGCCTGAAGGAAAAAGACAGAAATAGTCCCCACCAGTGGGGACTAAAAACAGACCCAAGGTTCACATGGAGATACAGACATATGTCGATGTAAATATATATATTTGTCCCGGAGGTCCTGGCCCTCCTGCATATTGTAGGACTTCTTTTCTCCACCTAGATGACCTTGTTCATTCATTCGCCTTCCTGCGACTTGTCCCAAGCCCTTCCCGCCCAGACGACCTGGCTTGAAGGGACTCGGGTGCTGTCAAAAGTCAGAGTGAACAGGATCTCATCACAACCCCAGCTCCCAAGTCCTGGAAAGCATGACGTCCTTTAAACCTGAGCCCACTCAAGACCCCGCCAGGGAAATAGAGCACAGCGCAAATGTGCGGGCGAGCGCCATCACATCCAGAGTAGACACTCAGCAACTTGCAGTTCACTAATCTGGGCCTCTCTTTCTATCTATCTCGTGAGCACATAAATGTCTGGCCCAGGACCACTTCCCTAGCAAGGGCACCAGGTGCCTGGGCGGGGTGTTTAATGGCTGATGACACCCAGGGACAGCTTCCCCTGGGCCACAAGCCGTGTAGTCGCTTGAACCCCTGTCCCCAGGGCTGGAGACTTAAAGCATCAAGCCTCTGTCTTCTTCCTGCTCACAGATGGGGTCTGGATGGGATGTGACACTTGAGGGGGCCCTGAGGGAACATCCTTCTAGTTTCACAGAAAGGACACCCAGACCCTGAGAGGTCACACAGTCCCTATGCTCCATGGTCCTCCATCGTTCTAAAGGTTGTCCCTTTGCTCGGTGTCACCCTGCCCTTGCCCGTTACCACACCAGGGTCTGTGCCCACCTGCCTTTGGATCATGACAGAGCTGTTGGGAGGCACACAGGCACCTGGGAGGGGTCATTCGGCTAAGAGGACAGTGTCACTCACAGATGCAGCTTAACATAAGAGCCTGCCAACCACAGGACTCCACTAGAGGGCGGACCGATTCCAGGGGCTCCTCAGCACCCTCACTTGACACCCGCCTGTGCTACCGGCAGGAGGGTCACACCAGCCCCTAAGGGGCAGAGGCAGCCGATAAAACAGCTGACTCACTAAAGGCAGCCCGGCGGAGGCTAAACCGCACAAGCCCTGCCTGGGGAAGAGCAGGTGCCCTGTCTGCGGCCAGACCCAAGGGGCCACACGCTGCTGTGCTTAGCAGGGATGGGAGGGGCCTCTCCTTGGCCCCCAAATACCTGTCCTGTTGGGTGGTGCCTGAAGCCTTTCCATTAAGAAGGAATTTGGGCCTGACCAGGCGACAGCGCAGTGGATAGAGTGTCAACCTGGGATACTGAAGACCCAGGTTCGAAATCCTGAAGTCTCTGGCTTGAGTGCAGTCTCATCCAGCTTAAGCAAGGGTTCACCAGCTTGAGTGTGGGATCATAGACATGGCCCCATGGTCACTGGCTTAAGCCCAAAGGTCACTGGCTTGAAGCCCAAGGTCGCTGGCTTGAGGAAGGGGTCCCTCGCTCTGCTGTAGCCTCCCGGTCAAGGCACACCAACCTGTGCTACTGGCAGGAGTACAATCAATGAACAACCAAGGTGCCACAACTGAGTTGATGCTTCTCATCTCTCTCCTTTCCTGTCTGTCTGTCTCTGTCTGTCTG